>NW_026782823.1:0-325401 GCF_031769215.1 Ylistrum balloti | reverse complement strand
AAATGAATCTTAGAGAAAGACAAGACTATATATAACACAATACTGATATATTTTTGTGATTTCATAAAAGTTTCTAACATCAAAAACCAACAAAACTGAACACAAAGTCTAGAAACTGGGAGAAAGAAACAATAAAAGACCTCAAACTTCATACAACACATGTGTATGTGTTCGTCAATCCCTTCCACTTGACACCTCTTTCTCTTTGTTGTCACAACAGATTTAATGCAATCGCTGAAATCTGTTGTTTTAGATTTAGATTTGTCATGTCACTGTTTCTTTTATCATTTAATTTGCTCACATTGTCCACATGACTGATGAGCGTATGCCATGACATAAAAAAGACAAAGGTGCATACTTTGATCTTTCAAGGTTTATGTATTGCAGCATGACACTTTTACCAAATTCAATGCTATAGAAAATATCTGAATTTGCCTTGTCTCGAAGACATTGACCACAGAATGGACGGAGAAACATCAGGATGGATGGAGAGATCATCGGATGGATAGAGAGACAATGGGATGGATGGAGAGAAAATGGGATGCATGGAGAGAAAATGGGATGCATGGAGAGACAACGTATTGAATGGAAGGACTCTTGGATAGATTAACAGAAAGCGGAACGGATGGAAAAATCACAAGGTGATGGATGGAGAGACCGCTGGATGGATAAAAGAGACAATGGGATAGATAGAGACCGTGGGAGAAACAATGGGAATGGATGGAGTCATCTGTATTATACTCCGTGGTGTTGTACACCTCTATATACCGTCATCTGTATTATACTGCCTGGTGTTGTCCACCTCTATGTATCGTCATCTCTATTATACCACATGGTGTTGTACATCTCTATATAGCGTCATGTGTATTATACTCCGTGATGTTGTACTCCAAAGAAGGCAGCATATTTTTTTTCTATTCAATGCCCTTTTTAAAGGTAACACACAAGATTTTCCCAGCTCTGCAGTGCTGGTATTTTCGGGGTTTTGTTTTCGTTGCTCAATGCCGTTTTGGAAGAGAACGCGTAAGAAACCCTCGGCTCTGCAGAACTAGTATTAAGGGATCAGCGATCACTGGATAATTCACTAACGGTGGAAAATATAACACAGAATTTTAAAGAACAGAGAAAGAGTAAAGGAAAATATGAAGATCTCAGTCTTGAAATCGGGAAGGGGATCTATTTTGATTTCTTCACCAAGTAGCTGACATGGAAGAAATCCCCCCGGTAACCAGGTGATTCTGATTTCAGTCAACTTTGCCGTTAACCCATGTACCAGACACAGTATGCGTCAGTGTGATAGAGGTTGTTCATCAACCACCTTTGCTGGTGATGGGACATGCAGTAATAAAAAAACAAACCAAATCAAATATCAAAACCATGTTCCGGACGTCACCGAGCAGAATAAAATGGACCCCAACCTCAAACTGCTCCATAATTATTTGCTTCTTACGACATGCGGAGAGAAATGCGGGCATGTTCTTCCCGTACGCCTTCGCTATCTCATCAGCCGTCACATGTCACAAAAAATGTTCTATTTTGTCTGACAGGTAATGTATCTTATACTTACAGTAAATGTTTCACTGAGTCACACCTGTCACGTGTTACTGTAATATCTCTTATACCTACAGTAAAATGTTCCACTGAGTCACGCCTATCACGTGCTACTGTAATATCCCTAATACCTTCAGTAAAATGTTCCACTGAGTCACCCCTGTCACGTGTTACTGTAATATCTCTAATACCTACAGTTAAATGTTCCACTGAGTCAGGCCTTCATGTGTTAATGTAATATATATAATACCTACAGTAAAACGTTCCACTGAGTCAGGCCTGTCACGTGTTACTGTAATATATATAATACCTACAGTAAAATGTTCCACTGAGTCAGGCCTGTCACTTGTTACTGTAATATATATAATACCTACAGTAAAACGTTCCACTGAGTCAGGCCTGTCACGTGTTACTGTAATATATATTATACCTACAGTAAAATGTTCCACTGAGTCAGGCCCTCACGTGTTACCGTAATTTCAATACTTTTAGTAAAATGTCTCACTAATTAAGTCACAGAAAAGTTCTTGAAATGTATACAGCTGAGCGAGACTAGAAAAAAATGTTCTCGTGTGAATTTTCACCAGTATTTTCAATCCTCATAATATGGCGTACTTGTCAGCTCATGGCCAGTTATCCGGAGCCCTGAAAAATAAACCATTAAGTATCATGAAGTTGCACTGTTGTGAACGCAACAGTTTCTGTGGATATTTATTCACGACAATATATGTAAAATTTGAAAGGACTATTTTCTCCTTCACTCCACATGTAGTGTTATTTCTAAGATATAACAACAACAACTTTTTATTTTTGCATATAGCACCTTTCCATAAATTATAGTGAGATTGAGTATAGAGTGATGCTACATCATACAGCTGTCTCGTCCTTCTAGGACTCGTCAGTGATGTTACATTATACAGCTGTCTCGTCCTTCTAGGACTCGTCAGTGATGCTACATCATACAGCTGTCTCGTTCTTCTAGGACTTGTCAGTGATGCTACATCATACAGCTGTTTCGTCCTTCTAGGACTCGTCAGCGACGCTAAAGGCCTAAACTTTGAAGCCTGGGAGACGACTTATGAAAATCCAACGTGATCAAAAGAAAAGTCACAATCTAGACGGGGAGATACAGCAGTGTATTTTTGGAACTGTGCCACTATTCGAAAGAATTTAATCGAGGCAAGCAGGTAACAGCAAACCTCGGGGACTTAAAGTCTTCTATTTCTAAATTTGTACGGAAAGGTGTTATTCAATTGTGTGTCTTGTTTAATATTCCTCAGTGATATCATGGGTCTAAATTTTACAATAAAATTGGCGATCGATGAAAATACAAACTGGTCGGTTGGAATACAATGTACAAAACTGTCAAATGGATTTTTAGACAATTCAGTTAATATTGTTTGCAACTTAAGTATGACTCTTAACTCATGTTTTGTCAATAAAGTTTTAGTTTTGTAAACTTTACTTCCTTGCAACAGCTAAGGTCACGTTTGATGTGAAAGTCCACCGATGACGATGTCACTTAAAAACATGGTGTCATCACTTTGGCAAAGAAGGCTGATTTTAGTCAAATTATATTGTTATGTATATATACATATATTTGATTTTATAAAATATGCAATCGAAATATTCTGTAGCTGGTTCTATTCTAGACACGTGGTCTCATTCTTCAGGAGTCGCCGTGTAAATCTTTCTTTTGTTCATATTTTGGCCTAGTTTTATTGATTTTAAGTTCGGAGTATAATTATGTTGACATGCTTGTACTCTCTTGGCTTTTGTTAGGTCATCTAGGGTCTGATGGCCTATTGCGATTGCCTATTGTCCGGCGTGGTCCGTCGTGAGTCGTACGTCGTCCGTCGTAAACATTTTCAACTTCTCAAGTTCTACATTTCTCATTGAGCTGAAACTTACCTGAAATGATGATGACAAGATCCTGACCAGTTTGTTAATTTCGGGTTGGTCCGAAATCCAACATGGCCGCCATCTTGAAAACACATTTTCGACTTCTTGTATTTTATGTCAGATGACCATTAAGGCCCATGGGCCTCTTGTTTTTCAATTATAACTAAAGCTTTTTTTATTTCAAATGTACGTCAGGAAAACTAAATAAATAACACAACCAAAATGTATAAAGACCGGTACATTATTGGTTATAGCTGTTTTACTTCTACAGGAACACTGTGCCAGGACTGGAGCCGAACTTCTCACGTTGGATACAGAGACAAATTATCAGAGCATGGTATTGTGGATTTATTTCCAAATAGTCGTCCTCAGTGAGTAACAATGAGCGTTTATTTTTCACAAGTAACAAGTTTGTATGCTAGATTGTCTCTATTTCTTTCTAACTATTTTAGCCCATCTCTAGTTCCATCTAAGTATTTTAACTTGTCTCTAGTTCTATCGAAGTATTTTTAACCTGTCTCTAGTTCTAAGTATTTTTAACCTGCTTCTAGTTCTATCTAACTATTTAAGCCCGTCTCTAGTTCTATCTAAGAATTTTAGCCAGCCTCTAGTTCTATCTAAATATTTCAGCTTGTCTCTAGTTCTATCTAAGTATTTAAGCCCGTCTCTAGTTCTATCTAAGAATTTTAGCCAGCCTCTAGTTCTATCTAAATATTTCAGCTTGTCTCTAGTTCTATCTAAGTATTTTAGCCCGACCCTAGTCCTATCTAAGTATTTTTAGCCTGTCTCTAGTCTGATATAAGTATCTTAGCTCACTTGAAGGGCCAGGTAAGCTTATTGCATACCATGGACGACTGAACGGATTTTGGCAAAAAGGGTTTTGGGGGAATGGCAACAAAGTTTGAATGAAGAGTTGGTTGTCTTTGTCCGAGTGGATTGAGGGCTGGGTTAAAACGGGGAAATATTAAAATCCTATTCTCCTATAGGATCGATTAGATGTTTGCATTAACGGTAGATCTCTCCCATAAGTGAGTGAGGCGCGAGGCATAGTTGGAGAAATAGAGAAGATTTTGCAGCTTTTTTTGTGAAGGGACTCTATTTTTTATTAGCGGTTGGTCTCGGCTCCCTGAGCCATAAGGGATATTTAGCAGATTTTGATCTTCTGTCTCTTGCAAAAATGGTTGGGTGTTGCCAAAACTTTTGCTTTGGTGAAGAAAACTATCTTTTTTATCGTATAATGGTAGATCTCTGTCCCTTATATCCCCTTGTTCCTTAGGATACTTCGCTTACGAAGGAATATGTGCACAAAAGGGGTAATATACCAAATTATTCATCATTATTCTCGTTTTGTAGGAGTCATTAAAATTTGTATGAAGTCGGTCAGAAACATTCCATCGGGATGGCGCCTAATAGGGGAAAGATATATATATATATATCTTGTGATGTCTTTCATTTTCGAGACCTAAACCTAGTGAATGATACAGGCCCTATCGGTCTCTTGTTATATAAGATAAGCTACAAATAAGCGTTTTTTCTTCAGGCATTGATTACAACCACCATCTATCTATTATGTTATACAGTATCGTCTCAACCAAGTAGATATAACCGATGTCCTTGTATTATCACTGCATTACTTACTACTGTTGCAACTGGGGCTATTCTGTTTACTCTGAAAGCTTTTTTTCTGAATTCTACACGAACGTTGCACTGTATATTTTACAGCTTATGCCATTTTTCACCCATTGAGACTTCAGTTATGCTCGTTTTTCGTTTGTTTGATGTTGTTCCTTTTATCGCTTTTTATTCACACGCTGTCCGCTCTATTAACCTTTCCTGTGTTGAGTGACCAATCACAACAATTGCTCCAAAGGGTCTGTACCGTTCATCTCGTTTGCCTAAAATTGCTTCATTTGAAATAAAGAATATTTTAACGATTAAATAAATAATTTTACAGCAAATTACCATTCTGACTCCGGGAAGATCTGGACAGGCGTGCCTTATTCACAAGATTTGCCAACTTGGATGCCGACCGAAGCTACAACAAGTGACACAAATCTCTGTATGAGTATGCATTACAAGTGGACAACTGACAAGCGCAAGTTGCAAATTGGAATTATGGAAGCTATCAACTGCAATGAAAAGATCGGCTTAGCTTCCCAACATAGGTAATCTTGAAAAATATTCCAATAGATATATATATATATATTCGGCTATTTGACTGTAATATCCCTTTAACAACTAACCAGAGAAGATATTGTAGTTTAAAGTACCTGTTTTATAAATGAAGTCATTTATAACGTAATAATTGTCCATAGAAATAGTAACGCCGTTCCACGTAATGTCATAACAAAACAAACAATTAAATGCGGTATACAGTTTTCCTACAGTACAATTATGTATTATATTACATGGTACGGAGTGAGAGGTGCAGAAATTATGTTGTGATTGCTCGTCTTCGGATTGGTCATACATACTTTTGTATATACTGTGATATGAAGACCAGCCTCTCTGCTAGTATACCTTGTTCTTGTTTGATAACGTGGCATTACTTACTCTTCCGGAACTTTTGGCCTTATTATCCTTGTTTTTTTAAAGAGTCTCCGTGTATTTTTTTCCTTTGGTTATATGTTGCTCTAGGTTTACTGAGTTTGAGTATGAGTTATGATTGTGCTGGCAAATTGGTATTTTCTTGTTTTTATTGGTAAACATTAGTTTGCAAAAAAAAATTTAAATAGTAAACAAATTAAAAATTCTGAAAGCTGTTGGTCCGTGTAACAAGATATGACTTTCCATTGTCACTTTGTTATTTCAGACTGTATATACGAGGCTTAAGTATTTCCACATGTTGTCGCTTAATTTTGAAACGTTTGTATACGGAATCTGGTCATATTAATGGTCTGTGTTGCAAGCCGTTTTCATAAAAATTATAAAATCAAATATATGTATATATACATAACAATATAATTTGACTAATGCTGAAATCAGCCTTCTTTGCCAAAGTGATGACACCATGTTTTTAAGTGACATCGTCATCGGTG
Organism: Ylistrum balloti; assembly: GCF_031769215.1. Taxonomy (NCBI): domain Eukaryota; kingdom Metazoa; phylum Mollusca; class Bivalvia; order Pectinida; family Pectinidae; genus Ylistrum; species Ylistrum balloti. The sequence goes on along the minus strand of NW_026782823.1, from coordinate 318,910 downwards.
GACTTTCACATCAAACGTGACCTTAGCTGTTGCAAGGAAGTAAAGTTTACAAAACTAAAACTTTATTGACAAAACATGAGTTAAGAGTCATACTTAAGTTGCAAACAATATTAACTGAATTGTCTAAAAATCCATTTGACAGTTTTGTACATTGTATTCCAACCGACCAGTTTGTATTTTCATCGATCGCCAATTTTATTGTAAAATTTAGACCCATGATATCACTGAGGAATATTAAACAAGACACACAATTGAATAACACCTTTCCGTACAAATTTAGAAATAGAAGACTTTAAGTCCCCGAGGTTTGCTGTTACCTGCTTGCCTCGATTAAATTCTTTCGAATAGTGGCACAGTTCCAAAAATACACTGCTGTATCTCCCCGTCTAGATTGTGACTTTTCTTTTGATCACGTTGGATTTTCATAAGTCGTCTCCCAGGCTTCAAAGTTTAGGCCTTTAGCGTCGCTGACGAGTCCTAGAAGGACGAAACAGCTGTATGATGTAGCATCACTGACAAGTCCTAGAAGAACGAGACAGCTGTATGATGTAGCATCACTGACGAGTCCTAGAAGGACGAGACAGCTGTATAATGTAACATCACTGACGAGTCCTAGAAGGACGAGACAGCTGTATGATGTAGCATCACTCTATACTCAATCTCACTATAATTTATGGAAAGGTGCTATATGCAAAAATAAAAAGTTGTTGTTGTTGTTGTTGTTATATCTTAGAAATAACACTACATGTGGAGTGAAGGAGAAAATAGTCCTTTCAAATTTTACATATATTGTCGTGAATAAATATCCACAGAAACTGTTGCGTTCACAACAGTGCAACTTCATGATACTTAATGGTTTATTTTTCAGGGCTCCGGATAACTGGCCATGAGCTGACAAGTACGCCATATTATGAGGATTGAAAATACTGGTGAAAATTCACACGAGAACATTTTTTTCTAGTCTCGCTCAGCTGTATACATTTCAAGAACTTTTCTGTGACTTAATTAGTGAGACATTTTACTAAAAGTATTGAAATTACGGTAACACGTGAGGGCCTGACTCAGTGGAACATTTTACTGTAGGTATAATATATATTACAGTAACACGTGACAGGCCTGACTCAGTGGAACGTTTTACTGTAGGTATTATATATATTACAGTAACAAGTGACAGGCCTGACTCAGTGGAACATTTTACTGTAGGTATTATATATATTACAGTAACACGTGACAGGCCTGACTCAGTGGAACGTTTTACTGTAGGTATTATATATATTACAGTAACAAGTGACAGGTCTGACTCAGTGGAACATTTTAATGTAGGTATTATATATATTACATTAACACATGAAGGCCTGACTCAGTGGAACATTTTACTGTAGGTATTAGAGATATTACAGTAACACGTGACAGGGGTGACTCAGTGGAACATTTTACTGAAGGTATTAGGGATATTACAGTAGCACGTGATAGGCGTGACTCAGTGGAACATTTTACTGTAGGTATAAGAGATATTACAGTAACACGTGACAGGTGTGACTCAGTGAAACATTTACTGTAAGTATAAGATACATTACTTGTCAGACAAAATAGAACATTTTTTGTGACATGTGACGGCTGATGAGATAGCGAAGGCGTACGGGAAGAACATGCCCGCATTTCTCTCCGCATGTCGTAAGAAGCAAATAATTATGGAGCAGTTTGAGGTTGGGGTCCATTTTATTCTGCTCGGTGACGTCCGGAACATGGTTTTGATATTTGATTTGGTTTGTTTTTTTATTACTGCATGTCCCATCACCAGCAAAGGTGGTTGATGAACAACCTCTATCACACTGACGCATACTGTGTCTGGTACATGGGTTAACGGCAAAGTTGACTGAAATCAGAATCACCTGGTTACCGGGGGGATTTCTTCCATGTCAACTACTTGGTGAAGAAATCAAAATAGATCCCCTTCCCGATTTCAAGACTCGAGATCTTCATATTTTCCTTTACTCTTTCTCTGTTCTTTAAAATTCTGTGTTATATTTTCCACCGTTAGTGAATTATCCAGTGATCGCTGATCCCTTAATACTAGTTCTGCAGAGCCGAGGGTTTCTTACGCGTTCTCTTCCAAAACGGCATTGAGCAACGAAAACAAAACCCCGAAAATACCAGCACTGCAGAGCTGGGAAAATCTTGTGTGTTACCTTTAAAAAGGGCATTGAATAGAAAAAAAATATGCTGCCTTCTTTGGAGTACAACATCACGGAGTATAATACACATGACGCTATATAGAGATGTACAACACCATGTGGTATAATAGAGATGACGATACATAGAGGTGGACAACACCAGGCAGTATAATACAGATGACGGTATATAGAGGTGTACAACACCACGGAGTATAATACAGATGACTCCATCCATTCCCATTGTTTCTCCCACGGTCTCTATCTATCCCATTGTCTCTTTATCCATCCAGCGGTCTCTCCATCCATCACCTTGTGATTTTTCCATCCGTTCCGCTTTCTGTTAATCTATCCAGAAGTCCTTCCATTCAATACGTTGTCTCTCCATGCATCCCATTTTCTCTCCATGCATCCCATTTTCTCTCCATCCATCCCATTGTCTCTCTATCCATCCGATGATCTCTCCATCCATCCTGATGTTTCTCCGTCCATTCTGTGGTCAATGTCTTCGAGACAAGGCAAATTCAGATATTTTCTATAGCATTGAATTTGGTAAAAGTGTCATGCTGCAATACATAAACCTTGAAAGATCAAAATATGCACCTTTGTCTTTTTTATGTCATGGCATACGCTCATCAGTCATGTGGACAATGTGAGCAAATTAAATGATAAAAGAAATCGTGACATGACAAATCTAAATCTAAAACAACAGATTTCAGCGATTGCATTAAATCTGTTGTGACAACAAAGAGAAAGAGGTGTCAAGTGGAAGGGATTGACGAACACATACACATGTGTTGTATGAAGTTTGAGGTCTTTTATTGTTTCTTTCTCCCAGTTTCTAGACTTTGTGTTCAGTTTTGTTGGTTTGTGATGTTAGAAACTTTTATGAAATCACAAAAATATATCAGTATTGTGTTATATATAGTCTTGTCTTTCTCTAAGATTCATTTTGCATATAACCCAGAAGATTCAGTTTTGTCCAATGTTACTAAATTGGTATTTTGTTGTAAAAAATAAAAACTATTTGTTTTTTTAAATTATCACGGGTATACACCTACTCCTGTATCACATTTAATTGGATTTTAAATTTTAAGTTCATCCGACATCGTTTTCTGTAAAGTTATTCACATCACCAAATGGCCGAATTTTACAAACTTCTTTTCTAAAAAGGGTATTGAGTGAAACAGGTGTGACATCAATGCAACATAGCCATCACTTACGGATTCAAAAACGAATACCAAAACGATTCCAACTTTATCCGATGAAAAAACAAGAGGGTCATGGCCCTTAACGGTCATCTGAAAATCGACGAATGGCGGACATTGCCAAGAATTTACTGATGGTAATGTAACAAAACTGATGAATTTAGAATTTGAACATCCCTTCAAAGTATCAGAAACTGATAAATGATAGGTTTTGTTCATGAATAACAGATGAGCAATCATGCTACATAATTGCTACTGTGGTTACCAAGTTTAAGTTTTGATAAGGATGAAAAAATAACACGATATCGTCTTTCTACTGACCACTTCATGCAAGATTGAAAACACTCCCTAATAATATTTCAGACTGTATTTGGTTGAAATCCTCCATTATTGAAAATCACACGATATTTGGTTGAAATCCTCCATTACTGAAAATCAAACAATTTCCCCGGCCTCAAGTCCCTAGCGGAGGAATCAACTTTCTGTATTTAAGAATTAACTGCCATCCTCTAATGATGTTTCAGACAAATTTTGAATTAAACCCATTCAATCATTATGACATTTTCAACGGTCCGTCAATACATAAAAGGTCATTAGGGTCATTAACCGGTGAATGACAGCGATCCAAAAGGCGTTTTTTTAACATTAAATAAACTAAAAGGTAAAAGACAAATGATAAAAATCTTAAATGGTTATATTATCACAAAAGATTGAAATAGTAAGTAATAATAGACCAACATATTGCGGATAACCTAGAGTTTTACAAATCTCAACATTTTCAAATTTTTAGACTTGTAACGTTACTATTAACATTAAAATTTTCAAAAAGTAGGCAGAAGGTCAGTGCAATCCAATAAAAATTTTAAACGGTGGTATGGCTCATCACAAAAACTGTAAAAATGGGGAGGTCCGTGTTCTTATTAGGTTTTTGAATTGAGGAAATGATTACCCACCCAAACGATGTTTCAATTTTGTTGATAAAGAAAATGTATTCGGACGAGGGAAGATGACGGACGACGGACCATACTACAAGGACATCTTAACCATTCTAAACCATACCTAAATTCGTGTGGTAATATAAATCTATATCCCAATAGTTCATAAAAAGTACAACTTTCGGGGATCAATTTTTCTTACAGGATGAAACATTATCTTGATTAATATTTAATTTTGCATGGGGGATTTATTGATTGTATCCAGGAATTGATTTCATAAGTAGATTTATCAAACCATATTTGATCTATTAAATTAAGTATTCATTAAATAGGAATAAAATAAAGAAAAAGACAAAAACGATAATTAAGCCCCACGATGTTGGTGACATCCTATAACTCGGTACTTGTCATTGTTGATGTGACCGCTATATCGAAAGTCATGGTAGGACTAGACCCGAGGAAAAACATATATTGATTTTACAGTACAAGAGTCGCTTTAGTTTCGGGTTTTATTGGATAGATATGCATTTGTTATATTGTGTTAAAAGCTTTAAAGGTCTCTGTAAAATATATTATTAAAGTGGCGTCCAATTTTCGCTTTCATCTTGGGATTTATATAATGCATGCAGTCCCTGAGAAATATTTCAGTGTATAGTTGTTTATGACAGATGTTCTTGTAACTGATTTTTGAAATTCAATAATATATGATAAACGTTATCGTGTATCAGCACAGGACAACAATATTACCCCAAAAAATCAAACAGCAAACAAGAGGCCTATGTGACATGTATTTCTCATCCGGTTCTGAGAGGGGAGAGAGGGCTCTCAGCAAAATTGTTTTTTACAAAAGTTCTCTTCTTCAAACCAAAATGTTTACAAAAAGTTTTGCATAGGATGTGCCATATATTCCCCGTGGGCCCCGTTCTTCCGGTGCAGGGGCGGCCAGAACCTTCTTTGATACAAATTGGTTTAAGGTCTCTCAGGAATGCTTCTAAACAAATTCGGACCTACAACCAGACCATGTGGACTAATAAAATGTAAAAGACACTTTTTAATACTTTAGAGACAAAAAGAACCAAACAATGACTTAAACTGTCTCATATAGCTGTTCGTAAGTGATGCAAGGGACCTACATTTTGAAGCCTAGCAGGCGATGTAGATTGAAGATGCACTTGACCTTGAATTCAATGGTCAGTCAGTGGTGTTAACCACCTGCAATCGCGGTAACTATGACAAATTTCAATCCACGACAACATGTCAGCGGTTACATTTAAAGGGATCGGAAAGTAAAGTAAAGTCTCTAATATGTTCAACATGGACGAAATGTTTAATCGAACAGAAGGAGTATATATTTACACCCGCCTACAAGATCACCTGTCCGAAATGGTCGCGAAAAAAGTGATTCCTGATAATTAAGCCTCGAAAGAACAAGTTGTAAAGAACTTATTATCTGCTCCCTTCGTGGCCGTTATACATTTATTCGTATATCAGAGACATATTTTCCATTTCAACAAAACATGTCGGCGATTAAATTTAAAGGGATCGAAAAGTAAACTAAGTCTCTAATATTTTCCACATGGAAGATCACCTTTCCGAAATGGTCGCAAAAAAGCGATTCCTGATAATTAAGCTTATTATCTGCTCCGTTGGTGGCCGGTATATATTGATCCGTATATCAGTGATATCCTTTCTATTTCTGGATAACAACACCCCATATATCCCCAACCTGTGACGTCAACATGTCGCAGTTAATTTCATATTATAGGGCCATTTCATATTATTACAATTATCGTTAACTATGACAAGCTCATTATACAGGGTTTCAAGAATTGTTGAAAATCATGGGAAAGTTTAACGGTCGTCATATTGATCTCGCAGAGATATAGCTTATAAGTGGATAGTCCTAATGAGATCAATCTTTCATCATGTTACTAGTTACTATGCAAATGCGTTAACATACTTCAATGTAACAAAGTCTATGTTTTTTTCATGCATAACATAAAGTTGTTGCTTTTAGTCAGACTTTTCACGAAATGCCTTACTAATTCATTTGGAAGCAATCAAGTGGACGATAACAACATCGATTGCATCTCGATACCTTTGAGAATAACTTTTATTCATTGCTGTCGTTCCCAAAAAAAAAGATCGTGTTCAGGATGTCACACTTTACTGATAACAATCATCCCGGGATATATATATCAATAAGACATATTACTGTAGGTTGTTTATTTCGCGGTATAATATTATGTCCCCCTAACGCATTGGTAATAAGTACAAATATGTTTATCAAAGAGATTATCAAAATAGGTCACAAAGACCATGCAAAGTCAAATTATATCACTTTCAGATATATTGATGACATCATGTCTTTAAATAACGAGGAATATTTTAACCATGTCCATCGTATATACCAGTTATAATAAGAAAATCAAAGACACGACACACTCTTCTATATCAGCAGCTTATCTCGATCTTTTCTTACAAGAAAACCAACATGAACAGTTTTACACCATGCTGTATGATTAGTGTGATGATTTCAATTTCCCTGTTGTCTTGACAGCAATATTCGTGCATCCCCAAACTATGTTTACATGTCATATTTGTTCGATATTTAAGGGTGTGTTTCCGTTATCGCGATTTTTGTCTTCAAGTGACCGACAAACTCGAAGCTGGACGTGCTTGATGGTCAATGGTTGTATTCAACTGTTGTACGCCTTGTCCTCATTTGAACGAGTGCCATTACTTAGATTGATCAAGACTTACGTAAAGGGTGTTGTCGATAAAGAAGAACATGTTTGCTCTTCTGGAACTCCAGGTATTATTTGCCGTGTAAATCTTCATATTACTTTTATTCATGCACTAACGCCCTAAATCCGATTGAATTTTAGTAGTCATTTGACAAGGTCAAAGGGTTGATCTTTAACATCTTTAAAATATAATTCTTTATTTCGTGAGACAGTCAACAGGATAATATAAAACTAAACAGGAATTGGTTATATTTGTTTTAATGCTCGCGAGAATGAACGATTATTATGACTAGAACATGATAAGCGGTCCAACAATACAGAAAATGTCATTAGAGCCAACAAGTAGTGGGGACAGGGAAAACATACCAAAGATACTTATGCATAATAAAACAGTGTTGATGGTAAGTAATATATTCCTCTGCGTAAAATAAAACTCTTTACATTAGCTATTAATTGCACAGCAATTCACCTATTCTCTAAAGAGAATAGACCATGGTCTTATGATGAAACCCCGTGTATTTTAAAATTTTACTTCCATTAGTACACCCGAACTTACAATTGAATCTTCTGTTTACTTAATTTAGATGGTTGTTTCCAAATATGCTTGAAACATTGAAATATCCACCTGTTTTCTTTTTGAACATAGCATATATATTTACATGGCGTCATAAATATCGCTATAGAAGAGCAGATATACTTAATATCGTTTCCTACGAGATTTGAACGGCGACACTTACCAAAACACAGACATATAAGCTATATAATAGTTTTCATTATATATAAGGTAACTAGCAGACTCCACTTACGAAAGGCTATCAAACTTAACGAAAACCATATACATGCACTTTTAACTTTACAAAATGTCGTTTTTGATGACTCAAACAAATCGCAAACTCCTAGAAATGGTCGCACTCACGTCTCAAACATAGTTCATTAGTCGTGCTTAAACGGTCTGATTGATAGAACATCAGGTAATAAAAAAAACTTACTCATCACTGAATACGGGTGTGAAATGATGGTTACCCGGTTATCTGTATAATGTCTCCTGATGTGTATGTGATGCTGCCGTGTCAGGGTATTTAAATGATGGTAAGTCAATTGTCAGTATAACGTTCCCAGGTGTATGTGATGCTACTGTGTCGGAGTATTAAAATGATGATTAGTCAATTGTCAGTATAATGTTCCCAGGTGTATGTGATGTTACCGTGTCAGGGTATTGAAATGATGGTTAGCCAGTTGTCAGTATAATGTCCCCAGGTGTATGTAATCCTACTGTGTCAGGGTATTGAAATGATGGTTAGTCAGTTGTCAGTATAATGTCCCCAATTGTATGTGATGTTACCGTGTCAGAATATTGAAATGATGGTTAGCCAGTTGTCAATATCATTATTAAGACATTATTAACGGCCCGTCAACACATTAGCGCCATCAACCGGTAAAACACACAGCGATCCAAAAAAAGAAATAACATTAAACAAACAAGTTAAAAGACAAGTGTTAATAATTTTAAATGGTTATGTTATATATGTGACGTGTCGCCTATGGTTCGACCCAGTCGTCACTGGCGATTCCAAATGGGTATACCCACTCCGAACGGAGTTTAACAATATTCTAGTGGAGCAAATATATACAAAATGAAATATATAGCCTTTTCTAGCTCAGGGACATTGCCTATGTCTGAGCAATCACTTCCCGTGATCACGTACAACCTGTACTGAGAAATATATACAGGAAAAGAGTAACACTTAAAGAAAATAAAGAGCTAATTTAGATATATAGGGGAACAGAAAATAATAATTCAACAAAACCTACAGTGCGCCTACTTGTTGAAAACATGACAGCCTAACTAGTGTTCCGTTACCGTCTACAGCCAAACTACTTATGTCCTCGTGTTTACTAGACCGATATAGCTTACACCCTTACTACCACGAGAATATAGACACCGACAGTACACCAATAATTGTCACGTACTCCTTACATCTACACTATTCCACCTATACCCAGATTCACACACTAGCCACACAGCATACACAGGAATGCATGTGTGCTGACCCTTGAGCTCCCTTACTGCTTGAGTTTGTCATATATAAACTCCCTTGGTGCTCCCCGCTAGCGTCCTTACTGAATGTGTATTTGGGTATACGATGGAAATACAAATGTAATTATATTACATCGGTCAAACCGTCTACAAAATATGCCCGTGAAAAAGGGAAAAGAAAACCCGCCCGATCTCTCACGCGACACTCCCAAAACTCCCCTGTAGAGAAAAAAACCTCACTCAGCGTTAACCAGAGGGCGACTTCCTATCCGTACTATAAGACAAGTCGTCAGCATTTGTTATAACTAGCTTGGTTCCTAACCTTCTCAAAACAGAAGGCCAGACACACCACGGTAACGGTGGCCTCGGGTCGATCCACGGGAGGGGAAAAATACGACTGTTTCACAATACTAGGGGCCGGACAGAGAGGCCGAATTGCCGAGGACATCTCCCAATATAAAAATTGCAATTCGTCCTTACTGCCAAACACCACACCTTAATTATTACAACGAGTTTCATCACATATAGACCAACATCTTTTAGGAAATGTAGAATTTTACAAATCTCAACAGTTTCAAAAAGGGTCTTTAGACTTGTAACGTTACGATAACAACTTCTCGGGTTGACAGAAGGTCAGTGCAGTCCAATAAAACTGTTTAACGGTGAATGGCTCATCACATCCTATGCACCGAGGGTTATCTCCGCATTTCAACATATATGAATGTGTAAGGTATGTATGACCCATCCAAAGACGAGCAAGGCCAACTTCGTCTCGGTTATTGTTTCTATAGCATGGAGATCGTTCAACAAATTTACGGAATGCAATTTATCATCGTATTTGGTTCTTTTTCTCCTGCCATTGAGCTGATAAAACTTGTTTGATAAATGGTTTAAAATCGGTCAAATGAAGTTAAAAAACAACAGGTGGTAGCGATAAAGCTTCCTTTGCAGCACGATCTGTTTTTTCATTGCCTGGTATTCCCATGTAACTCAGCAAAAAGCAATACGCAAGTTCATGAATAATGTAAAGGAGGGAGGAATGAACATTCGGATTGAAAGAGAGCGTGCGATGGTAGGAGGGAAGAGAGATTCAGCGGGAAGAATGCCACTCGACAATACCCTGTTCAATGAACCGTGAGTCAGTGTCGGACATATGCATCGCGATACGAATAATTATTGGACAAGTGGGCGAGTCTAGAGTCACTCAGTGACGCGAAGTTAATCATTCATGCAGGCCTACTTTAGCATTGCCAAGTTTATTGTATATGCCACACACGAGTCATTTGTTGACATGTTGATACTAATAACATATAATACAGCGTTATCATATCAGAACCACACCTTTGTGATTTGGCGAAAGTACTGCAACCTAAGGAGAGATCACGGAAAATATAAATAGTAACTGAGTGGTAACATCATCCCGGTTTTCATTTAATTTTATATTGAATTAAGTTACAAACGTCAGTGCTTGAAAGTTCTACACGATTGTGACCATGTAGTCATTGAAACGTCACACTCAGATCATCTACTGGTTGTGTTATAAGATGAAGATGACCGTGTAGTCATTGAAACGTCTACTGGTTGTGTTATAAGATGAAGGTGACCGTCTAGTCATCAAAACGTTACACTCAAATCTTCTACTGGTTGTGTTATAAGATGAAGATGACCGTGTAGTCATTGAAACGTCTACTGGTTGTGTTATAAGATGGAGGTGACCGTCTAGTCATCAAAACGTTACACTCAAATCTTCTACTGGTTGTGTTATAAGAACTTGTATTCTATATTCAATATAAATCAAAAGACGATGGTACTCAAGACGATATTTTAATCTATTTCATTCATTGCTAAAATTTTCTTATCTGAATCCACAAAATCTTATTTTCATGTCTCAGTGTTAGCCAATGACGTCAGGACTTTCAAGAGCCCTAAAAATGAAAATAAAATATTAAAGTTCTGGTACTAATAGTATTACTGAACACTCATTTACTTTCCATAATGCCTTTCCTGAAGACAAAAAACATATAACTCGGATAAAAGCAAAATTGAATCGGACATCTTTTACATTATACAGATAAATAAGTTTATAAATACGTAAAGCTTTAAGTTTTTACCTACGGTTCGAGTTCGTTGCCAAGTTAAATATTTTCAGGTTAATCAGGACAACGATACGTTTGCCTCTTTAACATTATTATACAGATTAGTAGAATTGATATATTTTATAATGTTAATCAAACGAAGATGTGTATCTGCCACTAAATGTTTGACCAGATATTTCCAGGGTATTATTAATTGTCACCGTTATCCATCCATGTTTCGATGAATCAAAAATCACGTTCAGTAAATAATCGTAAGACGTGGATATTCTTTTAAAACCAAATAAGACGATACAAAGGTTCCGTAACATTCGAAATATCAATCGATGTTCCGCATACTTATATTTCGATATAAATAAAAGGAAACAATTTTCAGAGTATAAATCGATACAGATTTTCCAGTTGACAACATCTTATTCGAGTTTAGTTGCAAGATCTTCCAGCAGAATATTGGTATACTTATGGGACTAACTACGCCTTGTTGGTTTTCGCACGAGACGGAATTCATTGAAGAGCTTTTCATAACAGTTCACAAAGACCTTGCAAAGTCGTTTAATAACATTTTTAGATATATTGATGACGTCGTCTTCAAATAGCAAAAGATGTATTGAACAGGTTCATCGTATACACCCACAAGAATTTGAAATCGACCGAATTATCTCGATTTTTTTCTTACAATGACACCAACGTAGCAGCTTTCCACCAAGCTGTATGACTAAACGTGATGATTTCAATTTAACTATTGTGAATTTTCCATTTCTGGATAGCAATATCTCTTTTGTTTACATGCCGTAGTTGATTCGATATTCAAGGGTCTGTTCCCATTATCATGATTTTCGTGCAAGAAGTCGTCACCTGATGGGCAAACTCGTAACTCAAGGTTTCCAAAGATGCAGGTTGATGAACGTTACGGGAAAGTTTTATATATGTGCCGCATATTGATCTCATTGAGAGAAAAAATATTTTCATTTCTGCGATTTGAAGCTGGACGCGATTAATACTAGTTAGTTTGCCAGTTGAGTTCGTTGTTGTAAATTTTTTTCTCATTTGAGAACGTGACATTGCTTACTTAGATTTACCAAGGTCGCTGAACAGAAGACTAAACACCTGGTCTTATTCTCCTTATAATTTTTCAGGAGCCTCCGTGTTTTATTGTTTTTTGTTTGTTTGTTTTTTTATTTTGTCCTAGTTTTGTGAAATTTGAGTTTGGTTTATGATTATGCTGACATGATGGTATTTTCCTGATGTTTTTATCTATACGATATATAAAACAAGACCAATGAAATAAAACTTGCGAAGTTTAATTACCGATAAATGATAAATACAATCTTTATTCTTTAGTTCATCACTTAAGGCACCAATTGGTTTATAAATATGTTTAAATGGCATTTACGTTACCCTATCATCATCTCACATTCTTCAAAATCAAGACCTTGCTTTAAGTTTGCATAGAAAAAATTAAATAATGCTATTGTTATTTTTCTTCTAAACGGAAATCACACAAAAATGCAATATGTTCATACAGTACATTTGGATGACTTTTTTCACAAATGCTTATTCACCACAAACACACGTAAATGCTTACCCTCTCTCGCAAATAAACTGCAACTTTGTGTCACATGCAATGTCATTCCACTGGCCGGTTTTCATCACAGCCATGCAATCTTCTCCAACAGCACTGTTGCTAGGGTTACCAGGATACCAATGAGAGGCTGTTATAGGAATTGACTCTGTGGACCAAATCCAATGGGCTTCATGGAAAAAGTCGCTTCCTCCGACGAAATATTCTCGATCCCACGGTCCTGGAAAACAGATCATCTATACGTGGTACTGCAAAAAACAAGCTCGCAATATTTAATTGATCTGGTTGTTAATATCAATCATAAAAAATATGCAATGTTTTAGTTACGGTTCCTTTCTGCAGTTGGGAATCCCTCTTGGTGGATTTCGTAGTTTCCTTGGTTTGGTATTGTAACTTCCCTGTGTTTGGTATTGTAACTTCCCTGTGTTTGGTATTGTAACTTCCCTGTGTTTGGTATTGTAACTTCCCTGTGTTTGGTATTGTAACTTCCCTGGGTTAGTATTAAAAGTAAGGTAAGAGCCATGGCCTATATAAGCCCATGGGTTGGTTCGAGGTGCACAGTACCCTACCCATTGCAGTTGATCAGGTAGCTAAGAACCGCCACGACCCGGGTCACTGGTATGTTATTTAGTGAGGTAACCATCAGTAGGTTACAATGATTCATCACCTCAACACGACCCCTGACTGTAAACAGCGGTAACCCTAGCAAACAAAACAAGTCGTCACAAATTTCAGGAACATTCACTGAAATTATTAGGCCGGTCGGGTGGCGTATTGACGCCCTCGTATTGGCGCACTCGCCTTTCAACTAGCCGTCCGGGGTTCGATTACCGAAACGGCCGTGAAAAGATATGGAGTCACCTGCCCGATCACATGGGTTCTCACGAATACTCCAGATTCCTCCCACAGCATATATCTGATGCAGCCTATATTATATATGACATTTGTTGATAATTACCATAAAGGGCCGTAAAAATGTAAGGGTCACCTGCCCGACCACGTGGGTTTTCCCGGTATACTCCAGTATCCTCCCACTATAAGACCCCTAGCGCGCTCATATTCGGGTCAATAAGAGTAATTAATGTAAGTTGCAATTGTTGTAAAAGAAATAAAGTGTACGTATATGATTGCAGCTAATGATAAAAAAAGAAAATAATTGGTGTATAAACTTGTATAATCACACCTGATAAGTTCTTAAGGGCAGTTGTCATCGCTGCTTGACTCGCATCGGTTTTAGGTTCAGCTAGTGCAGCATTAAAGGTTCGGCAATAGCTCTGCAAAATGAAATATATAGCGATTATCAGAGAAAAGGTCTTCAAAGGGCGATAATCGAAACTTGAAAGTTTTCCTCTGAACAGTGTCGAAGAGGCCTCCTAATCATATAACTTAAGGTAAAATCACACCTGTTTATTCCAATTTAGAATAAGATACATACCAACCATGAATGGAAGTACAAAACATAACCATTTCGGTATTGTAGGACTTGTCAGTGATATTAATGGCCTAGAATCATGATATATATATGCCCGTATATTTGCGTAAAAATCAAGAGGCTCACAGAGTAAGTGACGGTGTAGCAATACTACAAACGATTGTAAAAGGATACATGTACAAAAGCATATTTAGTATACGCTGGCTATTGTTGGTGCTAATATACCTTGTTAATGATGCAAATTGTCAAATCAATATTAAGGTATATTTCAGACTGACATATTCTTTGTCTATTAAATCAATACTGTTCACTCACATTTGCCTCCGCCCAGCTTCCCTTTATCTCACTAACAAAGAAACAAAATTCTCCGACGGGCACATAGAATTCCGGACATCTCCCTGGAAATGAACACACCATATACAAAAACTAATGAACCAATGTCGTTGGTTAAGATGGATTTTTTGTTTAGAGACAGGTGCCCGTTCATGTAGGAAAAGTTCATGTGTAAATTAAAACTACTATCAAAACTATCAAAATCACTACTTATATAAAGATGTCATTTGTAGGGCAGCAAACATCAACGTCGAACTTAAACATAATTCGGTGCAGAACTTCTAAATGAGCTCAATTAGATTAATCGGTCAGGTTCAGTCGAATCTCGTTGTCTCAAACTCGAAAACCCTGTATAATTCGAAGATTTTTGTCGATTCTGGCCAAACTTCACACAAAACATTATAACTTACTTAAATCGAATACTCCTAAAACTCAAAGTTTTCAAACGGTCTCGCCGACTTCGAGATATCTAAGTTTGTCTCTAGATAAAACATTCAACTGTAGGCAACCTCCTGATAGCAATCTGCTTTAAAATTTCTATTGTGTGCGAATGGTTCTTTGAAATCTGATAAGATATACCTACGACTAGTGAACGTAGTTACACCAGGTCATTTTCACGGATCAATTTGTTTCTGATTTTCTTTTGAAATGATAAAAATAACAAATCTAAATTTCGCGATCTGGATGTAAAATGACATCTAATAATTTCATATCTCATTCTCTCTACTTTAATGTACCGCGAAATAGCGGGACAATCATTCCCGTGAAAATAACTGCTATGCAATGTATTGTACATGTATGTGTTATGTGAGTATTTAATAACACAACTTACCGTATGTGTAGCCAAAACAGACCAGTGTAAGAAAAACCGCGGTCAAAAACATGGCTGAAATACTCCCTCTACAGGATCAGAAGTCCGATATTGTTTGTCGTACGACCAGGAAGATTGTGTACATATCACGGACTTGACATTTAACCAAAGATAACGAAACCGAAGTTAGCCAGATATCCTTTATCATAGTGACAAATGACTTTAACAAAACTTTGATTTGTCGATCTTGCTTTGAGACTCTTAATATATATTGTAATATTTAACAGTGATAACATCAATCCCCTTGACACTGTTCGACTAGTGATGTTTGTGTCTAAGCTCCCATTGTGTGTCTTATCACACAAGTGTCTTTAAAAATAACGGGCATTACATATCAATCTTGGCTGGAAATATGTGTCTTATCACACAAGAGTCTTAGAAAAATAGTAGGTATTAACTGATAATTGTTTTGAAGAGTCAAATATTAATCTTGGCTGGAAATGTATGTCTTAATTGTAAATAAATTGTAAACATCGTATCGTTAGTTTTTTATCAATAGTCGTTTGGTACTATGAGTTAACTCTATAGATATAACGGGTATTCATGTTATAACAAACAAGGTTACTAAAACGGAATTATTTCAAAAGATGATAAGTTAGAGAACTTCCTAAACATCAAGATAATACCAACATGTCAACATAATCATATTTCAAACTCAAATTCAAAGTCTCGCTATGTGCGATGTGTATGGAAATAAAGGAAGTGATATGTCAATATGGAATGGCATATAATCTCGAGTGATTGGTCACACTGAGCCTCATACTTAAGGGTTCGACTTTTGGTGGACTTGGTAGAAAAAAATCAGAAAATTTCTTTAACCTGTAAGTTGTGAACCTCCTTTAAAACAAGTGTTTCACATTTACAATTTATTGCTTTGACATGAGAAAACTAGAAAAAGATACAAAATCTTAAAACTTATACGTGTATGTATTACAAATGAGTTATGGATATTCCAAATATATATATTTTTTTTAAATATTAATAAATAACTTATATCTATAACAAAATGGATAATGCATACCCAATAATCAAGCTATAGGTTAATTCATAATTATTTAATCATTGAATGATTGAAAGATTACAGATGTCATGATCAATTAATTATCTGTTACTGGTCAAATTGCATTCATATTGATCATAAATGAAATCTGAGAACCCTACAATAAATATATTTCCAGATATGATTTTAAGCTATAAACTTGTTTATTTATCCAAGAAATAAGTTACTTCCCGATAATCTTATTTACTGGATAATCTTCCGAGAAATAATAATCTTCTGAATAATTAACATCAAACGATTGTGTGTGCTATCTGAGGCAACATGCAAAGCTTTGACATAATGTACATAATGACAATGAGGTTACACTTATGTTTTGTGATCTAGATGGTAGAATATATATATTTCAACAATATTTCTATCATATTAGAAATAACCTTTATTCATTTCACAAAAATTACTAAACAAGTTTTCTCAACTTATAATGATCACACTTGTTGGCTCAGATGAAAGCACACTTGGGGTAGTAATGTGGAAAGGAAACTGGTGTATACAGGGAAGACCCATGTGATTGGGTAGTCAATTTCTGGTCATAAATATGTATCAGTGTAAATATTATTTTATCAATTATTTTATTAATCATAAACAAAGACTGGAATAGTTTTTTTCCCATTTAACTGTATGATCTAATTAACATGAAATTATCGTTAAATACTTATGATATAAAACACACATAGCACAGACAAGTACTCCACTTACATACAACGGATGTACAATTATACACACATAGAATATGAGACAAATAACACATTGTACACAATCTACAACAAACTGCATTTGATACTCATACCTAACAGAAGATATAAAATTATCACTGAATATATGTAATATATCTACACTCTTGTGAATACAAATAGATACATGTAACACTAAGTTAACGAGAGGTCATACTCTATGGCAAGCCATCTTAACATTTAATCCTATTTCCTCTTAATGTAAAATGTGCAAAAACTTTATTCCACCTAAGTGAAATTGTTTTTGCCTTAAGGTAATTAAACTTCTTTTCACATTATGTTTTATTTCACTTCAGTTAAAAATTAATTTAACTAAGTGAAATAAATTTAATAAGCCTTACCAGACCTTTTTTGCCCTCAAGTAAACAACCATTTATGAATTTTTTATCTTGATTAATAAACTATTGATATTCATAAAGGAGGTATTGATATCCAATAATGAACTATCAATATCCATTAATTAAAAACTGATATTCATTAAAGTATTTTTGATATCTATATATAGGAAAGATATTTTCAAGGAGATATTAAACCATTAATTCAGATGTTCTTGTGTGACATTCACTTGTTATTTGATATTAAGATAAGTGTTAGGAGAAGATTTTAGGGTTTCATACATTGATCGGTATTGTAAGTATTAGGACATATTGAAATAATTCAATAAAACTGGGATAACTGATGCTGCGTTTTCAGAAAACTTTTACACCAACTGTTTATCTAAGAACTTGCTTCTTCAAATAATTTGGCCACTTTGACAGCTGTTTTGTATAAACTAACAGAAGTCATGTTGGCAATCATTGCAACAACAACACCTTGAAGCTCTCCAGGGGGGGTGTTATCATGACCACAGTCCTTTGGTTTGATTATCAAGACACTGCTCCCTCCTATAGCCCCTCCTGTGTGTGAAACAATGTGGTCGCTATGGTGACAGTGACCACAGTTTTCGCCTTCCGGCACTACAGCCCATCCCATCCCATAATATCCAAATTTATCCCAAGCACATTTTGTCTTGGCAACAGGTTTCCATAGCAACTGCACTGATTCTGTTTTCAGAAATCCAGGAGCTGGTGTCTTTGTTTTCGTTTGGTTTGGCATTGAAATAACTTCAGATTTCTGCTTCCTTGTGTTAGAATCATCTTTCAGATTTGTGTCTCTCTGTTGCTTAGTTACGTTATCTGACTTGTGTAGGTAACTGTACAGCATCACGTGACCAAATTTAACAAGGTCACGTGTACTGGAAAGGAAACCTCCCCCTGCCCACTTATATGACAAATCTACATAAGGGGTATTGATAAGACGTCCATTTTTGTTCTTCATGTAATGTCTGAAACATTAAAATAGAGTCATCTTTAAGACATGTATACATAGCTTGATAAATCTACAGAAGTTGCCAAATGTTACCTTTAACCCTTTAACCTTGACCTTCAACCATCATAATATTTGATAAGGCATAGAAATTGATGTTATGACACTATGGGGTAGATATGAACCAGATCAGATGAGAGGTTCTGAAGATATCACATTTATTCTAAATGGGACACGACAGACAGACATGAGAAGAATTATCAGCACTTCCATAAATGGTCATACATAAATATTAAATGGCAGTCAATTTTAATACTTTGCTCATACAATTTGTACTCAAACTCTATATAATGTACGTTTGTTTAATCAAGGATTTAAAACTTTGAAATATTTCAATTTGAAATTAGAAACATTTTGCATGTACCAGATGTCTAGATGGATGTGATTATCTTACCGTCCTCTATTGTAAATGAGAGGTGTGTTCTCATCCAGAAAAGTATTCTCCATTCCCATCTCAATGAAATATTCTTGCATCAATTTTTCAAATGGTTTCTTAGTAACTGCCTCAAGCACAGCACTCAATAAAGTAAAACCATAGGTTGTGTACAGGTACTCAGACCCTGTATAAAAAGAAAACAGATACTTCTGTTGAGAGGAAATACTATGTGTAACACAATGACTAAACACAGTGTTTACTTGGGTTGACCGAAACTTTTATTTCATCGTATAGTGGTTTTCCATAGTTAGTACTTCGCGTTAGTATCCATTACAAAAGATAGTTCCTAATCAACATACAGCATCATGTCGTGGCACCAAAACTAAACACCTGTGTAAGGCAGACAAAAACGAAAAACCTGCCCGTCCATATCAAAGAGTTCCATACAAATTTTCATGGGCCAACATGGCCAGGACCCGCTCCATCGCGGAGCAGGTCCCATACGGGACTCTGCCCGTCTCCACGTCCGACTCCCAACTCTCTCTAGCTACTCGATCCCAGACTCAACTACACTTCTGCTGGCTATTATCTTTGTATAAATAATACCCAAATACTTAATTTAAGCCTAGTCCCAATTGGACAACATTAACCCAGCCCCCGGAGCATCTAATTATGAAGGCACGTGTGACTAGAAGTACCCGTTATCAACTTCCCATCTTTGATCTACCTTATACATTGTTTCTTATCTTGTTTACTTACAAATGTGTTCGCCAGCGCGAGGCATACAAGAAAGCATCTATCTGTCCTGATCAATCATACTGGCGATATTCTGCCACGGTGCTTCACCACTTGGGTACACACCCCGCCCGTTATCAGGCGTGCATCACTATCTATCACTCACGGGATCTTTTCCTCGGTCCAGCATTAACTGACTTTTGACCTGATGTACTTTAAACTAAGATGCTGCTCTCTACGATACACACCATTCCAAAATTACCATTAAACCCATTTTTTACTCATTTTGTTACATATGTCCTCGGAATCATCAATGAATTAAGCCATGTCTTGTCTGTCTAGGAATGTGTATACTAACCTATTATGACAGCATCACATATTACAATGTAGTGATGAAAAAACGAGAGTGTATTCTGAGAAACAACTATCATATGATAAAAATAAGTATCATTGAAACAGATGAATGCTTTCCGAAAACACAAAATTTGAGCAAAGAGCAATGATTCTGTAATTAAAGGTATATTGGGTCCTAAAAAGGATGTATTGCCTATTGTCTTAGTATGATCAATATATACATTAAGTTTCATTATCCTACCTTAACTGCAAGCAAAGTTATACTCTGGACAAGATCAATTATGTTCAATAACTCTGTAATTG
The DNA here is from genome assembly GCF_031769215.1 of Ylistrum balloti. Taxonomy (NCBI): domain Eukaryota; kingdom Metazoa; phylum Mollusca; class Bivalvia; order Pectinida; family Pectinidae; genus Ylistrum; species Ylistrum balloti. The sequence continues at coordinate 298,576 of NW_026782823.1, read as the reverse complement.
AGGATCGAGGGCCCTGAATTTGGTACACAGTACATTGTCATAGTATGATCAATGTATACACTTAGTTTCATGATCCTTCCTTAACTGTCGGCAAAGTTATGCTCCAGACATGAAATTTTTAACAAAGGGCAATAACTCTGTAATTGAAGGGTTGAAAGCACTTAATTTGGTACACTGCAAATTGTCTTAGTATGATCTATGTATATACCAACTTTCATTATCACTAAATTAAATGCAAGCAATTTAAAGTTGTGCTCTAGACACAAAATTTTAACAAAGGACTATAGGTCAAAGGTCCTGAATTTGGTACACTGCACATTCAATAATTATGACCAATGTTTAAGATTTTACAATCCTTGCATGATTTTTGTTTGAGAGATGGATGAACAAAGCAACAACTATTCTTCTACCCCAAGAATTTAAGGAAGCATAAAAAGGATCAAGAAATGTTTCAATGTCTATCCTACATCATTCATCAGCAATTAAAAAATAACACACAGAACAGTGGCAGTCAATGAAGTCATAATATTCCGAAATATTCCACTGAGAATGTAACCATGGATGTTGTTCACATATTCTTGTAAAAGAGATTCACGAGTCTTAACATAACCCAACTACAAGAAAGGCATAAGTCTTAACACCATCTAACTATACCAGACCCATGGGCCTGAATAGTCATCCCACTACAAGAGATACATGAGCCTTAACACCATCTGACTACAAGAGACAAGTGATCCTTAACACCATCTGACCACAAGAGATACACGAGCCTTAACACCATCTGACTACTAGAGACAAGTGATCCTTAACACCATCTGACTACTAGAGATACATGAGCCTTAACACCATCTGACTACAAGAGATACATGAGCCTTAACACCATCTGACTACTAGAGATACATGAGCCTTAACACGATCTGACCACAAGAGACAAGTGATCCTTAACACCATCTGACTACAAGAGACAAGTGATCCTTAACACCCTCTGACTACAAGAGACAAGTGATCCTTAACACCATTTGACTACTAGAGACAAGTGATCCTTAACACCATCTGACCACAAGAGATACATGAGCCTTAACACCATCTGACTACTAGAGACAAGTGAGCCTTAACACTATCTGACTACAAGAGATACATGAGCCTTAACACCATCTGACCACAAGAGACAAGTGATCCTTAACACCATCTGACCACAAGATCAGATCTGACTACTAGAGACAAGTGAGCCTTAACACCATCTGACTACTAGAGATACATGAGCCTTAACACCATCTGACTACAAGAGATACATGAGCCTTAAAACCATCTGACCACAAGAGATACATGAGCCTTAACACCATCTGACTACTAGAGATACATGAGCCTTAACACCATCTGACCACAAGAGACAAGTGAGCCTTAACACCATCTGACTACAAGAGACAAGTGAACCTTAACACCATCTGACTACAAGAGATACATGAGCCTTAACACCATCTGACCACAAGAGATACATGAGCCTTACCACCATCTGACTACAAGAGACAAGTGAGCCTTAACACCATGTGACTACTAGAGATACATGAGCCTTAACACCATCTGACTACAAGAGATTACATGAGCCTTAACACCATCTGACCACAAGAGATACATGAGCCTTAACACCATCTGACTACTAGAGATACATGAGCCTTAACACCATCTGACCACAAGAGACAAGTGAGCCTTAACACCATCTGACCACAAGAGACAAGTGAGCCTTAACACCATCTGACCACAAGAGATAAATGAGCCTTAACACCATCTGACCACAAGAGACAAGTGAGCCTTAACACCATCTGACTACAAGAGACAAGTGAGCCTTAACACCATCTGACTACAAGAGATACATGAGCCTTAACACCATCTGACCACAAGAGACAAGTGAGCCTTAACACTATCTGACTACAAGAGATACATGAGCCTTAACACCATCTGACCACAAGAGACAAGTGATCCTTAACACCATCTGACCACTAGAGACAAGTGATCCTTAACACCATCTGACCACAAGAGATACACGAGCCTTAACACCATCTGACTACTAGAGACAAGTGAGCCTTAACACCATCTGACTACAAGAGATACATGAGCCTTAACACCATCTGACCACAAGAGATACATGAGCCTTAACACCATCTGACTACAAGAGATACATGAGCCTTAACACCATCTGACTACTAGAGACAAGTGATCCTTAACACCATCTGACCACTAGAGACAAGTGATCCTTAACACCATCTGACCACAAGAGACAAGTGATCCTTAACACCATCTGACTACAAGAGACAAGTGAGCCTTAACACCATCTGACCACAAGAGATACATGAGCCTTAACACCATCTGACCACAAGAGACAAGTGAGCCTTAACACCATCTGACCACAAGAGATACATGAGCCTTAACACCATCTGACCACAAGAGATACATGAGCCTTAACACCATCTGACTACTAGAGACAAGTGAGACTTAACACCATCTGACTACTAGAGATACATGAGCCTTAACACCATCTGACTACAAGAGATACATGAGCCTTAACACCATCTGACCACAAGAGATACATGAGCCTTAACACCATCTGACCACAAGAGACAAGTGATCCTTAACACCATCTGACTACTAGAGACAAGTGATCCTTAACACCATCTGACCACAAGAGATACATGAGCCTTAACACCATCTGACCACAAGAGATACATGAGCCTTAACACCATCTGACCACAAGAGACAAGTGATCCTTAACACCATCTGACCACAAGAGATACATGAGCCTTAACACCATCTGACCACAAGAGACAAGTGATCCTTAACACCATCTGACTACAAGAGACAAGTGATCCTTAACACCATCTGACCACAAGAGACAAGTGATCCTTAACACCATCTGACCACAAGAGACAAGTGAGCCTTAACACCATCTGACCACAAGAGACAAGTGATCCTTAACACCATCTGACTACAAGAGACAAGTGATCCTTAACACCATCTGACTACTAGAGACAAGTGAGCCTTAACACCATCTGACCACAAGAGACAAGTGATCCTTAACACCATCTGACTACTAGAGACAAGTGAGTCTTAACACCATCTGACTACTAGAGACAAGTGAGCCTTAACACCATCTGACCACAAGAGACAAGTGATCCTTAACACCATCTGACTACTAGAGACAAGTGAGCCTTAACACCATCTGACTACTAGAGACAAGTGAGCCTTAACACCATCTGACCACAAGAGACAAGTGATCCTTAACACCATCTGACTACTAGAGACAAGTGAGTCTTAAAACCATCTGACTACTAGAGACAAGTGATCCTTAACACCATCTGACTACTAGAGATACATGAGCCTTAACACCATCTGACTACAAGAGACCCTTAGCCTTACAGCAATAGTGTTAATTGAAATGATTTTTTCAATGTTAATGTTTCAGCAGTTAAGGCTACAACAAACAACACTCTTTCAGTGGCATCAGTAGAACTTGATGTGAAGTGTTTTTTTCAAGCTGGTGACCACAGGAAGAATTGTATAAAGAAACATCTACTGGACAGAAGGACAAACACCATGGACCCAAGGTGATTTGATCATCTCACCATCTGATAATGGTGAATCAGAAAACATTCATGATATTTTATTCTGCTCCATCCTTCAAACCTGATCTCTTTTCACCAAATCATATTACACTACACTAGATAGACTATCTAACCCTGTGTAGAGAAGGGCCATATAACTCAAATATTGTACTTTTTTGTTGAATTTATGGAAACTCTTAATCAATGTTCACAGAATGATAAACAGATAAAAGTTAACATGGATTATAGTATTTAGGAGGAATCTGTGATAAAGATTCATCCAAAAAAATGTGTTTTCAAAACTCCATGAAAATTTAAACTCCATGAAAAAATATGATGTAGCAGTTTTACTTGACTTTAATATATATATATATATATATATATATATATATATAACTGTAGGTTTGTATGTCAGTAATTTTTGCTATTGATACACAATACACTATTTACCATCAAAGACATCACTACATATCATCACCTATCACTATAACACATACATACCTGGTTCATGTACCAGAGGGTCATCCTTGAACAAATTAAGACTCTCCATCACACTTTTGAAATGATCAGCTATGAAGTACTCCGATTTCTCTGGTGTCTGAACCGCTGCCTCTTTCATATTAGTTTTCTTGTCAGATTTAATCGTCTTTTTAGTCTGAAATGAAAACTGTCTCTAAGGCCCTTTCATTGACAGATTGCAAAGTTATGTAGTGGACACAACACCCTGTAGTTCATTACATAGGGTACAATATGAAGTCCTCAGTTTCAGATCTTGACCTTTGAATCATAACATAAATCAAGCACACAATTCAAAGTGGTTAGCAACCATACAAAGTGTCAACCCTCTACAAATGGGTACAAAGTTATGAAGCAGATATAAACATATCTGACAGGTGCACTCACAGGCAAATCTAGCTTTCACATGAAAATCCTTGAGTTTGAAAACAATTAGTTTTGAAGGACACGCAAGTCTCTGATGACAGGTGTTCCGGTAGTGGTTAATAATCGTAGAAAGTTTCAATGATTTATTACACTCCAGTTATAATGGTTTGAAGCGGAGACAAAGGTGTTTCAGACAGACGGATGCACAGATGGACGGAATGATATCAAAACCTGTACAAGAGGTCACAGATATTTACTTCCCTAACTTTGTAAGGCTTTATACCAGGAACCTACTAGCCAAATATCATGACTTTCTGCCTCATGGTTATTGAGAAGTATCTTATCTAACTGACTTTGAATATCAGTCGAGGAAACTTCTTTTCAAAAATTTTGTCTAGCTTTATCCAAGTCACCTATAACTGTATCTGCCAAACACTATAATTCACAGGTCTTTCGGTTCTTCAGGGTCCGTATTCATGAAACCATTCTCATGCTCAAGCAGGAATTTTGTGCTCAAGAAAACTTTTTCATAATTCACTGAAATCATATAACATAATACAAATGTCAAATTTCAACCTTGAATATAGTTTTGACTTGAAGTCCTTTCAAAATTGTTTTTAAATCTTCGGCAAAAATCAGCCTTATTTATTAATTCTTAACTTAAACAAGACATAAGGCTCGAACACAAAATTCATGTTTGAGCATGAGAACGGTTTCATGAATACGGGCTCAGGAGTTTAACAAAAAAATGACTTTTAACCCTGCAACCTTGAATATGGGTCAATATCATTTCATTTTACAAAATTACTTGAGATTCTACAGAGTAGTACTATAATGTACACTAAGTATCTATACTAAAAGGATAAAGAAACGCTGGGTGAACTTTAAACCAGAAATAAAGTATGATATCGGGCTTCATTTAAAACGCAATTTTGTATACTTACAGATAAATTAAAGCTTAAAATTGACCAAAGTCTGTATTTTGCATCTGAAAATTGGTTTAGAGGTACTAACGATTAAATTGAATGGACCCATAGGATTTTGAAATTGAAATTGAACTGAGTCATCAATATCTTGTGTGTCCGCCGTTTGCTGTGGTCACGGCCCTTATTCTTCTGGTCATATTGTTCATGAGAGCGTTAATCCGTCTTATGGGGATGTTGTCCCACTCTTCAATCAGAGCTCTGGTCAACTGCTCTCGAGTAGCAGGGGGCGGCTGGTGCTTTCGAACCTGTCTATCCAACTGGTCCCAAAGATGCTCCATCGGGGACAAATCAGGGCTATATGGCGGCTAATCTAGTGGTTGAATGTTGTTGTTGGCCAGAAAGACTTGGTAAATCCTTGCTACGTGGGGCCTAGCATTATCCTGCTATAAGAAAGGAATAACATGGGGTCGGAGGATCTTATCTCTATACTTAGCTGCTGTTAAATTGCTATCAATAACAACCAATTGTGATTTTAACCCATGTGAGATTCCTTCCCACACCATTACTGAACCACCCCAAAACCTATCCCTCTCTACAACACAAGCTTCCGTAAAATGTTCGCCACGACGTCGGTAGACACATTGACGGCCGTCAGATCGATAAAGACAGAATTGAGACTCGTCCGTGAAGAAAACTTGTCTCCACTGCCTCAGTGGAAAGCGTCGTGGAGCATGTGCATGCGACGCTGACGTCAAGCAGGGGTAAGGTGTGGACCTACGTAGGGGCGACGTGCCCTTACATCAACTTTTCGTAATCGATTCCTTACAGTTTTTGAACTTATAGGATGCCCATGATTTCCACGAACATTAAGTGCACTCTCAACGGCAGTAAGGCACCGATTACACACATGAGAGACAACGATATATCGATCCTGACGACGTGACGTTACGCGCGGACATCCTGACCTAGGTCGATCGGCCAATCGCCTAGTTTCCCAAAGACGTTTTACAAGACGTTCTATGGTGGAAACATTAATACCAAAGTGCCTAACAACCTGATTTTGCAGCTGTCCTTGCATCATCATCTGAATGACCTGTCCCCTCTGAACTTCTGTGAGTCGTGCCATTCTTAAAACGAATCAAATTCTCAATTAATTTCAGGGAAGCAGTTGGTCTGTATAAAGACTAACGAAGAGTGACTTGACTAACGCTGTGTGAGACCAGAACAACACTGTGCACGAGATTCTTGTTTTTTCCTTCCTCCATTTACCAGAGCTGTGCACTGTACCATGACTAAATTTTCGATACATGACAAGGTGTAATATGACCTTATTACTCAATCCACAAAGTTTCACTTTATTTGGAGAACGCGTTTTTAAAATATCGGAATAAATATTACCCTGCGTTTCTTTATCCTTTCAGTAACTATTGTTCCTATTTACCTCTGTCTCCTCCTCAGTGTTAGGTTTACTGGCTTTTGTGTGGTAGTGACGGATTCCTGCGAAATGGGACACTAGTTGTCTGGACGTTATTGTAACCTGTCACCAGAAATAAAATATTTATTGTCATTAAATACTTCACTGTTATATTTAGCATCGAGGCATCCCAGCTAGAAACTGTAAGTTCTACAAATGTATCTAATATATAGATATAAACACCAAAAAACTGACACACATATGTATAGATAGGTAAATTATATAGAGTTAAAGAAACAGCAATGATTGTGGGAAAAAATAGCAAGGCTTGGCATCTAAAATAATAGTTTACCTAAAAAAATATTCTGTGTCATTGTTATGTGTTCTGTGTCATTAGTATGTGTTCTGTGTCATTGTTTTGAGTTCTGTGTCAGTATTATGTGTTCTGTGTCATTGTTACGTGTTCTGTGTCATTAGTACGTGTTCTGTGTCATTAGTATGTGTTCTGTGTCATTGTTATGTGTTCTGTGGCATTGTGTTCTGTGTCAATGTTATGTGTTCTGTGTCATTGTTATGTGTTCTGTGTCATTAGTATGTGTTCTGTGTCATTGTTTTGAGTTCTGTGTCAGTGTTATGTGTTCTGTGTCATTGTTACCTGTTCTGTGTCATTAGTACGTGTTCTGTGTCATTAGTATGTGTTCTGTGTCAGTAGTATGTGTTCTGTGTCAATGTGTTCTGTGTCAATGTTATGTGTTCTGTGTCATTAGTATGTGTTCTGTGTCATTAGTATGTGTTCTGTGTCATAAGTATGTCTTCTGTGTCATTTTGTTCTGTGTCAATGTTATGTGTTCTGCGTCATTGTCATGTGTTCTGTGTCATTAGTATGTGTTCTGTGTCATTAATATGTGTTCTGTGTCATTAGTATGTGTTGTGTCATTAGTATGTGTTCTGTGTCATTCTTATGTGTTCTGTGTCATTGTTATGTGTTCTGTGTTATTGTGTTCTGTGTCATTGCTTTGAGTTCTGTGTCAGTGTTATCTGTTCTGTGTCATTAGTATGTGTTTTGTGTCATTAGTATGTGTTCTGTGTCATTAGTATGTGTTGTGTCATTGTTACGTGTTCTGTGTCATTAGTACGTGTTCTGTGTCATTAGTATGTGTTCTGTGCCATTGCTGTGTTCTGTGTCATTGTTATGTGTTATGTGTCATTGTTATGTGTTCTATGTCATTAGTATGTGTTCTGTGTCATTAATATGTGTTCTGTGTCATTAGTATGTGTTGTGTCATTAGTATGTGTTCTGTGTCATTGTTATGTGTTCTTTGTCATTAGTATGTGTTCTGTGTCATTGTTACGTGTTCTGTGTCATTGTTATGTGTTCTGTGTCATTGTTATGTGTTCTGTGTTATTGTGTTCTGTGTCATTGTTTTGAGTTCTGTGTCAGTGTTATGTGTTCTGTGTCATTAGTATGTGTTCTGTGTCATTAGTATGTGTTCTGTGTCATTAGTATGTGTTGTGTCATTAGTATGTGTTCTGTGTCATTGTTTTGAGTTCTGTGTCAGTGTTATGTGTTCTTTGTCATTAGTATGTGTTCTGTGTCATTGTTACGTGTTCTGTGTCATTAGTACGTGTTCTGTGTCATTAGTATGTGTTCTGTGTCATTGCTGTGTTCTGTGTCATTGTTATGTGTTCTGTGTCATTAGTATGTGATCTGTGTCATTGTTATGGGTTCTGTGTCTTAAGTGTGTGTTCTTTGTCATTAGTATGTGTTCTGTGTCATTGTTATGTGTTCTGTGTCATTGTTATGTGTTCTGTGTTATTGTGTTCTGTGTCATTGTTTTGAGTTCTGTGTCAGTGTTATGTGTTCTGTGTCATTAGTATGTGTTCTGTGTCATTAGTATGTGTTCTGTGTCATTAGTATGTGTTGTGTCATTAGTATGTGTTCTGTGTCATTGTTTTGAGTTCTGTGTCAGTGTTATGTGTTCTTTGTCATTAGTATGTGTTCTGTGTCATTGTTACGTGTTCTGTGTCATTAGTACGTGTTCTGTGTCATTAGTATGTGTTCTGTGTCATTGCTGTGTTCTGTGTCATTGTTATGTGTTCTGTGTCATTAGTATGTGATCTGTGTCATTGTTATGGGTTCTGTGTCTTAAGTGTGTGTTCTTTGTCATTAGTATGTGTTCTGTGTCATTGTTACGTGTTCTGTGTCATTAGTATGTGTTCTGTGTCATTAGTATGTGTTCTGTGTCATTAGTATGTGTTGTGTCATTAGTATGTGTTCTGTGTCATTTTGATCTGTGTCAATGTTTTGTGTTCTGTCTCATTGTTATGTGTTCTGTGTCATTAGTATGTGTTCTGTGTCATTAGTATGTGTTCTGTGTAATTGTTATGTGTTCTGTGTCATTGTTATGTGTTCTTTGTCATTAGTATTTGTTCTGTGTCATTGTTACCTGTTCTGTGTCATTGTTATGTGTTCTGTGTCATTGTTATGTGTTCTTTGTCATTAGTATTTGTTCTGTGTCATTGTTACCTGTTCCGTGTCATCAATATGTGTTCTGTGTCATTGGTATGTGTTCTGTGTCATTGTTATGTGTTCTATGTCATTGTGTTCTGTGTCATTGCTATGTATTCTGTGTCATTGTTATGTGTTCTGTGTCATTAGTATGTGTTTTGTGTCATTAGTATGTGTTCTGTGTCATTAGTATGTGTTGTGTCATTGTTACGTGTTCTGTGTCATTAGTACGTGTTCTGTGTCATTAGTATGTGTTCTGTGCCATTGCTGTGTTCTGTGTCATTGTTATGTGTTATGTGTCATTGTTATGTGTTCTATGTCATTAGTATGTGTTCTGTGTCATTAATATGTGTTCTGTGTCATTAGTATGTGTTGTGTCATTAGTATGTGTTCTGTGTCATTGTTATGTGTTCTTTGTCATTAGTATGTGTTCTGTGTCATTGTTACGTGTTCTGTGTCATTGTTATGTGTTCTTTGTTATTGTGTTCTGTGTCATTGTTTTGAGTTCTGTGTCAGTGTTATGTGTTCTGTGTCATTAGTATGTGTTCTGTGTCATTAGTATGTGTTCTGTGTCATTAGTATGTGTTGTGTCATTAGTATGTGTTCTGTGTCATTGTTTTGAGTTCTGTGTCAGTGTTATGTGTTCTTTGTCATTAGTATGTGTTCTGTGTCATTGTTACGTGTTCTGTGTCATTAGTACGTGTTCTGTGTCATTAGTATGTGTTCTGTGTCATTGCTGTGTTCTGTGTCATTGTTATGTGTTCTGTGTCATTAGTATGTGATCTGTGTCATTGTTATGGGTTCTGTGTCTTAAGTGTGTGTTCTTTGTCATTAGTATGTGTTCTGTGTCATTGTTATGTGTTCTGTGTCATTGTTATGTGTTCTGTGTTATTGTGTTCTGTGTCATTGTTTTGAGTTCTGTGTCAGTGTTATGTGTTCTGTGTCATTAGTATGTGTTCTGTGTCATTAGTATGTGTTCTGTGTCATTAGTATGTGTTGTGTCATTAGTATGTGTTCTGTGTCATTGTTTTGAGTTCTGTGTCAGTGTTATGTGTTCTTTGTCATTAGTATGTGTTCTGTGTCATTGTTACGTGTTCTGTGTCATTAGTATGTGTTCTGTGTGTCTGTGTCATTGTTATGTATGTGTTCTGTGTCATTGTTATGTGTTCTGTGTGTCATTAGTATGTGTTCTGTGTCATTAGTATGTGTTCTGTGTCATTAGTATGTGTTGTGTCATTAGTATGTGTTGTGTCTGTGTCATTTTGATCTGTGTCAATGTTTTGTGTTCTGTCTCATTGTTATGTGTTCTGTGTCATTAGTATGTGTTCTGTGTCATTAGTATGTGTTCTGTGTAATTGTTATGTGTTCTGTGTCATTGTTATGTGTTCTTTGTCATTAGTATTTGTTCTGTGTCATTGTTACCTGTTCTGTGTCATTGTTATGTGTTCTGTGTCATTGTTATGTGTTCTTTGTCATTAGTATTTGTTCTGTGTCATTGTTACCTGTTCCGTGTCATTAATATGTGTTCTGTGTCATTGGTATGTGTTCTGTGTCATTGTTATGTGTTCTATGTCATTGTGTTCTGTGTCATTGCTATGTATTCTGTGTCATTGTTATGTGTTCTGTGTCATTATTATGTGTTCTTTGTCATTAGTATGTGTTCTGTGTCATTGTTACATGTTCTGTGTCATTGTTATGTGTTCTGTGTCATTGTTATGTGTTTTTTGTCATTGTTATGTGTTCTGTGTTATTGTGTTCTGTGTCATTGTTTTGAGTTCTGAGTCAGTGTTATGTGTTCTGTGTCATTAGTATGTGTTCTGTGTCATTAGCATGTGTTCTTTGTCATTAGTATGTGTTCTGTGTCATTGTTACGTGTTTTGGGCCTTTTTGATGTGTTCTGTGGCATTGTTATGTGTTCTGTGTCATTGTTATGTGTTCTGTGTTATTGTGTTCTGTGTCATTGTTTTGAGTTCTGAGTCAGTGTTATGTGTTCTGTGTCATTAGAATGTGTTCTGTGTCATTAGTATGTCTTCTGTGTCATTAGTATGTGTTCTGTGTCATTGTTACATGTTCTGTGTCATTAGTACGTGTTCTGTTTCATTAGTATGTGTTCTGTGTCATTGTTATGTGTTTTGTGTCATTAGTATGTGTTCTGTGTCACTGTTATGTGTTCTGTGTCATTAGTATGTGTTCTGTGTCATAAGTATGTGTTCTGTGTCATTAGTATGTGTTCTGTGTCATTGTTATGTGTTCTGTGTCATTGTTATGTGTTCTTTGTCATTAGTATTTGTTTTGTGTCATTGTTACCTGTTCTGTGTCATTGTTATGTGTTCTGTGTCATTTTTATGTGTTCTTTGTCATTAGTATTTCTTCTGTGTCATTGTTACCTGTTCCGTGTCATTAATATGTGTTCTGTGTCATTGTTATGTGTTCTGTGTCATTGTTATGTGTTCTTTGTCATTATTATTTGTTCTGTGTCATTGTTACCTGTTCTGTGTCATTAGTATGTGTTGTGTCATTAGTATGTGTTCTGTGTCATTTTGTTCTGTGTCAATGTTTTGTGTTCTGTGTCATTGTTATGCGTTCTGTGTCATTAGTATGTGTTCTGTCTCATTAGTATGTGTTCTGTGTCATTGTTATGTGTTCTGTGTCATTGTTATGTGTTCTTTGTCATAAGTATTTGTTCTGTCATTGTTACCTGTTCTGTGTCATTGTTACGTGTTCTGTGTCATTGTTATGTGTTCTATGTCATTGTTATGTGTTCTGTGTTATTGTGTTCTGTGTCATTGTTTTGAGTTCTGAGTCAGTGTTATGTGTTCTGTGTCATTGTTACGTGTTCTGTGTCATTAGTATGTGTTCTGTGTCATTGTTATGTGTTCTGTGTCATTAGTATGTGTTGTGTCATTAGTATGTGTTCTGTGTCATTTTGATCTGTGTCAATGTTTTGTGTTCTGTCTCATTGTTATGTGTTCTGTGTCATTAGTATGTGTTCTGTGTCATTAGTATGTGTTCTGTGTAATTGTTATGTGTTCTGTGTCATTGTTATGTGTTCTTTGTCATTAGTATTTGTTCTGTGTCATTGTTACCTGTTCTGTGTCATTGTTATGTGTTCTGTGTCATTGTTATGTGTTCTTTGTCATTAGTATTTGTTCTGTGTCATTGTTACCTGTTCCGTGTCATTAATATGTGTTCTGTGTCATTGGTATGTGTTCTGTGTCATTGTTATGTGTTCTTTGTCATTAGTATTTGTTCTGTGTCATTGTTACCTGTTCTGTGTCATTAGTATGTGTTGTGTCATTAGTATGTGTTCTGTGTCATTTTGTTCTGTGTCAATGTTTTGTGTTCTGTGTCATTGTTATGTATTCTGTGTCATTAGTATGTGTTCTGTCTCATTAGTATGTGTTCTGTGTCATTGTTATGTGTTCTGTGTCATTGTTATGTGTTCTTTGTCATTAGTATTTGTTTTGTGTCATTGTTACCTGTTCTGTGTCATTGTTATGTGTTCTGTGTCATTGTTATGTGTTCTTTGTCATTAGTATTTGTTCTGTGTCATTGTTACCTGTTCTGTGTCATTGTTATGTGTTCTGTGTCATTGTTATGTGTTCTGTGTCATTAGTACGTGTTCTGTATCATTAGTATGTGTTCTGTGTCAATGCTATGTGTTCTGTGTCATTGTTATGTGTTCTATGTCATTGTGTTCTGTGTTATTGCTATGTATTCTGTGTCATTGTTATGTGTTCTGTGTCATTAGTATGTGTTCTTTGTCATTAGTATGTGTTCTGTGTCATTGTTACATGTTCTGTGTCATTGTTATGTGTTCTGTGTCATTGTTATGTGTTTTTTGTCATTGGTATGTGTTCTGTGTTATTGTGTTCTGTGTCATTGTTTTGAGTTCTGAGTCAGTGTTATGTGTTCTGTGTCATTAGTATGTGTTCTGTGTCATTAGCATGTGTTCTTTGTCATTAGTATGTGTTCTGTGTCATTGTTACGTGTTTTGGGCCTTTTTGATGTGTTCTGTGGCATTGTTATGTGTTCTGTGTCATTGTTATGTGTTCTGTGTTATTGTGTTCTGTGTCATTGTTTTGAGTTCTGAGTCAGTGTTATGTGTTCTGTGTCATTAGAATGTGATCTGTGTCATTAGTATGTCTTCTGTGTCATTAGTATGTGTTCTGTGTCATTGTTACATGTTCTGTGTCATTAGTACGTGTTCTGTTTCATTAGTATGTGTTCTGTGTCATTGTTATGTGTTTTGTGTCATTAGTATGTGTTCTGTGTCATTGTTATGTGTTCTGTGTCATTAGTATGTGTTCTGTGTCATAAGTATGTGTTCTGTGTCATTAGTATGTGTTGTGTCATTGTTATGTGTTCTGTGTCATTGTTATGTGTTCTTTGTCATTAGTATTTGTTTTATGTCATTGTTATCTGTTCTGTGTCATTGTTATGTGTTCTGTGTCAATGTTATGTGTTCTTTGTCATTAGTATTTCTTCTGTGTCATTGTTACCTGTTCCGTGTCATTAATATGTGTTCTGTGTCATTGTTATGTGTTCTGTGTCATTGTTATGTGTTCTTTGTCATTAGTATTTGTTCTGTGTCATTGTTATGTGTTCTGTGTCATTAGTATGTGTTGTGTCATTAGTATGTGTTCTGTGTCATTTTGTTCTGTGTCAATGTTTTGTGTTCTGTGTCATTGTTATGCGTTCTGTGTCATTAGTATGTGTTCTGTCTCATTAGTATGTGTTCTGTGTCATTGTTATGTGTTCTGTGTCATTGTTATGTGTTCTTTGTCATACGTATTTGTTCTGTCATTGTTACCTGTTCTGTGTCATTGTTACGTGTTCTGTGTCATTGTTATGTGTTCTGTGGCATTGTTATGTGTTCTATGTCATTGTTATGTGTTCTGTGTTATTGTGTTCTGTGTCATTGTTTTGAGTTCTGAGTCAGTGTTATGTGTTCTGTGTCATTAGTATGTGTTCTGTGTCATTAGTATGTGTTCTGTGTCATTGTTATGTGTTCTGTGTCATTGTTATGTGTTCTTTGTCATTAGTATTTGTTCTGTGTCATTGTTACCTGTTCTGCGTCATTAGTATGTGTTGTGTCATTAGTATGTGTTCTGTGTCATTTTGTTCTGTGTCAATGTTTTGTGTTCTGTGTCATTGTTATGTGTTCTGTGTCATTAGTATGTGTTCTGTCTCATTAGTATGTGTTCTGTGTCATTGTTATGTGTTCTGTGTCATTGTTATGTGTTCTTTGTCATAAGTATTTGTTCTGTGTCATTGTTACCTGTTCTGTGTCATTGTTACGTGTTCTGTGTCATTGTTATGTGTTCTGTGGCATTGTTATGTGTTCTATGTCATTGTTATGTGTTCTGTGTCATTAGTATGTCTTCTGTGTCATTAGTATGTGTTCTGTGTCATTGTTACATGTTCTGTGTCATTAGTACGTGTTCTGTGTCATTAGTATGTGTTCTGTGTCATTGTTTTGTGTCATTAGTATGTGTTCTGTGTCATTGTTATGTTTTCTGTGTCTTTAGTATGTGTTCTTTGTCATTAGTATTTGCTCTGTGTCATTGTTACCTGTTCTGTGTCATTGTTATGTGTTCTGTGTCATTAGTACGTGTTCTGTGTCATTAGTATGTGTTCCGTGTCAATGCTATGTGTTCTGTGTCATTGTTATGTGTTCTATGTCATTGTGTTCTGTGTCATTGCTATGTGTTCTGTGTCATTGTTATGTGTTCTGTGTCATTAGTATGTGTTCTTTGTCATTAGTATGTGTTCTGTGTCATTGTTACATGTTCTGTGTCATTGTTATGTGTTCTGTGTCATTGTTATGTGTTTTTTGTCATTGTTATGTGTTCTGTGTTATTGTGTTCTGTGTCATTGTTTTGAGTTCTGAGTCAGTGTTATGTGTTCTGTGTCATTAGTATGTGTTCTGTGTCATTAGCATGTGTTCTTTGTCATTGTAATGTGTTCTGTGTCATTGTTATGTGTTCTTTGTCATTAGTATTTGTTCTGTGTCATTGTTACCTGTTCTGTGTCATTGTTATGTGTTCTGTGTCATTGTTATGTGTTCTGTGTCATTAGTATGTGTTTTGTGTCATTAGTATGTGTTCTGTGTCAATGCTATGTGTTCTGTGTCATTGTTATGTGTTCTATGTCATTGTGTTCTGTGTCATTGCTATGTGTTCTGTGTCATTGTTATGTGTTCTGTCTGTGTCATTAGTATGTGTTCTTTGTCATTAGTATGTGTTCTGTGTCATTGTTACATGTTCTGTGTCATTGTTATGTGTTCTGTGTCATTGTTATGTGTTTTTGTCATTGTTATGTGTTCTGTGTTATTGTGTTCTGTTTCATTGTTTTGAGTTCTGAGTCAGTGTTATGTGTTCTGTGTCATTAGTATGTGTTCTGTGTCATTAGCATGTGTTCTTTGTCATTAGTATGTGTTCTGTGTCATTGTTACGTGTTCTGTGTCATTGTTATGTGTTCTGTGGCATTGTTTTGAGTTCTGAGTCAGTGTTATGTGTTCTGTGTCATTAGCATGTGTTCTTTGTCATTAGTATGTGTTCTGTGTCATTGTTACATGTTTTGGGCCTTTTTGATGTGTTCTGTGGCATTGTTATGTGTTCTGTGTCATTGTTATGTGTTCTGTGTTATTGTGTTCTGTGTCATTGTTTTGAGTTCTGAGTCAGTGTTATGTGTTCTGTGTCATTAGAATGTGTTCTGTGTCATTAGTATGTCTTCTGTGTCATTAGTATGTGTTCTGTGTCATTGTTACATGTTCTGTGTCATTAGTACGTGTTCTGTTTCATTAGTATGTGTTCTGTGTCATTGTTCTGTGTTTTGTGTCATTAGTATGTGTTCTGTGTCATTGTTATGTGTTCTATGTCATTGTTATGTGTTCTGTGTTATTGTGTTCTGTGTCATTGTTTTGAGTTCTGAGTCAGTGTTATGTGTTCTGTATCATTAGTATGTGTTCTGTGTCATTAGTATGTGTTCTGTGTCATTAGTATGTGTTCTGTGTCATTGTTATGTGTTCTGTGTCATTGTTATGTGTTCTTTGTCATTAGTATTTGTTCTGTGTCATTAGTATGTGTTCCGTGTCAATGCTATGTGTTCTGTGTCATTGTTATGTGTTCTATGTCATTGTGTTCTGTGTCATTGCTATGTGTTCTGTGTCATTGTTATGTGTTCTGTGTCATTAGTATGTGTTCTTTGTCATTAGTATGTGTTCTGTGTCATTGTTACATGTTCTGTGTCATTGTTATGTGTTCTGTGTCATTGTTATGTGTTTTTTGTCATTGTTTCTGTGTTATGTGTTATGTGTTCTGTGTCATTGTTTTGAGTTCTGAGTCAGTGTTATGTGTTCTGTGTCATTAGTATGTGTTCTGTGTCATTAGCATGTGTTCTTTGTCATTGTAATGTGTTCTGTGTCATTGTTATGTGTTCTTTGTCATAAGTATTTGTTCTGTGTCATTGTTACCTGTTCTGTGTCATTGTTATGTGTTCTGTGTCATTGTTATGTGTTCTGTGTCATTAGTATGTGTTTTGTGTCATTAGTATGTGTTCTGTGTCAATGCTATGTGTTCTGTGTCATTGTTATATGTTCTATGTCATTGTGTTCTGTGTCATTGCTATGTGTTCTGTGTCATTGTTATGTGTTCTGTCTGTGTCATTAGTATGTGTTCTGTTTATTGTGTTCATTAGTATGTGTTCTGTGTCATTGTTACATGTTCTGTGTCATTGTTATGTGTTCTGTGTCATTGTTATGTGTTTTTGTCATTGTTATGTGTTCTGTGTGTTTTGTGGCATTGTTATGTGTTCTGTGTCATTGTTTTGTTCTGTGTTATTGTGTTCTGTGTCATTGTTTTGAGTTCTGAGTCAGTGTTATGTGTTCTGTGTCATTAGTATGTGTTCTGTGTCATTAGCATGTGTTCTTTGTCATTAGTATGTGTTCTGTGTCATTGTTACGTGTTCTGTGTCATTGTTATGTGTTCTGTGGCATTGTTTTGATGTTTCTGTGTCATTGTGTTATGTGTTCTGTGTCATTAGTATGTGTTCTGTGTCATTAGCATGTGTTCTTTGTCATTAGTATGTGTTCTGTGTCATTGTTACATGTTTGTGTCATTGTTATGTTCTGTGTCATTAGTATGTGTTCTGTGTGTTCTGTGTCATTGGTGTTCTTTTTGTTATGTGTTCTTTTCTGTGTCATTGTTATGTGTTCTGTGTCATTGTTATGTGTTCTTTGTCATTGTTTTGAGTTCTGAGTCAGTGTTATGTGTTCTGTGTCATTAGTATGTGTTCTGTGTCATTAGTAGGTATTCGTTGTCAGTAGTATGTGTTATGTCTCAGTGTTATGTGTTGTGTGTCATTGTTATGTGTTCTGTGTTATTGTGTTCTGTGTCATGTTCTGTGTCATTGTTAGTATTAGTATGTGTTCTGTGTCATTGTTATGTGTTCATTAGTATGTGTTCTGTGTCATTATTGTATGTGTTCTGTGTCATTGTTATGTGTTTGTGTCATTGTCATTGTGTCATTGTTATGTGTTCTGTGTCATTGTTATGTGTTCTTTGTCATTAGTATTTGTTCATTAATATGTGTTCTGTGTCATATGTGTTCTTCATTGTGTTGTCTGTGTCTGTGTCATTGTGTCAGTTATGTGTGTCATTAGTATGTGTTCTGTCTCATTAGTCATTGTTATGTGTTCTTTGTCATTAGTATTTGTGTTCATGTTTGTGTGTCATTGTTACCTGTTCTGTGTCATTGTTATGTGTTCTGTGTCATTGTGATGTGTTCTTTGTCATTAGTATGTGTTCTGTGTCTGTGTCATTGTTACCTGTTCCGTGTCATTAATATGTGTTCTGTGTCATTGTTATGTGTTCTGTGTCATTAGTATGTGTTCTGTGTCATTAGTATTTTGTTGTTCTGTGTCATTGTGTGTTTTGTGTGTTCTGTGTCATTAGTATGTGTTCTGTGTCATTAGTATGTGTTCTGTGTCATTGTTTCTGTGTCATTGTTAGTGTTTTGGGCCTTTTTGATGTGTTCTGTGGCATTGTTATGTGTTCTGTGTCATTGTTATGTGTATGTGTTCTGTGTCATTGTTTTGAGTTCTGTGTTATGTGTTCTGTGTCATTAGTATGTGTTCTGTGTCATTGTTATGTGTTCTGTGTCATTGTGTGTCATGTATGTGTGTTCTGTGTCATTGTTATGTTTTCTGTGTCATTGTGTTCTGTGTCATGTGTTCTGTGTCATTGTTATGTGTTCTGTGTCATTGTTTCTGTGTGTTCTTTGTCATTAGTTATGTGTTCTGTGTGTGTCATTGTTATGTGTTCTGTTCTGTTATGTGTTCTTTGTCATTAGTATTTGATTGTTACCTGTTCCGTGTCATGTGTTCTGTGTCATTGTTATGTGTTCTGTGTCATTGTTATGTGTTCTTTGTCATTAGTATGTGTTTTTTGTCATTGTTAACTGTTGTGTGTCATTGTTATGTGTTCTGTGTCTGTGTGTTGTGTCATTAGTATGTGTTCTGTGTCATTTTGTTCTGTGTCACGTTTTGTGTTCTGTGTCATGTTATGCGTTCTGTGTCATTGTATGTGTTCTGTCTCATGTGTGTTCTGTGTCATTGTTATGTGTTCTGTGTCATTGTTATGTGTTCTTTGTCATAAGTATTTGTTCTGTCATTGTTACCTGTTCTGTGTCATTGTTACGTGTTCTGTGTCATTGTTATGTGTTCTGTGTCATTGTTATGTGTTCTATGTCATTGTTATGTGTTCTGTGTTATTGTGTTCTGTGTCATTGTTTTGAGTTCTGAGTCAGTGTTATGTGTTCTGTGTCATTATTATGTGTTCTGTGTCATTAGTATGTCTTCTTTGTCATTTTTATGTGTTCTGTGTCATTGTTATGTGTTCTGTGTCATTGTGTGTTCTGTGTCATTGTTAGTATGTGTTGTGTCATTAGTATGTGTTCTGTGTCATTTTGTTCTGTGTCAATGTTTTGTGTTCTGTGTCATTGTTATGTGTTCTGTGTCATTGTTATGTGTTCTGTGTCATTGTTATGTGTTCTGTGTCATTGTTATGTGTTCTGTGTCATTGTTATGTGTTCTTTGTCATAAGTATTTGTTCTGTCATTGTTACCTGTTCTGTGTCATTGTTCTGTGTCATTGTTATGTGTTCTGTGTCATTATAATGTGTTCTGTGTCATTAGTATGTCTTCTGTGTCATTAGTATGTGTTCTGTGTCATTGTTACATGTTCTGTGTCATTAGTACGTGTTCTGTGTCATTAGTATGTGTTCTGTGTCATTGTTATGTGTTTTGTGTCATTAGTATGTGTTCTGTGTCATTGTTATGTTTTCTGTGTCTTTAGTATGTGTTCTTTGTCATTAGTATTTGTTCTGTGTCATTGTTACATGTTCTGTGTCATTGTTATGTGTTCTGTGTCATGTACGTGTTCTGTGTCATTAGTATGTGTTCCGTGTCATGCTATGTGTTCTGTGTCATTGTTATGTGTTCTATGTCATTGTGTTCTGTGTCATTGCTATGTGTTCTGTGTCATTGTTATGTGTTCTGTGTCATTAGTATGTGTTCTTTGTCATTAGTATGTGTTCTGTGTCATTGTTACATGTTCTGTGTCATTGTTATGTGTTCTGTGTCATTGTTATGTGTTTTTTGTCATTGTTATGTGTTCTGTGTTATTGTGTTCTGTGTCATTGTTTTGAGTTCTGAGTCAGTGTTATGTGTTCTGTGTCATTAGTATGTGTTCTGTGTCATTAGCATGTGTTCTTTGTCATTGTAATGTGTTCTGTGTCATTGTTATGTGTTCTTTGTCATTAGTATTTGTTCTGTGTCATTGTTACCTGTTCTGTGTCATTGTTATGTGTTCTGTGTCATTGTTATGTGTTCTGTGTCATTAGTATGTGTTTTGTGTCATTAGTATGTGTTCTGTGTCAATGCTATGTGTTCTGTGTCATTGTTATGTGTTCTGTGTCATTGTGTTCTGTGTCATTGCTATGTGTTCTGTGTCATTGTTATGTGTTCTGTCTGTGTCATTAGTATGTGTTCTTTGTCATTAGTATGTGTTCTGTGTCATTGTTACATGTTCTGTGTCATTGTTATGTGTTCTGTGTCATTGTTATGTGTTTTTGTCATTGTTATGTGTTCTGTGTTATTGTGTTCTGTTTCATTGTTTTGAGTTCTGAGTCAGTGTTATGTGTTCTGTGTCATTAGTATGTGTTCTGTGTCATTAGCATGTGTTCTTTGTCATTAGTATGTGTTCTGTGTCATTGTTACGTGTTCTGTGTCATTGTTATGTGTTCTGTGGCATTGTTTTGAGTTCTGAGTCAGTGTTATGTGTTCTGTGTCATTAGTATGTGTTCTGTGTCATTAGCATGTGTTCTTTGTCATTAGTATGTGTTCTGTGTCATTGTTACGTGTTTTGGGCCTTTTTGATGTGTTCTGTGGCATTGTTATGTGTTCTGTGTCATTGTTATGTGTTCTGTGTTATTGTGTTCTGTGTCATTGTTTTGAGTTCTGAGTCAGTGTTATGTGTTCTGTGTCATTAGAATGTGTTCTGTGTCATTAGTATGTCTTCTGTGTCATTAGTATGTGTTCTGTGTCATTGTTACATGTTCTGTGTCATTAGTACGTGTTCTGTTTCATTAGTATGTGTTCTGTGTCATTGTTATGTGTTTTGTGTCATTAGTATGTGTTCTGTGTCATTGTTATGTGTTCTGTGTCATTAGTATGTGTTCTGTGTCATAAGTATGTGTTCTGTGTCATTAGTATGTGTTTTGTGTCATTGTTATGTGTTCTGTGTCATTGTTATGTGTTCTTTGTCATTAGTATTTGTTTTGTGTCATTGTTACCTGTTCTGTGTCATTGTTATTTGTTCTGTGTCATTGTTATGTGTTCTTTGTCATTAGTATTTCTTCTGTGTCATTGTTACCTGTTCCGTGTCATTAATATGTGTTCTGTGTCATTGTTATGTGTTCTGTGTCATTGTTATGTGTTCTTTGTCATTAGTATTTGTTCTGTGTCATTGTTACCTGTTCTGTGTCATTAGTATGTGTTGTGTCATTAGTATGTGTTCTGTGTCATTTTGTTCTGTGTCAATGTTTTGTGTTCTGTGTCATTGTTATGCGTTCTGTGTCATTAGTATGTGTTCTGTCTCATTAGTATGTGTTCTGTGTCATTGTTATGTGTTCTGTGTCATTGTTATGTGTTCTTTGTCATAAGTATTTGTTCTGTCATTGTTACCTGTTCTGTGTCATTGTTACGTGTTCTGTGTCATTGTTATGTGTTCTGTGGCATTGTTATGTGTTCTATGTCATTGTTATGTGTTCTGTGTTATTGTGTTCTGTGTCATTGTTTTGAGTTCTGAGTCAGTGTTATGTGTTCTGTGTCATTAGTATGTGTTCTGTGTCATTAGTATGTCTTCTGTGTCATTAGTATGTGTTCTGTGTCATTGTTATGTGTTCTGTGTCATTGTTATGTGTTCTTTGTCATTAGTATTTGTTCTGTGTCATTGTTACGTGTTTTGGGCCTTTTTGATGTGTTCTGTGGCATTGTTATGTGTTCTGTGTCATTGTTATGTGTTCTGTGTTATTGTGTTCTGTGTCATTGTTTTGAGTTCTGAGTCAGTGTTATGTGTTCTGTGTCATTAGAATGTGTTCTGTGTCATTAGTATGTCTTCTGTGTCATTAGTATGTGTTCTGTGTCATTGTTACATGTTCTGTGTCATTAGTACGTGTTCTGTTTCATTAGTATGTGTTCTGTGTCATTGTTATGTGTTCTTTGTCATAAGTATTTGTTCTGTGTCATTGTTACCTGTTCTGTGTCATTGTTACGTGTTCTGTGTCATTGTTATGTGTTCTGTGGCATTGTTATGTGTTCTATGTCATTGTTATGTGTTCTGTGTTATTGTGTTCTGTGTCATTGTTTTGAGTTCTGAGTCAGTGTTATGTGTTCTGTGTCATTAGTATGTGTTCTGTGTCATTAGTATGTCTTCTGTGTCATTAGTATGTGTTCTGTGTCATTGTTACATGTTCTGTGTCATTAGTACGTGTTCTGTGTCATTAGTATGTGTTCTGTGTCATTGTTATGTGTTTTGTGTCATTAGTATGTGTTCTGTGTCATTGTTATGTTTTCTGTGTCTTTAGTATGTGTTCTTTGTCATTAGTATTTGCTCTGTGTCATTGTTACCTGTTCTGTGTCATTGTTATGTGTTCTGTGTCATTAGTACGTGTTCTGTGTCATTAGTATGTGTTCTGTGTCAATGCTATGTGTTCTGTGTCATTGTTATGTGTTCTATGTCATTGTGTTCTGTGTCATTGGTATGTGTTCTGTGTCATTGTTATGTGTTCTGTGTCATTAGTATGTGTTCTTTGTCATTAGTATGTGTTCTGTGTCATTGTTACATGTTCTGTGTCATTGTTATGTGTTCTGTGTCATTGTTATGTGTTTTTTGTCATTGTTATGTGTTCTGTGTTATTGTGTTCTGTGTCATTGTTTTGAGTTCTGAGTCAGTGTTATGTGTTCTGTGTCATTAGTATGTGTTCTGAGTCATTAGTTTGTCTTCTGTGTCATTAGTATGTGTTCTGTGTCATTGTTACATGTTCTGTGTCATTAGTACGTGTTCTGTGTCATTAGTATGTGTTCTGTGTCATTGTTATGTGTTTTGTGTCATTAGTATGTGTTCTGTGTCATTGTTATGTGTTCTGTGTCTTTAGTATGTGTTCTTTGTCATTAGTATGTGTTCTTTGTCATTAGTATGTGTTCTGTGTCAATGTTAGGTGAAAAAAAATTCACTAAATTTCCAAAGAAGTGTGAACATAGGTCAAAAGTGTGAAAAATATTGATTACTTAATACATGTACATGAAAATGAACATTTAACATCTAATACTATACACACTAAATCTTCACCTAAAAGATTCTTATTTTCAAATATTCTCATTTTGGAGGTTTAAACAAAAAAATATTTGAAGTAAAGAGAATGTGTTTTTCACTGAGGCCATTGAAATGAAGTTATCTTATTAATGTTGTTAGGGCTTTAGACTGTGTAGGTGGTTATAACCTCCTATACACACAACCAACCCTTGCTGTTGACATTATTTGATTGTGTACTTGTTATTGCATGACTTACTACAGTTTCATTGTCACTGTTGCTAAGTTACGCACCAAATTTTGTACATTTTACCTGAATATTTATATTTCAAGTTTGTTCTGATGACCACACGACTAAGTCTACGTCTTGATTAAAGCCAAACAGCCCAACCTGACCCTGTCATTCGTATCTTTACCTATTGATAATCTTATTTCTGTTTTTCGTGACTTTGTTTAATCCTTGGAAAACAATTTAAAATAGAACACACTGAAAATATCAATCTCTACACTACATAATGAAAACAAAGCTTTGTGCAGTCGTAATTTACCACCACAATGACCTTACCACTAAAAAGTGTAATACAAGACTGTCACCAATACACGTAAAGAAGAATGTAAATGTACAAGGATGTCACTCACAAAAAGTTTACCTCTTAAGGTTTATGAAAAAAAATTATAAATAATTCTAGATTTAGCATGACATCTGGTCAGTTAATGAAAATATTTTGTAAAAATATAACCATGATATACCATCCACAATTATGTTTTATTTGCACATCCATTTGATCCCAACACAACAGGAATTTATCATGATCCTGAAAGGTCAGTTGATTTGGAATGTTACTGGCATTATGAATCCTTGTTCTGGTACAGCGTGCAATACCTACATTACGTGACATTTATAATATGTATACATATGAAGTAATAGCAACAGTATGGACAAGTGAATTGTCAAATTTTCGAGACAATCTGCCTCTTTATCAAGACACATACATAGAACCTAAAACAAATACAAAGTTTGCTAGTCTGTACTGTTGCTAATACTTAATTGATCATATATCTATCCCAGTAATACACATCCAACGAACCTTTGTTTGTTAGGATCCAGTACCAATATTGGACCATACCGTTGATATAACATGCTATATTACATATATATTATGATCAATATATATATATACATGTTAGTCAGTTATTTATAAATTAGAAACATTATGATTTAATAGCTGTAACCATGGTATTTAACCTATAACCTACAGATGTACATCCTAAAGCCAAATGACCTACAGACTGACAAATACAAATATAAAATAAAACTTGATATTCAATCTTCCATATTTTCAAAAACACTCATACATTTAGAACCAGAAGAGTACATATTTACTTATCTATAATCATTTAATAAATTTGTATACTTAAAAATATTCTTTAATTTAACTTCTAAATTTTAAGAATTTTGTCCTTAAGGTTTTGTAAATCTTTCACATATTTTCAAAAACACTCCTACATTTATAACAAGAAGAGTACACATATACCTTTTTATAATCATTTGATAAGATTTTATACTTAAAGATATTTTCAAATTGAAGTTATTTTTGTCTAATGTCTTTAAGGTTTTGCAAATCTTAAACATCTGGAAAATGTAAACATGTATAAACCACCACCATATTTTGTCTACGTATGTCTACGGCTGGTAATTATGTATTGTCTACAAGTGCCCTGTAGTACTGGAGTCTATGTGTTCCACAGAACACATATCTAAATCTCTTACCATGGATACTAAGTTCCTTTTGGTATATAATACCAATAAACAGCTACACCTGAAATTGTACAGTGGAACTCACTTAATGTCATGTCTGTTCATGTCTTTTTCCAGTTAATATCGTTTTCTTGAACCAATCAATTGATTGATTGCTTCCTTGTTCACATCTGTAAGACTGTCCAGCAGCAGCATTGAAGGGTTAACGTCTTGTTAAATCCATCTAGCTTACTGTTTCCAAATATATTATCACAAAATCCTGGACACACAGCTTTTTGGCAGAAATGAGTTGACTGATGTAAAAGGTGTTAACAATAACATGAAGAAATAGCTAGGGTAGACAAACATAAAAAGGAGACAAGGGTTACACAGAAAGATATCTAGGGTAACACACAAAGATGTCTAGGGTAACACAGAAAGATGTCTAGGGTTACACAGAAAGATATCTAGGGCAACACATAAAGATATCTAGGGTAACACAGAAATATGTCTAGGGTAACAAAGAAAGATATCTAGGGTAACACACAAAGATATATACGGTAACACAGAAAGATATCTAGGGTAACACAGAAAGATATCTATGGTTACACACAAAGATGTCTAGGGTAACACAGAAAGATGTCTTGGGTAACACAGAAAGATATCTAGGGTAACACAGGAAGATATTTATGGTAACTCAGAAAGATATCTAGGGCAACACAGAAAGATATCTTGGGTAACACAGAAAGATATCTAGGGTAACATAGAAAGATGTCTTGGGTAACACAGAAAGATATCTAGGGTAACACAGAAAGATGTCTAGGGTAACACAGAAAGATATTTAGGGTAACACAGAAAGATGTCTAGGGTTACACAGAATGATATCTAGGGCAACACATATAGATATCTAGGGTAACACAGAAATATGTCTAGGGTAACAAAGAAAGATATCTAGGGTAACACAGAAAGATATCTAGGGTAACACAGAAAGATATCTAGGGTAACACAGAAAGATATCTATGGTAACACACAAAGATATCTAGGGTAACACAGAAAGATGTCTTGGGTAACACAGAAAGATATATACGGTAACACAGAAAGATATCTAGGGTAACACAGAAAGATATCTATGGTAACACACAAAGATGTCTAGGGTAACACAGAAAGATGTCTTGGGTAACACAGAAAGATATCTAGGGTAACACAGAAAGATATCTAGGGTAACACAGAAAGATGTCTAGGGTAACACAGAAAGATGTCTCGGGTAACCCAGAAAGATATCTAGGGTAACATAAAAAGATATCTAGGGTTACACAGAAAGATGTCTAGGGTTACACAGAAAAATATCTAGGTAACATAGAGATTATAGGATTACAGAGAAGGACTTAGGGCAAGACAAAATGACAACAAGATTTTATCTCAACATAGAGACAACTATAAATATGTTAGTTGTTGACAAACATTGGACTTCACAGTAAGGCCAAAGCTGACAAAATTCAAGTGTGAACCTTGTTAGTAAATAAAACCATTAGAAAGTAAATTTAAAAGGAGTAGGAATAAACTTGCTTTAACACAAGAAAAAGAGAAAGAAAAAAGCAAATGAAATCCTTAACTAGTCATTATTCAGAAGTTACTCATCCAGTTTTATCAAAAAAGAGTGCAAGTGGTTATGATATAAAGAAGTAAATCTTGAAAGATGATTTTGTAACTCTGGACACAGGATCACAAAGAAATCAGCACAAAGATAAACTTCTAGTGAAAAAGTGACCCATGCTTTTTATCAGTCTTATTATAAGGAAAAGGATTTAGCTTCAACAATAAAGAGGACCTAAAGAGCTGACAGAAAGGCAGTCTCCATCTGGTTTAGATCAGGACGATAATTCAAACGATTTCCACATACCTTTTTGCCATTGACTTCTTTCTCTGGAAAACTTGGTATGTAGTGTTGTATAGGTTTGTCTAGTTCCAGTGTACCAGCTTCGAGCTGTTTAGCAACAGCTACCATGGTGATAGATTTACTGATACTAGCAATTCTTAGAACGGTGTCAGCTGAGCAAGGCACACGATTCTCCACATCAGCATAACCAAGACCTGTAGTAAAGAACACAGCTTGAAATAGTTTCAAACCTTTGGAATGAATTTTGACAAAATCAAATGCTCAGTGTACAGCACTTAGGGCTAATACAACTCTACTTGTCTCTATACTGTTAAAAAACAAGCACAACTATATGATCCTGTAAACAAATACAAAAGGAACTGAGTTTCATTATCAAGATCAAATTGACTGGCTTTGATTTTTGTGCATCTCCTTAATTTACATGTTTACAAAATCAGAGTTATCAGCTAATGCATATTTTAAACAATTTATTTTGTGGAAATTATATCAGTTCAAAGCTAAGCACATGTATGGGTGATGATTACATACGGATTAGCTCTCTTTTCATCAGTGGAGAAAGCTTAAGTAAGTTTCAAATGAAATTGAGAAATTATATATAAAGAACTTGATTCTTTTTTAAAAGCAACCTTCCTGTTGACACTGACAGAGTTACCATACCTTCAGACCTCCTTCCTGTTGACACTGACAGAGCTACCATACCTTCAGACCTCCTTCCTGTTGACACTGACAGAGTTACCATACCTTCAGACTTCCTACCTGTTGACACTGACAGAGTTACCATACCTTCTGACTTCCTACCTGTTGACACTGACAGAGTTACCATACCTTCATTCCAGACTTCTTTCCCATTGACACTGACGGAGACTGCTAGACCTGGACTGCCTGATTCATCCTAGAAAACAAACAATACTAAATCTGTAACGGTAAGGCATAATGAAAAACACTTGCCATCATTGGGGCATGAAGTAGCGACCCTTCCATCTAGATCTCTAATCAGGCAATTTTCTGCTGCAGTAAAGGAAAACTCTCACTAGCCAAGCCTAGTGAGGCGACCTGTGTTTCTCAAATGTTTGCAATTACCTTGATCCTTTTTGCGAGGTCTCTAGATCTGATGATGGCTTCCTCAATTGTTAAAGAGTGACTTTCTCGTTCCAAGCCTGTGATTTTGTCCTCTAGATCATCTTGTTTTCGATCGTCACAATTGCATACTTGTCTTTTCAGTTTGTACCATCCAAAACCCAAACTAACTGCAATCCCTGTCACTAAACCTAGTGCATATTTCACCCTGGACGATTTATTGTTTAATTTCGATCTACCTGTATAATTATGTTGATAATATCTTCTGGAAACAGGAACACACGGTATAATGGTTTGTCTTTGATGATTTGGTACAAATCTAATGAATGAATTCGACGATGAACTCTGACCTGTGTTTTGTATACGGAAAAGGAAAGTAGCACACCTCACATTTTTTCCAGAATCTCCCATTGATGGTTTTATACTTTTCTTAGTAAGACTCTTTATACACGGTGCCATTGTCCGTTGCAATGAAAACGTCGAAAATGGTTTCATTGCAGAAAAAGCTGAACGCTGAAATTTCACACCAAGCATGTTTGGTTTACGCAAGGGTGATAACTCTTTGCAGTCTCCCTTACCTAGGTCTTCATAATGCAAAGCAGTTTTATTATTGTCCAGTACAAAATTAAAACAGTAATTTGTTGACATTTCAACGTTTCTGTTGGATTTTGGCTTTCTAAAATGAACAAACAAAATTAAATAAAAATAATTTAATAAGTACACAATTACAAGCGTTTGTCCGACGTTGATAGAAAACAAGATGACGGATGTTATAGATGTAAACATCAAACATCTACCTGAAAATATCCTACTAGAGATACTTTCCTATCTCTCTGTGAAGGATTTGTGTCGAGCAGGAAGGTAAAGTACATTTAATAATGACATAACATCCGACCCAAACAATTATAAATGTCATGTTCGTAATTACACTATTACTGTACAAAGGCTTACCAAAACTAACCAGTAGGTGTAGAGGCAGGGGCGTATGATACAGATGGATGTGTATATAAAATACAAGGTCCAGTGGTGAATTCACTGGCATTAGCTACTGCGTTTGTTGACTGAGCCGTTAAGTCCTCTCTTTTTACTGTTGTTATATTTTTTTTAACTGTGCATTTAAACTGACATACAAATGTACCATCCTCAATTGTATACCACTTTCTGTCAGAAATATGGAGACAATCATCTTTAAATTGATGGTAATAAAAAGCTGAGTAATATTCTGATTGACTCATGTAAATCTCATTTATCAGTATAATTTTTTTTTGCAAACATGAGTTTCACTCGCCACACTAACTTCATTTGTACATCATAGCTCAGTTGTAAATAGCTTAAACATGCATTTTATTTCATAAATATCAAAACCTGATACAAATTATTTGTCTCAAAAGTTTGCACAATCGTTTTGAAGTTGATTAAGCTTTCTAATACTGTCCATTTTGAAAATATTAGTAGTGAACTTTTGAAAAAAAAAAATGGTTTATAAAAACAGCAAGTGTAACTGACTCAAAATTCTTGGCTACAGTGTTACAAAGTGATGCAGTCAGTACCGAGCTCTATTAAACATCATGGTTTAAGCTTACATCTGTACATATACAACCACATAGGCATGTGTCTGGCCTTCCTAGCTTGTATCTATAAGGAATCTTCCACATGTGTGTGGGTTCAACAATGGTCAAATATATATAGAACTGTGTAAAAGTATATTGGTACATACAATTTTATGTACAGTAGCCTGCTGGTGAAATAATTTTTTTCCCAAAAAGTAATAATCTTCGTAATTTTTTATTGTTTTGGGAACTCAAACATTTGTAATTTTAGAGTAAACATGTATTCCACCTGATTTGCAATGTAGGATATTGTACAGTATCTTGATATTACCAGATCTATTCTGTTATATTACGATCTTCCTCAAAATCATATGTAGATTATTAAATAGCATACCGGATTGGTTTCTGTTATTTGACGACAAGTCAATATTAATATAATGCACATCGTGAGATTGGGAGGTTGCCCTTAAAATAAGATTTTACCAAGCAGGATCTCTGAAATTGAGAGATTATCCCAAGTTTGATCCATACAATCGGGAGGTGGGTCTGGGGAGTGAAAATTGGGAAACTCCCAACAGAATTGGGAAAGTTGGTAGGATGTTAAACAATTGTAACCAAACCCTTGTGGTGCCCATTTGATTCTGTTACTGATTTGACAGTTTAAGATTACTATTGCTTTTGCTTGAGAGAAATTTTCTATCTGACTTTTAAAGAATAATAATGAAGATCAAACAATGGTGGGTGCCAAGATCCCTTTTTAAGAGTTGGTTAATTTGTGAGTTTCACAGAGAGGAACACATCTGTTCTGAATCACATCTTTATCTGAACTGCATATTTACAATAAAATGACATCATTAGATATGATTTAAGACAGTTTGTTTGGAATGCTCAACATTTTTCGTGATATTTGGAATAATTACAATTACGATTTATTATTGGAAGAAATCACATTTTAAATAAACATAGAATATAATACAAGTGATAACATCAAAGGATCAAAATAGTTAAAACCTGACATATAATGAATTACTACTACTGGGAATAAAATAACCAGTTTACCTTGTCCTTGAGTGGTGTCATGTTTTGGTGTAACAGTGAGTGTCAAGCTTAGTCTTCAGCACTGCTCGTCTTAGTGGTCTGTGTGATGCTGAAGTGGTAACTTTATAGACTTAATAATGTCAGTTTCCTGGCAACAATCCTGTTGATTTACCACCGATTTTACAAGAGGTCTATTTGTAAAACCATTCACTGATCAAATGTTTGCTGAATGAATCAGACCATCACCACCATATACAAATTACTCTACTTTTGCCTACACATTGTACTTCCAGTGTGTTCAAGGAACATAATTATGTATGTGAAAGTTGTTGGCCTGACAATTACATAAGTTGATGACTGTTTCAGGGTGTGCAGGGCATGGCGTCGTGTAGTAAGAGACAACACACTATGGAGACATGTGGACCTCCTCCCTTACCGCCTTAACCTTCAGAAGATGTGGAAGGTCATCCGTGCTCACTTTTCCGAATGCCTTCTCACAATGAAAGTCCGTGGATTTGTGGAATCAGGTACTGACAAATTATTATTTATAAAAAAATGTTACTTAATTTAAATTTTCAGGATTTTTTTTAATGATTTATATGATAATAAATGTTAAATGTATCCATGTAAGCATTCTATTGGTGAATTTTGAAGTCGAATCATTTAACATAATAGCATTAAGCAGATTCTGCCTGAAAAGTGAAACAGGCAGTAAATTGTGACATTGGGTCATGAAAAACTTTATTGCAGCATGTAGTTACATCCAACACACTCCTGTTGTAATTTCTTTACAAACAGGTGTTTTGTTTTGTGTTGGGTGTACCCCTTGGCCCTTATTCATTGTTGAGAACCTGGTGTGAACAACATTCACCATGGCTGAATGGCAGAGATGAATATCAATTTGTTCAGACCAGGTCCGTAAATTAAGGACAGATTGAAATTAAAATCCACAATTGTTGTATCATGTGACATTTTACAGTGAGATTAGTGTTTTATGTCAGGTACACGTGGCAAGGTCCATTTTTCTGATTACCAAGTTTGTTTTCAAATGAAACACACAATTCCTGATTCAGTTCTTGTGTTGTTTAATTTCTAATAATATTGTTCAGAATTCAGTTGTGTGATTGTACTATTTTGATATCTAATCACTTGAAATTGTAATTGAAATATAAGTTGCATTTTTGCTCAGTATAGAAAGACAAAAGAAGTTCACCACTTTTGTCTTTCTTCACCCACGCCAAAACCCAGGTTATATTTTAAGACACTGACAGTGTGTTCTCTATGCATTTGGACAAAGTACAGTTAACTTAGTGTGTTGTACTTTCTCAGTTAAATCATAAACTCAGAAAAATCCAGAATAAACATATATAGAATTAAGATTATGAATATGTATATATGGACAGAAATAAATAAACTTTTTGTTTGTTTGCTTGTTTTTTGATAAGCTGGACCCAAACAAAAGAAGCCCTCTTTGTCAGATGCAATGTTACTAGACCTTAGAGAGAGATGTCCAAACATCCGCGACCTTCATCTTCATATGTGTAACACTGACAACATTTCTGCTAACAACCTACCCAGATCCCTCACTCGACTTGTACTTCATGGTTGTTCATGGCAACCAAGATGGCTGAAGGGACATGAAGAGAACCTACAGAAAATTGAAGGTTTGGACCTCTCCTGTTGCAGCAGGGTGGACAGTTTTGATATGCAGGATATTGGAAACTGGAAAGGATTGAAGGTATTGAAGTTAAATGGTCTTTACAGATTGAATGAGAAGGGAATCCAGCATGTTGCTACTTCCCTACCACTGCTGGAGAGGCTGGAGTTAAGCTACACACAGTGCACAGAGCTTGCAGTTCATCATATATCACGTCATCTTAAAAATTTATGTCACCTGAACATGTCAAACTGTAGTCTACTAAATGATTCTGCTGTGGAAACTTTGTCTTCAGGGCTCCACAAGCTGGAGTACCTCGATCTTAAATCCAACAGTCAACTTACCATATCTGGGTTGTCGTCACTCAGAGCTTGTAAACGCTTGAGTGTGCTGGTGTTTGACTTAAAAGATGATACAGAAAAGCATATGCTACAGGCAGAACTGCCCAATTGTACAATTGTCAATGGAGATGTTTGAAAAGGTATTGGTAATTTTTTTCTTTTTTAAAGTCACAGGAAATGGCCACAATGATTATAAAATAGAAAAATTCTAAAACTCCATGGAAAAAGGGGAGTCACCAGTAATGGTGATATTTGAAAGTTAACATCAGCCCAGGCTTCAGGGTAATAAACTTTCATTAATTAATGCAAGTTTTTATGCTCTCTGAAATTTATTTTTGGGGGGAAAGTATATAGTTATCGCTTTATTTATATTAGTTATCCTACAATAATGATATCCAGTTTGGTAATAAGCCCACCCACCACCCTTATCCTTTCCTGTTCAGTAACATCATCAACCAAACACTATTTCATTATCTAGTATATTGATTCAACCCTTTATATTTGACAATTTTATAAGTTAAACTGCGTATATCAAAAGAGATAAAACATTTCTGAAATAGATTTGTTCAAACCCAAGAGTCAAAACTGATTTTTTCGAGTCAGAAACATATTGTCTGATTGCATGAATAAGTCCACTTCCTGACTCTGAGCAAGATGTTGTGTTGGTCTCGTGCTTATTGTAGCGATAAATACATGTACATCAGTTTCACTTTAGGAAAACACGATTAGATTGAGTTCAGAATAGATCTCAACAAGATATATATACTCTGTCTTCCTATAACAAAAATCGATCAATTTCTATCAGTTATTGAAAATTGATCAAGGTGAGGGCTGAGGTCTAGAATTTATCTGTTTCCTCCTAAATAGAAATGATAGATAAACAGATAAAACGGAGATTCTGTTCTGAACAGTTTTCCATATTGGACAGAGTAAATGTATATAAATGATTTTTAGAGTAGAATTAAATATTTACTTATTATTATTAGTCAGTTATTATAAAACAGATGTCTTTTAAATAATGAATGGATCAATCAGAAATTTATACTGTAAAGCTGGGAAGTTTTGGTGTTTTTCTAATTTATCAGTCAATTCATATCTCAAAGCAGGAAAATTTCATGATCTGGATGTAAAAGAATATCTTATACACGTGTGTCTCATTATTTGACAAATTAAATTTGTTTGGTCATGTTAATATGATAGAAGTAGTAAAAATATCATCTGCACAAAAATAATAAGGTACACAGTATATGTGTTATCCCGATTACTGGATGTTTATAACCCTTACTGAGTTAAGGGAGGATCCATGTTTTAGTAGTTTATATTCACAACATTGTGTACTAGATATCTTACGATCCACTGAACAGATATAGTACGTATTCTCACCAAAGCATCAAGTCCTACACCTGATTAGATTTAGGTGGTCATCTCTCAGGGTTAAATGTCAAAGATCTCACTGTATCACCTTATAGATAGGAAGCTCTTTTAAAATAATTCACATGGACCCCTTAACTTATTTAGTAAAAATGAACAGATCATGGAATGGGGTGTATTTATGTATCTAAAACTATATATGTAAACTCACTTAGACAATAGCAGCCTATTTTTGTAGTCAGGGGGAATAACTCTTCTTGATTTTGAGTCAATGTATTGTGAAACTTCACAGGTGTTACATGTATAATTTCATATTTATTGTTTTATTTCATGTTTTTTCTGCAATGATTATTTATTAAGTTTGGGGTCATTAAATTTTGAAAATCAATGTCGTTAAATGTAGCAAAAGTATCAGAAAAATTAGTTTTATTACTGAATAATGTCTTTCTCTGATACCTATACATTATTGCCTTGGTGAGAGGGGGATGGCTATCTTTAAATAGTGTACTTTTACATTAAAGTAGGGGTCAGAAAAAAGCTGGACATTTTAATGTCTCAGATTCATTTGGTCATCATCCTTAGAGCCAGAATGATCAACATACTCTTCAGTCCCTTTGGCAGCACACACAAAAACATTAACGTGTGGTTTATGATGTCCTTTTTATGAAGCGTCATGGTCAGTTGGTCCATTAATGTTATTTATAATTACCATCAGCCTTCAAATACAAATGCCTGGAGAAATTTACCAACAATATATTATGGATGTCCTCATATGTTATTTGTTTTGTCTACTCAAGTGTTCATGTAAAAATGAGACAGAAAAAGTATCATTTAAATTCCATCCATGGAGGAGATTTTTCACTAATACAAGACTTTTCCTAGCTTTAGGGAAGGAAAAAGACAATTCTATCCATGGAGGAGATATTTGACATTCTAATATGAGAATTTTCCTAGCTGTGGTAGAGATTTCCTTGTCCCCACCACAAACCCAGGGAGTATATTTAAATATGATGTTAAAGCACTATGTCTTGTAACAGTTTATTTTATGTTACATACCAGTATATTAGTAAGTACAGTGTCATTACTACTATTAATGTTTGTTTTAACAGATGTCATCATGTGTTTTGCAAGTGATTGAATATAACTGATGATAATTCGATGATAAAGACAATTTTAAAGATTTTTTCTCATATACATGTTCTGCTGAAGATTGTTATATATATACTCTTACATAAAAAAAGATACAAAAGGTTTTGATGTTTGTCTTTATATGAATTTAAGATGTAAATATCCTGAT
The DNA here is from genome assembly GCF_031769215.1 of Ylistrum balloti. Taxonomy (NCBI): domain Eukaryota; kingdom Metazoa; phylum Mollusca; class Bivalvia; order Pectinida; family Pectinidae; genus Ylistrum; species Ylistrum balloti. Next base: position 263,410 of record NW_026782823.1, on the reverse strand, counting down.
TAAATTATTTACAAGTTATATATCATGTAGGTATTATTTACAAGTTATATATCATGTAGGTATTATTTACAAGTTATATATCATGTAGGTATTATTTACAAGTTATATATCATGTAGGTATTATTTACAAGTTATATATCATGTAGGTATTATTTACAAGTTATATATCATGTAGGTATTATTTACAAGTTATATATCATGTAGGTATTATTTACAAGTTATATATCATGTAGGTATTATTTACAAGTTATATATCATGTAGGTATTATTTACAAGTTATATGGTGCAGCATCACAACTGTATGTTTGTATTATGACCTTAAAATCAGATGTTTATAAGACATGGCAATGATATATTGAAATAAACCTTCTGTTGTGATGTTACATTATAGAGGGATCATATTAATTAGACTGAAAATGAAATGGCATGAAGCAAACCTCTATATTTGTACATATAAACTTAAAACATTAAATCGTGAAAATTATGAGAGAAAATCCACCTGGAATGATACAGAAACATCCTGTTTATTGGTAATATAAGTTCTCAACAAATTGATTTTTAGCTTACAATGGTTATCTATACATTACCAATGTTTATATTTGTAGGGAAAAGCTTACTCTTCCAGAACTCCTGGTCTTATTCTCCTTGTACTTTTTCAGGTGTCTCTGTGAATCTTTTTGTTCATATGTTGGCCTGGTTTTATTGCATTTGAGTTTGGATTATGATTATATTGACATGTTGGGGTTTTCGTGGGTTTATTTATCTAGCTATGGTACTGTATTGCTAATGTTATATAAAAATACTTTCATTGCCTTGTTTTGTGTTATTTTTTTTTGGAAGCAAATGTTTAAAACATGAGATCTTCTTTATTTACAACAAATTCTTAATTTTAACCAGAGGACATTGATTCAAAAGTAGTTAAACTGTAAAATATTTACATAAAAATAATTTTAAATTAAGGTTATTTCACAAAATATGGAGAGAAGAAATCAGACCCTGATCTCTGTTATAGAGTTATTAACGGATGAAATATGAAAATGGCACACTGTACATATTATCTATGTTTTTATGTTAATGAGATACCAATTATAACTTACTGTTATATATATTTATTTGCATTTTACTGGATAAAAATTAGGACATTGACTTGATATTTTTGTTATATTTAAATTTCTGATAAATTTTAGAGGATAATTTGAATGATGAAAAGGGTTTTTTTTTTGTAAAATATTTGGTAAAAATAATTTCATACCAAGATGAAGAAATAAACTGATATCCAGGGTAATGTTGCGTGGAGTTCAATCTTTGCAATGAAGTAAACTGTTCTGCCAGAATTGAGACAACAGACAACCAGTTTAATGTAGAAATAAGTTTCAGTGACGCAGATTAAGTTAGATTTTATCATTCACATTATGATGGAATTTGTTGTTGACTTTAATTCTATTTATTGTATGATGTATGATAATGTAATTTGTAATTATACTTATTTTAGTAATATCTTTTGTTGTTGTCATGGTTTTGATATGAGGTTAGGTCGATAATCACGCAGAATGTTTTAACTTCTTACTGCAGTTTTCGGGATTTACCTCCCTTGAATCAATATCCGGATTCACTATGCAAGACTGCTTTTTGTATTAGTTTATGTGACACAGTAAATGTCTCTAAACAAGACAACTATCACATGGCACATTTAGTTAATAAAGACTAATTATTGTTAGACTGTAGAAGAAATGTAAGTACTTGAATTAAACTGGGTCTTTGAGTTATATGAGTTTGAGATAATGGGGTCCGACAGAGAACTTATGCTCAATGTTGAGGTAATATCAAAACCTTAACACGGCTCATTTAATCAACGAAGTCCAATGAATTACCAACTCCATGTCAACTTTTCCTTAAAACCGGTACTAGGATGCTCTTGTTTTATACTAAGCAGGTTTGATGATGATAAAGTCTATTTAATGTGGAGATGTAAGACAAGTGGTGACAATATATGACACGAGTGATAACAAGATGTGACACGAGTGGAATGTGACACGTGTGGTGACCAGATATGACACCAGTGGTGAGTTGACATTAGTGAAAGTGACACTTGTGGTGACAAGATATGACACGAGTGGTGACAAGATGTGACACGAAAGGTGTGTTGTGACACGAGTGGTGACAAGATGTGACCCGAGTGGTGAGTGGTGACACGAGTTGTAACACCGTTGCTGCAACCAGAAAAAAGTTACCTCCTCACTTTGTAACTCTGTCCCATGTGTGACAAAAACAAAATAAAAGCTTAGGCAGTGTAGCTTCATCTCCATTGCCAAGCTATCACTAATTTCCCCCAGTTCTATTCTCCATTGTCTGCCAGTATCAGAAACATTTTGAACAGACTTATGAGCATTCCAATAACTTGCCTGAACGATAATCCTATACCTAAGAACATAACAGTATCTACATACAATGGCAAACAATACAGGAACAATCTTTACAAGAAATGTAAACCACGTCGGCAACACACAAATAAACAACGTCGCCAACACACAAATAAACCACGTCGCCAACACACAAATAAACCACGTCGGCAACACACAAATAAACCACGTCGGCAACACACAAATAAACCACGTCGCCAACACACAAATAAACCACGTCGGCAACACAAATAAACCACGTCGCCAACACAAATAAACCACGTCGCCAACACAAATAAACCACGTCGCCAACACACAAATAAACCACGTCGGCAACACACAAATAAACCACGTCGGCAACACACAAATAAACCACGTCGCCAACACACAAATAAACCACGTCGGCAACACACAAATAAACCACGTCGGCAACACACAAATAAACCACTTCGCCAACACACAAATAATCCACGTCGGCAAAACACAAATAAACCACTTCGCCAACACACAAATAAACCACGTCGCAAACACACAAATAAACCACGTCGGCAACACACAAATAAACCACGTCGCCAACACACAAATAATCCACGTCGGCAAAACACAAATAAACCACGTCGCAAACACACAAATAAACCACGTCGGCAACACACAAATAAACCACGTCGCCAACACACAAATAATCCACGTCGGCAAAACACAAATAATCCACGTCGGCAACACACAAATAAACCACGTCGCCAACACACATATAAACCACGTCGCCAACACAAATAAACCACGTCGGCAACACACAAATAAACCACGTCGCCAACACACAAATAAACCACGTCGGCAACACACAAATAAACCACGTCGCCAACACACAAATAAACCACGTCGGCAACACACAAATAAACCACGTCGCCAACACACAAATAAACCACGTCGGCAACACACAAATAAACCACGTCGCCAACATACAAATAATCCACGTCGCCAACACAAATAAACCACGTCGCCAACACACAAATAAACCACGTCGGCAACACACAAATAATCCACGTCGGCAACACACAAATAAACCACGTCGCCAACACAAATAAACCACGTCGCCAACACACAAATAAACCACGTCGGCAACACACAAATAAACCACGTCGCCAACACAAATAAACCACGTCGCCAACACACAAATAAACCACGTCGGCAACACACAAATAAACCACGTCGCCAACACAAATAAACCACGTCGCCAACACACAAATAAACCACGTCGGCAACACAAATAAACCACGTCGCCAACACAAATAAACCACGTCGCCAACACACAAATAAACCAATTCGCCAACACACAAATAAACCACGTCGCCAACACACAAATAAACCACGTCGGCAACACACAAATAAACCACGTCGCCAACACAAATAAACCACGTCGCCAACACACAAATAAACCACGTCGGCAACACACAAATAAACCACGTCGCCAACACAAATAAACCACGTCGGCAACACAAATAAACCACGTCGCCAACACACAAATAAACCACGTCGGCAACACAAATAAACCACGTCGCCAACACAAATAAACCACGTCGGCAACACACAAATAAACCACGTCGCCAACACAAATAAACCACGTCGGCAACACACAAATAAACCACGTCGCCAACACACAAATAATCCACGTCGGCAACACAAAAATAAACCACGTCGGCAACACACAAATAAACCACGTCGCCAACACACAAATAAACCACGTCGCCAACACACAAATAAACCACGTCGCCAACACACAAATAATCCACGTCGGCAATACACAAATAATCCACGTCGCCAACACACAAATAATCCACGTCGGCAACACACAAATAAACCACGTCGGCAACACACAAATAAACCACGTCGGCAACACACAAATAAACCACGTCGCCAACACAAATAAACCACGTCGGCAACACACAAATAAACCACGTCGGCAACACACAAATAAACCACGTCGGCAACACACAAATAAACCACGTCGGCAACACACAAATAAACCACGTCGCCAACACACAAATAAACCACGTCGCCAACACACAAATAATCCACGTCGGCAATACACAAATAAACCACGTCGCCAACACAAATAAACCACGTCGGCAACACACAAATAAACCACGTCGCCAACACACAAATAAACCACGTCGGCAACACACAAATAAACCACGTCGGCAACACACAAATAAACCACGTCGGCAACACAAATAAACCACGTCGCCAACACACAAATAAACCACGTCGGCAACACACAAATAAACCACGTCGGCAACACACAAATAATCCACGTCGGCAACACACAAATAAACCACGTCGCCAACACACAAATAAACCAAGTCGCCAACACACAAATAAACCACGTCGCAAACACACAAATAAACCACGTCGGCAACACACAAATAAACCACGTCGGCAACACACAAATAATCCACGTCGGCAACACACAAATAAACCACGTCGGCAACACACAAATAAACCACGTCGGCAACACACAAATAAACCACGTCGCCAACACAAATAAACCACGTCGCCAACACACAAATAAACCACGTCGCCAACACACAAATAAACCACGTCGCCAACACACAAATAAACCACGTCGCCAACACACAAATAATCCACGTCGCCAACACACAAATAAACCACGTCGCCAACACACAAATAAACCACGTCGCCAACACACAAATAAACCACGTCGGCAACACACAAATAAACCACGTCGCCAACACACAAATAAACCACGTCGGCAACACACAAATAAACCACGTCGGCAACACACAAATAAACCACGTCGGCAACACACAAATAAACCACGTCGGCAACACACAAATAAACCACGTCGCCAACACACAAATAAACCACTTCGCCAACACACAAATAAACCACGTCGCCAACACACAAATAAACCACGTCGCCAACACACAAATAAACCACGTCGGCAACACACAAATAAACCACGTCGCCAACACAAATAAACCACGTCGGCAACACAAATAAACCACGTCGGCAACACAAATAAACCACGTCGCCAACACAAATAAACCACGTCGCCAACACACAAATAAACCACGTCGCCAACACACAAATAAACCACGTCGCCAACACAAATAAACCACGTCGCCAACACAAATAAACCACGTCGCCAACACACAAATAAACCACGTCGCCAACACACAAATAAACCACGTCGCCAACACACAAATAAACCACGTCGGCAACACACAAATAAACCACGTCGCCAACACAAATAATCCACGTCGGCAACACACAAATAAACCACGTCGGCAACACACAAATAATCCACGTCGGCAACACACAAATAAACCACGTCGGCAACACACAAATAATCCACGTCGGCAACACACAAATAAACCACGTCGGCAACACACAAATAAACCACGTCGCCAACACAAATAAACCACGTCGCCAACACACAAATAAACCACGTCGCCAACACACAAATAAACCACGTCGCCAACACACAAATAAACCACGTCGCCAACACACAAATAATCCACGTCGCCAACACACAAATAAACCACGTCGCCAACACAAATAAACCACGTCGCCAACACACAAATAAACCACGTCGCCAACACACAAATAAACCACGTCGGCAACACACAAATAAACCACGTCGCCAACACAAATAAACCACGTCGCCAACACACAAATAAACCACGTCGCCAACACACAAATAATCCACGTCGCCAACACACAAATAAACCACGTCGGCAACACACAAATAAACCACGTCGCCAACACAAATAAACCACGTCGCCAACACACAAATAATCCACGTCGCCAACACACAAATAAACCACGTCGCCAACACACAAATAATCCACGTCGGCAACACAAATAAACCACGTCGCCAACACAAATAAACCACGTCGCCAACACACAAATAATCCACGTCGGCAACACAAATAAACCACGTCGCCAACACAAATAAACCACGTCGCCAACACAAATAAACCACGTCGCCAACACACAAATAAACCACGTCGGCAACACACAAATAATCCACGTCGGCAACACACAAATAAACCACGTCGCCAACACACAAATAAACCACGTCGCCAACACACAAATAATCCACGTCGGCAACACACAAATAAACCACGTCGGCAACACACAAATAAACCACGTCGGCAACACAAATAAACCACGTCGCCAACACACAAATAATCCACGTCGGCAACACAAATAAACCACGTCGCCAACACAAATAAACCACGTCGCCAACACAAATAAACCACGTCGCCAACACACAAATAAACCACGTCGGCAACACACAAATAATCCACGTCGGCAACACACAAATAAACCACGTCGCCAACACAAATAAACCACGTCGCCAACACAAATAAACCACGTCGCCAACACACAAATAAACCACGTCGGCAACACACAAATAAACCACGTCGCCAACACAAATAAACCACGTCGCCAACACACAAATAAACCACGTCGGCAACACACAAATAAACCACGTCGCCAACACAAATAAACCACGTCGCCAACACACAAATAAACCACGTCGGCAACACAAATAAACCACGTCGCCAACACAAATAAACCACGTCGCCAACACACAAATAAACCAATTCGCCAACACACAAATAAACCACGTCGCCAACACACAAATAAACCACGTCGGCAACACACAAATAAACCACGTCGCCAACACAAATAAACCACGTCGCCAACACACAAATAAACCACGTCGGCAACACACAAATAAACCACGTCGCCAACACAAATAAACCACGTCGCCAACACACAAATAAACCACGTCGCCAACACAAATAAACCACGTCGCCAACACACAAATAAACCACGTCGGCAACACAAATAAACCACGTCGCCAACACAAATAAACCACGTCGGCAACACAAATAAACCACGTCGCCAACACACAAATAAACCACGTCGGCAACACAAATAAACCACGTCGGCAACACAAATAAACCACGTCGCCAACACAAATAAACCACGTCGGCAACACACAAATAAACCACGTCGCCAACACAAATAAACCACGTCGGCAACACACAAATAAACCAAGTCGCCAACACAAATAAACCACGTCGCCAACACACAAATAAACCACGTCGCCAACACAAATAAACCACGTCGCCAACACAAATAAACCACGTCGCCAACACACAAATAAACCACGTCGGCAACACACAAATAAACCACGTCGGCAACACACAAATAAACCACGTCGGCAACACACAAATAAACCACGTCGGCAACACAAATAAACCACGTCGCCAACACACAAATAAACCACGTCGCCAACACACAAATAAACCACGTCGGCAACACACAAATAAACCACGTCGCCAACACACAAATAAACCACGTCGGCAACACACAAATAAACCACGTCGGCAACACACAAATAAACCACGTCGGCAACACACAAATAAACCACGTCGGCAACACACAAATAAACCACGTCGCCAACACACAAATAAACCACGTCGGCAACACACAAATAAACCACGTCGGCAACACACAAATAAACCACGTCGGCAACACACAAATAAACCACGTCGCCAACACAAATAAACCACGTCGGCAACACACAAATAAACCACGTCGCCAACACACAAATAAACCACGTCGGCAACACACAAATAAACCACGTCGGCAACACACAAATAAACCACGTCGGCAACACACAAATAAACCACGTCGCCAACACACAAATAAACCACGTCGGCAACACACAAATAAACCACGTCGCCAACACACAAATAAACCACTTCGCCAACACACAAATAAACCACGTCGCCAACACACAAATAAACCACGTCGGCAACACACAAATAAACCACGTCGCCAACACAAATAAACCACGTCGCCAACACACAAATAAACCACGTCGGCAACACACAAATAAACCACGTCGCCAACACACAAATAAACCACGTCGGCAACACACAAATAAACCAAGTCGGCAACACAAAAACAAATTATACTACAGGGTCCAGACTCAAGAACAAACTATTTCACATCTTTAATTCTTTATACAATTTCACTGTCAATACAAACAATGTAAACCTTGGCTGATCCAGAAATATCAGGTTCACAAATGAGAATTGGGTATACAACAACGGAACCAAGAGGCTAACTAACGACCATCAAACACATAGCTTCATATCGCACAAAGAAACAGATTATTTCTCAATGGGATAAAAAGGTATACAATTTTTACAACTTAAGATATCAACTTATCAACTCATGATAATTTGTATTGGTTCAACGTTTAAAGAGTGAATAAAATGCATCAACTATCAAAGACATCATGACGATAATACATACAAAAGCTTCAAACGAAAAACCGTTTTGGGAGTAAATATCCATGAAATAAGCGTCAAAATTAACAGACTCGTGTCATTAATATTGAAAATAATGTCTCTCCAGACAATGGTAGATATGTCTTTAGCTTTTTCAGTCGTCTCCTAGACTTCAAAATTAGAAGCAGGAAACAGCTGTATGATACAGGTTAATTCATTGTTTGGCTTTACTGTATCTAACTCTAAATCATTGTGTTATTCACATGTGTGTCTTTTGTACGATCGGTCCGCTGTAGACAAGACTTCAAGTAAAACGATAGGGACTTGATATCTGATTTAAGATTGTAAAAAGGACATACAAGTGACAGACACATTCTGATACACATTTACATTTAGATATTGTAGAGTCAAACAATGAATTATACTACATGATACTACTGAAGATCCAAAAGGTGTATACCTCCATATATGGGAAAAGAATCTGTTCCTTTTTTGTTTTTCTGCCAGGGTGTGGAAGAGCATATCGGATCATCGCAAGTTAGCTTGAAATCATAGCTTTTTTCCTCGGCTGCTTTGCGCCTGGATACCCAGGTTTGCTATGGTGTACACAATCATCAGTGAGAGGTTTGGAAGTAACCTGGGTGCAATATATTTACCATATATTTGTTTAATTTCGCAGGGCTAATATTGCAGCAAGTTGTGTCCATGAATTCAATATATTGTTCAAATTAATATTTTATATACAATACTTACGAGATTATTAATGTCACAATACTTTTCATATAAAAATCCTTCCGCTTGAAAGTAATCGCATGCTCGAAAATCCAATATAAAACGTTTATAAACATTAATTATTGGTGATCGGGGATGGATGTTCATCATCTTTTGATTGATGGCGGACGCTCGAACGTTTGAAGGCTGAACAAATATCATGGACACGTAATGTCACCAATCTATGATACCCGTTGTTGAAATGTTGCCAACCTGTCATACACGGTGATCCAAGCAAATACTTACGTAAAGCATAGTCCAGATTACAGCATCGGTTGTGAAAAAGCATCTTCATCCTGCCAGCAATTAATACACCGGAAGTGACTACATACTAACAAAAAGAAATTCTTAATAATGTTTTCTTTATGACCAAATGTCACAAATAGATTTTAATAATTATCATTTTGTATAATGTTTTATCATTTGTGGAATGTTGGAATATCATTTCTTCTAGAAGGCGTTACATCCGACATATTGTGAGATGTGAATAACGATTCATTATTGCCTTGCCAAGAAAAACTGTGAGTAATTGGGCCATAAATGACACGAACAGGCGTTGATTTATTGATACAAGACATATTATACAAAACTAAAACCTATTATCTTCCTGTCTTAATTCAACGTGGCGGCAGCATGAAATATTTGGTTTACAAACGGAAAAATGGCTACATGTTTTAAATCGATTTCCTGCTATTCTTTAGATACAAGTACCTTCTGTAATATATTAAAATTTAGTTAATTGATTTTGTGCGTTGATGAATATGTTTTGTTGGTTAGAATTTTGGAATATATGTCAGTTATTTCAAGATGTTTGTAGCTCGACTAGTGTTGCTATGGTGACACGGACACTCAAACACCATGATCCCAGCAGGCATTGTACGTCAAATTTACGTCATATTTTCGTCAAATGATGGTCAGGACGTCATTGACGAGTATTTGACAAAGATCTGACGTAAATACCCTGACGTCAAATTGATGTCAGAAGTAAAACGTCAGATGTACGTCAAGTGGCAAGAAAACCTGACGAAAATAAAATGTTCACAAAATGTTGATTTTGATTTCAGAAACGATCTCGGTTAAGCGTACTGTTACAGAATATACTGCTTGTCCCATCTCCCGCCCCTTCAGTTCTAGTTTTGTCATGATTGAAACAACATTCATGTGATATGATACTCTTTATCATTCATTAAGCAGTTCTTTCTATAGCTTCATAATTTTAACCAAGCTGTATAAATGAAAAAAATATCTTGGTATATATTGCGGTTGATGTCAATCTGATTAAAATCCAGATCCCTAAATACATCACCAGAAGCCGGTGTTTTTTTTTTTTTTTTTGTTACCTCCCTTTAATGGCACATCGAAATTTCGAAAAATAAAATCATCACAAATACATCTACGCGATAAGAAATTGTTCTGTGTGAACAAAAAGCTTTTGTTGGCTATTTGATGCTTTAATTTAAAAATTCAACTACTTTTAGTAAAATATGGAACGATATGAATATTATCACCGGAGTAGTTCGTTCATACTTCCTGTCATTTTAAAATTCTAGCGGGCGCCGAGTGTTACGGCGGGAAACGAGGTCACATCGGTTTTTGAATTTTTTACATTTACTTTTGGATTTCTGTCTACAGCTGGTTTATTTTGCTTCATTCTCGGAAAAGGTGAGTTGGTTTATCACTCAATGTCCGTATTTGCACCGTTATAACTTTACTTTTGTTTTTTGTTGACTTTTTAGCTGTTTAAAAATCATGGTGGAAACCGATTACACGAGGTTACACAACTCGTGGCCACCGGTACGGTATTTCTTTCACTCGAGATAGGCTAGTTATGTTTTAAAAGTTATAATAGAAACTCGCTAAAGCTTGTATCTTTTATAACTTAAAAAAAAACCAACTCGAGTGAAAGAAATGCAATAACCAGCAGTATTTTCTCCACTTCTAGCCATGCAGAATACACAAAGAGATACAGCACTTTTTTGCTAAAATTTTCATATAACGTATCTATAAATCATTTTCACAAGTTTAATTGTTTTGGGATTTTTTAACCAGGTTTACTGTGCATACATCAATATTTTGACAAAATTGGCTGATATTTTGGGAGAAAAATAGTTAATGTACAAATGTAGGTATGTGTGATATGGATATTCTACCTAAGGGTGCATAAGTTGGGGTCTTAACGGAGGCTTCAAAGGTTATAACCCAAATGGCTCCTGTGTGGTGCAAATTTTGAAGATGCTATACACTTTTTCTTCCAGTGTCCTCTTTACTCACATGTTAGACATCATGTTAATTCAGTATATAATTTATTAGGAAATGTTAACCTTATTGTTTTGCTTTATGGTATCATTGGAATGTCAGATGAATTTAGTAGTTTTATACTTTATCATACTAGTTCTTATTAAAAAAATTAAAAGGTTCTCAATTTACAAGTAATAATATATACATACAAATCCTATAGTTATAATATTTAGTATACTACTAGTAGTAGTTGTGGATGTAGTGTGGGAGTGAGTATGTGAGTGGTTTATTTTCTTTTCTTTATTCTCTCTTTATTATTATAAACTGAAAAAATACCATCCTATTATTAAAAAAAATTGAATATATTAATTAATTTAGAATATACCGGTATCATTTGGGAAAAGACTTAATCCCATTGTTAATACTAAGTTTAGACTTTTTATTTATAATATGTTATATATTTTGTTATGTATACTATTTTTTAACAATAAAATATTTTGAAATTGAAAAAAAAGTTATAACCCAAACTTCTTCACCTTGGGTAGAATATTCATATTCTACATTCTTCTTTAAATCTTTAAAGGAATAAATTTTCTTCCCCATTGCAATATTTTTTAACATTAAATGCAATACTAGAAAAAAATAAAGAACAACAAATGTTACATTAGTATTAAGATCTATTGCATTGATCCTTTCAGAAAGCACACAAAGGTGTACAGACTGCAGAGACGCTGACCTGGAAGCAGTGATCGGGTACACATTAAAACATGTGCCCGACAGGAGAAGTGGAGGAGGAGGAAGACACCAGTAAATAATGTTATCAACATTTATTTACATGAATCTCTGTACCAACAATCAATATTTGATATTGCAAACCTATTTTCAGGCATAAAGTTTCATGGAAAACTTCCTCTTTTATTATCTCCTCTTATTTGTATTTAATAATTTGAAGTCCTTCTTGTAACATATTGTGACATTCATGTATTGGGAAAAACATTGTCAACTTTTCATGGGAAATATGGTATTCAAATCTTAATTTTAAGAAGGGTTACTGGTATTATAATAAAATATACATTAATTTTGTTAGGGGCTCACTCTAACAGTGAATAAATATGAACATTTTATGTTTCAAACATTTTGTAATTTGTGCATTTGGAATGTTTCATGGTTTCTTTTTGTGTATGTATTTATAAATTAGGTTTTCAATATTTTATTACAATAATTTCTTTAACCAGTTTTTTTCCCCAATTCTTGTTTATTGTAAAATCTTGAAAAGAAAATATTTTGTTTCTATTGTGCATATGTTAAAATAATGACTTTGATAGAAAATTTACACACGAGAGTTCATATATACAGAAGCTTGTTTTTATTGTCTTTAAGACTAGTTTTGTTATATTTAAACAATGAAGATCATGTCATGAATAATTTCTTTTGTTGCTCTTGTCATTTTTGTAAATTTGTTGATTATTGTCATGATACATATATAATTTTTTGTGCAATTATGCTATAAATAAAATTTGTAAGAGGAACTATATTTTGATTTATTTTATTAATATTACTTTTTAATTCTTCAAAGCGTCAGCAACGTAACGCATCTGAAGTCAGATTCTGACCAATTCTGACTAATAAATGACGAAAATCTGACGTAAAATACTGACATAATATAGATGTCAGACATTTACGTCAATATTACTTTCATTTCTGACCATTATTTGACGTAATCCTGACGTCAGGATTAAGTCCAAATCCGACGTAAAATACTGACATAATATAGATGTCAGACATTTACGTCAATATTACTTTCATTTCTGACCATTATTTGACGTAATCCTGACGTCAGGATTAAGTCCAAATCCGACGTAAATTTGACGTAAAATGCCTGCTGGGATATAAGGTTACTGTATATATTCTTACTATATTACTTCAGCAGTGTAGATAGAGTACTTGTGCACTGATAAATATTTTGGGGTTGGTTATCTCTCTTCGATATTTAGTTGTCCTTTAAAATGTTATCTTCCGTTACCAGTGATGTTAATCTTCCTTATCACAGATTTAGTCGAGAAAACCCAAATAAAATATTATATTTAAAACATTCAAAAATCAAGAAAATACTACCATTGTAACATACAACGTAGTTCAGACAGAAATTCCATAAAACTAGGGCAAACTATTAACAAAAGAAAGATTTACACAGAGACTCCTACAATACACAGGGAGAAAAAAACAGGTGTTCAGGAAGGGTAAGCATCTTTTGCTTCTTCGACGCAGCAGAAGACGAATATTGGTATCAAACTGATTCTTAGTTTGGCTAGAATGGGTTACCTACCTTAGTATGCTTTCTTCTCAATACGCTTGTTAAACAATGGGTGTACCTTGTGACGACACAAAGTTGAAACTGAAGGTATGACCTATTCTGTACATAGGCATTGTTCGTTGATTTTGTATTGTGACAGAACATTAATGCGACCTTTATATTACGCTTTTAAATATTAATTTAGCGGTAAATGACATATAAAGTTTATACCTTAATCTCTCTTATAGATGTATAAATACTTACTGATAGTTTTTTATTCTTCGTGGATGAAGAAAACGATGAAATATTATCAGTTTAAGTCGAATTTTTTAGCTGAGCTATGCTGTGTTTTGACCGGAAGTGACGTGCACACCTGTGGAAGTTGTTTATAGAATTAATACCACTGTGTAGTATTTTCTACTGTATTTACGGGAAGACTTTGGTAAAGCAAGTATCTGATAGAGAAGTAAAAGCGATGTAATCATTATGTATATATATCTATCGTAGTTGTTATGAGATCTCGGGATACTGACGGATAAACCGACAGTGGAACATTAGCACGTGAAATTATTCTTATTTACCTGAATGTGTATTAGATACCTAATGATCTTCTTCAGCGGTGATTGGCGTAATCCAGGTATTTCACCCGTGTTATAAATATCACAAGATCCAATTTACTCTCTAGTACACCTAGAAGACACCACTGATAGTGAAATGGAGATCAGGCCTGGACCTAACTCTCGGCAGTCAGCCATAATAACTACTTCAGGACAGAATACTTGTGGCGTCAACCAGTCCTCTACTGGCGTACCACTACATACTGCTAACAATACCAATGGTACAGCTTCTGATGTCCCTATCAAAACGCAAATGAATATGATGGAACGCCAGTTAGCAGTGATGAATACTCAGTCACAGGCCAGTGTTTCCTAAATGGCGGAGGCTTAAGAAAAAGCCGACAGATTAGACAGTGCAAAAGTAACGTCCAGCCTTCAGATCGTAGACATCAATGCAATAGACGTCACCCGTCACATGTAACCGACTACTAGACGTCACCCGTCACATGTATCCGACTACTAGACGTCACCCGTCACATGTAACCGACTACTAGACGTCACCCGTCACATGTATCCGACTACTAGACGTCACCCGTCACATGTATCCGGCAACTAGATGTCACCAGTCACTTGTAACCGGCTACTAGACGTCACATGTAACCGGCTACTAGACGTCACCCGTCACATGTATCCGACTACTAGACGTCACCCGTCACATGTAACCGGCTACTAGACGTCAACCGTCACATGTAACCGGCTACTAGACGTCACTCGTCACATGTATCCGACTACTAGACGTCACCCGTCACATGTAACCGACTACTAGACGTCACCCGTCACATGTAACTGACTACTAGACGTCACCCGTCACATGTAACCGGCTACTAAACGTCACCAGACCACCAGTCACATGTAACCGACTACTAGACGTCACCCGTCACAAGTAACCGGCTACTAGACGTCACATATAACCGACTACTAGACGTCACCCGTCACATTTAACCGGCTAAAAGACGTCACATGTAACCGGCTACTAGACGTCACATGTAACCGACTACTAAACGTCACCAGTCACATGTATCCGACTACTATACGTCACCCGTCACATGTAACCGGCTACTAGACGTCACCCGTCACATGTAACCGGCTACTAGACGTCACAAGTCACATGTAACCAGCTACTAGACGTCACCCGTCACATGTAACAAGCTACTAGACGTCACCCGTCACATGTAACCGGCTACTAGACGTCACCCGTCACATGTATCCGACTACTATACGTCACCCGTCACATGTAACCGGCTACTAGACGTCACCCGTCACATGTAACCGGCTACTAGACGTCACCCGTCACATGTAACTTGCTACTAGTCGTCACCCGTCACATGTAACAAGCTACTAGACGTCACCCGTCACATGTAACCGGCTACTAGACATCACCCGTCACATGTAACCGACTACTAGACGTCACCAGTCACATGTAACCAGCTACTAGACATCATCCGTCACATGTATCTGACTACTAGACGTCACCCGTTACATGTATCCGGCTTCTAGACGTCACATTTAACCGACTACTAGACGTCACCCGTCACATGTAACCGGCTACTAGACGTCACCCGTCACATGTAACCGACTACTAGACGTCACCCGTCACATGTAACAAGCTACTAGACGTCACCCGTCACATGTAACCAGCTACTAGACATCATCCGTCAAATGTATCCGACTACTAGACATCACCGGTCACATGTAACCGGCTACCAGACGTCACCCGTCACATGTAACCAGCTACTAGACGTCACATGTATCCGACTACTAGACGTCACCCGTCACATGTATCCGACTACTAGACGTCACCCGTCACAAGTATCCAGCTACTAGACGTCACCCGTCACATGTATCTGTCTACTAGACATCACCCGTCACATGTTACCAGCTATCAGACGTCACCCGTCACATGTTTCTTGACGTGACCATACTAAACCTAAGCCACGACATGGTGATTGTTACCTCAGTGAGGATCCTAGCTAGTTTACGAGAATTTTTTCATATAAAGTAGATCGCTCTATTTCTTCATCCGCTGACAAACCAGATCATGGTCACAGGTACATCAACTTCAGACAACAGAAACTGATAAATCATACGAGGGACAACATCACAACACAATATAAACTAAATTGGCTACTCCAAACGACCAAAAGGACGCCGATATATTGCGTATCCAATATTAATTGGACTAGAAACCGAACATAACTACCCTGTTATCAGTGTGATAACACCCATTACATAACTACCATATTATCAGTGTGATAACACCCATTACATAACTACCATGTTATCAGTGTGATAACACCCATTACATAACTATCATGTTATCAGTGTGATAACACCCATTACATAACTACCATGTTATCAGTGTGATAACACCCATTACATAACTACCCTGTTATCAGTGTGATAACACCCATTACATAACTACCCTGTTATCAGTGTAATAACACCAATTGCATAACTACCCTGTTATCAGTGTAATAACAACTATAACATAACTACCGTGTTATCAGTGTGATAACACCCATTACATAACTACCCTGTTATCAGTGTAATAACACCAATTGCATAACTACCCTGTTATCAGTGTAATAACGCCCATTACATAACTACCCTGTTATCAGTGTAATAACACCCATTACATAACTACCCTGTTATCAGTGTAATAACACCCATTACATAACTACCTTTATCAGTGTTATAACACCCATTACATAACTACCCTGTTATCAGTGTAATAACACCCATTACATAACTACCCTGTTATCAGTGTTATAACACCCATAACATAACTACCCTGTTATCAGTGTTATAACACCCATTACATAACTACCCTGTTATCAGTGTAATAACACCCATTACATAACTACCCTGTTATCAGTGTAATAACACCCATTACATAACTACCCTGTTATCAGTGTTATAACACCCATTACATAACTACCCTGTTATCAGTGTAATAACACCCATTACATAACTACCCTGTTATCAGTGTTATAACACCCATTACATAACTACCCTGTTATCAGTGTAATAACACCCATTACATAACTACCCTGTTATCAGTGTGATAACACCCATTACATAACTACTCTGTTATCAGTGTTATAACACCCATTACAAAATTACCCTGTTATCAGTGTTATAACACCCATTACATAAGTACCCTGTTATCAGTGTAATAACACCCATTACATAACTACCCTGTTATCAGTATTATAACACCCATTACATAACTACCCTGTTATCAGTGTATTAACACCCATTATATAACTACCCTGTTATCATTTTGATAACATCCATAACATAACTACCCTGTTATCAGTGTTATATATTCAATACATACACTATGTTATGACCACACTATTAGACCTAGTGAAGCTGTGATTGGCTAAAGGTGCTCATAATGACTTTCTAGCATTATAACGTACATAAATACCCTAGATATGTGATAAACAATTTCATTTCCTACACATGTAACAAGTATGAAACACGAAATAAAACCTGTCAGATTGTCTATGTCGCATCAAGATATCGATATTATTACAAAATGAATCACTCCTACTTCCATGCCAGGTACAGATACAATACTCATTTTAGGAAATCATCATAATATCAGTTTATTTAATAAATAAATAACACATTTATAGATTTCTACATTCTTACATGAAGTACCATGTCATGATAGAACAGAAGTCTAAGATGACACTTTTAATGTGCTGAATTTTAATATTTTCTGGAGTTTTTAGAACTGTTTGTGTGTGTGCGCGTGCTTAACACCACTTAATTGAACTTTTAAAACAGTAACCTGATGGTTTTTTTTTATATATTAAACATATTAGATATTGACTACACACTGTGTGCTATATAAGCCCAGACGGAATATGAATTTTTTTGCCGCTGCGGCTGCCATCTTTTTTCCCGATTCCAAATACACAGGTGTCGGTCATTGTTCTCTGTAATTGTTTATTCTTTGGTGGTGTCTTGATTTGTGGAAATGTAATTTGATTTTCTGACAAGCACTTTTTAACTTGTTTATTTACTGGTTTTCGCGGAGACTTGTAAGGACTAAACATGGTATCCTCACCTTCCTCACTCGAATAACCTTCGGAACTACTGGGATAAACAGGACTACTTTCACCTGATGCCACCAGACATCCGGATGTATTGCGCAGGTCCGGAAGTGAAAGTGAATTCCGCCGTTCTCTAAGTCTTGACACCAAAGGACTTTTACTATAGTCGGTCCCATTATCTGCGCTATCTGTTCTGAGTATGATGGGAAGATTAACTTCCGTTTCAGACGCAATCGCGTCAGAACTTCTGAAATTCCTTCGTTTTAGCTTAGGTGTGCTTAGAGATAAAGAATGATTGGTTTCGTCATTGATATAAATAGCTTTCGGTGATGTACGTTCAAAAGATTTATCTTTATCACTTGGAGGCGTGTGGCCAGGTTTCCGTAGTCGTTCCAGACGTGGAGAATATGGCGGAGGTAGTTTGGAATTCCTGGCTTTAGTAGGCTGCCGGTCATTGTTTTGAGGAAAGTTCTTCTGATACGAGGACATGAGTTTACGTACCCGAGAATCTCCATTCTTCTTGGAGTACGTTAGAGGGGTAAAACCTGGTAACAAAAGAGTAAGATTTACAATTAATACAGGAATGATGGCCAACACATTTTCAATTTTTAAAGATATTTAGATACAACAATACATAACCATAGTATATAGTAGTACATACATGTTCCGAACTATTCCATTAGGGTTCTATGTGCATGACTTCGTAAAAATCGTTTAATTGCATCGTTTTTTCAACATGTATAAGTAGTGTTTTCAGACCTAAACCTCGGAATTCGTACAAGTGTTATAGCAGTTATACTTTTTTGTGTTCTTACGAACAACCATCAACAGTCCGATATACATGCCTTCGTAATAATCGTTTTATTGTATAGATTTTTCGACATGTATCGGTGGGTTTTGTTATACCTCGGGACTTGTTGTATAGCGGCTACAGTTTTTGTGTTTTTACGAAGAACCAACAAATCGATGGAGATGAAAGTATATATGGCTGTAAATGATAAGACATTTTCACGCGGGGATCTTCGTGAAAACTATCTAAAACAATTTATCTGTATTCATTTCCTGAACAACGTGTGTTAAGTTCTTTGCAGTCAGTAATCGACATCTATCACAGATTTCGTAATGGGAAAAGCTGCTGAATTTCGAATCAAATGCGATATGTTATCGCCTCATACCCGTAATGGCTGCTACGATCTGAAAAAGAACATTTTTTTATATGTACGGAAACTGAATTAATCATGCTTGTTATGTTGGTGGGTGCGGGTCGCTATGGAAAAACGGAAAAAATGACAGAACCCGAAAGAAATATGCTATAACTCCAAATTTCGCGAAATCAAATATTTTTCAATATTGAAAAAATTATGAGAGACACAAAAACTAATATGTCAGCATAAACATATTCCAAACTCAAACTTAATAAAATAAGGGCAAAATCTGGACAAAAGTATTAACACAATAACTCTTTAAAAAGTGCGAGGAGAATTAGACAAGGTGTAACGATACTGCTTTGACGACGACACCCGCCATGTTGGTCAATCCAAGTAAGTAATGTCATGTTCTTAAATGAGACCAGTGTATACAGCAAACGTTTCAACAGGCAAACTAACGAGCATCAGATACGTCCAGCTTCATGTCGCATCAGATGCGTCCAGCTTCATGTCGCATCAGATGCGTCCAGCTTCATGTCGCATCAGATACGTCCAGCTTCATGTCGCATCAAACACATTTCAAATACAGCCGTAACAAAAACACGTTTTAATCATATAGTTTCATTAGTAATGTAAAGAAATACGGCTTTTTTTAAGATCTTGGTCGCATAATATGTTAATCAGGATCTCATTTTACGTCTTGTTTCTCATTTCCAGTCAGACATAAGTTGGTTTATTCCCAGACAAGCTTACACAGAACTGTTTCCATATCTTGTACCCTTGTCTTAAGTCGAGATGTAAGCCCCATTCCTTCTGTTTTATAAAAGTATAATCCAATGGTATCAACCGAAAGTTTCACACAATGGACACAACACCATTTAAATAAACATTGAAGTTTAAAGAAAAGCTAGGTATGAAATAAATTGTTACATTTTAATATTAAAACTGACCAAGCTTTATCACGGAACTAAATCCGGATTAGTGGCGTTAATCCGTGATAATAAAGTGATACATTTTCATATTGAAACTGACTGTGCGTTAACTCGCAATTAAATCCGGATTAGTTAATCCGTCGTAATTCCGTTATTATGTACAAAGGGTCTGTTAGTGTAGACAGTTTTGTGAGGTATTGATATTGTGTTTGTCTTAAGTTATTAGCAGACAGAGTCTGACCGACATTTTCGATTCGACAAAGGAAGGGCTGGGAGTGACATGTAAGGTTCTCACTTGTCAAATTATACTGAAATATAGATTCGTAACATCAGGTTGATATTGTATTCCACTGTCCTGTAAATAAAGATATGCACGTCATTGAAGTTTTTTTATTAACTGTAATAAGTACCATGAGGGGATTCATTTACTTTTAATGTTTTACATTTTAACGATCTACAAAAACGGAAGGAACCACAAACAAGGATAACGACAGTGATATAGAGGATCCATTTAAATCTAATCTAATTAGTTTTGTCATTAATTTTAGATGGACCTATTTCCCTATTAAACCCTAATGTTTCCATAGTAACAATGTTCTAGTTATGGTTGAACTATAGGTAATTAACCTCAATATAGCTGGACCCAGGATCATGTTTTTACATTAAGCTTAAATAGATACATATATTAAATGTACATATTTGACCGTTCATGATGGAATTGATTAAACACATTACATCTGTATCTCATAATCTGATGATGATTCAATGTCTTAACGTATCTATAACTTTCCATTGATACCAGAATTGCATGTATATGAGAGATCTAAAAAAAAAAACTACGTTCGGTCTTAATATCGCCTATAAATAGCATATGAAGACATTTCACTTCACATTAAGCTATATAACTTCATTATCGACAACGTTATCAGTCAGGAGGTACAGCCGTTTAGATGATGAGATTTTGCCGTTGCCATGCCGATGACAATGACGTCATAATAGTCACGCGCTGGATGTCATCATACCTTAAGTCACACTTAATTCGGGTCAGTTTAGAGAATGGTCATGTAAAACTATACAAAAATCTCCTGATGATGAGAACTGGAAATGTTTGGTATTTGTTTTATTATTCATTTTTAGAGTAAAAACCGGGTACAATATATTTAAACATATGGAATGGACTGTAAATATCTATATTTATCTGGTGTCTGTTTTTTAGCAATATTAAGTGAAGTCCATTATTGTTTTATAATGACTGCGAATCGCTGACGTTGAATTACAAAATCAAAAGTGGTATATAAAATGTGGGGTTCACTGGTGACAACTTCAATCTGTTTCTTCGCGTCTCAGCGAGAGCAACACGCTTCATACTTAAAAGACACAGTGTGTTCTAATACAGTCTATGATGTAATGTCAGATCGCTGAAAACACTCTGACATTAACCCTTTTTAAGACCGTTCGCAGCAAATTAGGTAAGACCAAATTTGCACGAATCGTTGTCCATTTTCGAGTTTTCCAGTCTTGTTTGACTTACAATGTAACTTATTCTAATGGACAGAAGATTATAATGTTGATTTAATAACAAAAACTGGTTATTATACAGGACAATGAGACCTTAATCACAAAGTAGAAAATATTTGTTTTTATATAACGCGTACATAATTGATAGTCATATATTTTATGTATTTTGTATCATATCGATTATATATTTTAAGTGTAAAAAAAAAAAATAGAATGTAACCTAAGGAGGATTTCTGCAACACACGTGTACGTCATAGAAATATCTGCTTTACTCCTAAAAAACTGAGAACAACTCTAAATAGTCCTACTAGTCATTAGGACAGCTTCAACAAGTCCAACGGACAACTCCAAATAGTACAAGGACAACTCAACACATTCAGAGGACAACTCCAAAGAGTCAGAGGACAACTCCAAATAGTAAAAAAAGGACAATTCCAAATAGTAAAAAAAGACAACAACTACAAATAGCCCAAAGGACAACGCCAACTAGTCCAAAGGACAACTCCAAAAAGTTCAAAGGACAAATCCAAAAAGTTTAAAGGACAAATCCAAAAAGTTTAAAGGACAACTCCAAATAGTCAAAGGACAACTCCACACATTCAACACATTCAGAGGACAAATCCAGACAGTCCAAGGACAACTCCAAAGAGTCAGAGGACAATATCAGACTGTCCGAGTACAACTTCCGACAGTCCAAGGATAACTCCAGACAGTCAGAGGACAACTCCAAAGAGTCAGAGGACAATATCAGACTGTCCGAGTACAACTCCAAACAGCCCAAGGATAACTCCAGACAGTCAGAGGACAACTCCAAAGAGTCAGAGGACAATTCCAAACAGTCAGAGGACAACTCCAAACAGTCAGAGGACAACTCCAAACAGTCAGAGGACAACTCCAAACAGTCAGAGGACAACTCCAAACAGTCAGAGGACAACTCCAAACAGCCCAAGGATAACTCCAAACAGTCAGAGGACAACTCCAAAGAGTCAGAGGACAATTCCAAACAGTCAGAGGACAACTCCAAAGAGTCAGAGGACAATTCCAAACAGTCAGAGGACAACTCCAAACAGTCAGAGGACAACTCCAAACAGTCAGAGGACAACTCCAAATAGTAAAAAAAGGACAATTCCAAATAGTAAAAAAAGACAACAACTACAAATAGCCCAAAGGACAACGCCAACTAGTCCAAAGGACAACTCCAAAAAGTTCAAAGGACAAATCCAAAAAGTTTAAAGGACAAATCCAAAAAGTTTAAAGGACAACTCCAAATAGTCAAAGGACAACTCCACACATTCAACACATTCAGAGGACAAATCCAGACAGTCCAAGGACAACTCCAAAGAGTCAGAGGACAATATCAGACTGTCCGAGTACAACTTCCGACAGTCCAAGGATAACTCCAGACAGTCAGAGGACAACTCCAAAGAGTCAGAGGACAATATCAGACTGTCCGAGTACAACTCCAAACAGCCCAAGGATAACTCCAGACAGTCAGAGGACAACTCCAAACAGTCAGAGGACAACTCCAAAGAGTCAGAGGACAATTCCAAACAGTCAGAGGACAACTCCAAACAGTCAGAGGACAACTCCAAACAGTCAGAGGACAACTCCAAACAGTCAGAGGACAACTCCAAACAGTCAGAGGACAACTCCAAACAGCCCAAGGATAACTCCAAACAGTCAGAGGACAACTCCAAAGAGTCAGAGGACAATTCCAAACAGTCAGAGGACAACTCCAAACAGTCAGAGGACAACTCCAAAGAGTCAGAGGACAACTCCAAAGAGTCAGAGGACAACTCCAAACAGTCAGAGGACAACTCCAAAGAGTCAGAGGACAATTCCAAACAGTCAGAGGACAACTCCAAACAGTCAGAGGACAACTCCAAACAGTCAGAGGACAACTCCAAACAGTCAGAGGACAACTCCAAACAGTCAGAGGACAACTCCAAACAGTCAGAGGACAACTCCAAACAGTCAGAGGACAACTCCAAACAGTCAGAGGACAACTCCAGACAGTCAGAGGACAACTCCAAACAGTCAGAGGACAACTCCAAAGAGTCAGAGGACAATTCCAAACAGTCAGAGGACAATTCCAAACAGTCAGAGGACAACTCCAAAGAGTCAGAGGACAACTCCAAAGAGTCAGAGGACAACTCCAAACAGTCAGAGGACAACTCCAAAGAGTCAGAGGACAATTCCAAACAGTCAGAGGACAACTCCAAACAGTCAGAGGACAACTCCAAACAGTCAGAGGACAACTCCAAACAGTCAGAGGACAACTCCAAACAGTCAGAGGACAACTCCAAACAGTCAGAGGACAACTCCAGACAGTCAGAGGACAACTCCAAACAGTCAGAGGACAACTCCAAAGAGTCAGAGGACAATTCCAAACAGTCAGAGGACAACTCCAAAGAGTCAGAGGACAATTCCAAACAGTCAGAGGACAACTCCAAACAGTCAGAGGACAACTCCAAACAGTCAGAGGACAACTCCAAACAGTCAGAGGACAACTCCAAAGAGTCAGAGGACAACTCCAAACAGTCAGAGGACAACTCCAAACAGTCAGAGGACAACTCCAAAGAGTCAGAGGACAACTCCAAACAGTCAGAGGACAACTCCAAAGAGTCAGAGGACAACTCCAAACAGCCCAAGGATAACTCCAAACAGTCAGAGGACAACAGAGAAAACCGGTATAAAACCTTTATAACGTCTGACGTACAAATAAAACGTTTTCTGCAATATTTATCAATAAGCTGACCTTGTGACATAAATATTTTTCATAAAGCAAATAAATTCAATGTAATGATTTGAAAGCATCAAACATTACAATACGTTTTCACTTTAACAAATCTGGAACCCAGTCAGATACGATACACGACCTATAAAAGAAGTAGGGCTTAAATTGAGGACAGCTAGGAGTCAACTGAAGAAAAACACATTCGTAAAAAATCATATTGTAACTTTTGCAAACCCCCGAAATACTTATATTTCTACCAAATTGGATGATTTTAAAAGAATATTGATTACGTGTATATATTCTGAAGTGTGCCAAGGGATAACAGCGTGGTATACAGGTTACGGGAAACTTCGTGACTAAAGCTGTAAGCTGTACCTTACTTACCATTGGTATCATATATATCTAGTAGCGCGATGCCCCCAGGATGATCCATAATCCTTTTTATGATAGGTAAACTTCCGGTTTTTACAGCGTACATTAGGGCAGAATTTCCATCAAAATCAAAAATATCAATCCGGCTATCCGGATCATTTATTAGACAATCCACAACGTCACTTTTCCCGGAAATGCACGCATGCATTATCGCAGTCCTTCCTAAGGAATCTTGCATATTCACATCCGGCTCACGTTCGAGAATTTCGTTTATGATGTTAACGATATCACAATCGGGGATTTCCAAATAGCAAACCTTCATTAAAACTGTTAACAAGTCATGACCAACATCTCGAGAGTTCACGTGCACATTTTCGTTCCGAATAAGATTTAAAATCTTTTCTACGTTGTTCTGTTGAATGGCTTTTTCTAGATTTCTATGAAGCACTTCCGGTTTGGTTGTCTTCGACATGTTAACATACGGGTTACTGCAATTCACATCTGAAATTCGAAAGACAATAACATGAGACAATATATATAATAATGTGTTTAAATATATATGAAACCCAAGACAAAACCTCAGCTATAGTATGATGTATAATATAACTAGTTAAGGTCTCGTCCTTTCGGAACACACGGGCTTATTCAATTTATTTGACATTATTTTGTTTTACATGTTTGGTGACATCGATGAAGCCGAAGACGATTTCCCTTGCGGAACACCTGGTTTTATTATCCTTTTTCAGGAGTCTCTATGTAAATGTTTATTTTGTTCAAATTTAGTCGAGTTGAGAATTTTTGTTGATTCAGTATTTTGCTTGTTGTTTGTTCAGTGATGCTAGGTATCTACAGAGTAAAACACTATCAATCAGCTAGAAAACATCACAAATATTGTACCCAAACAGTCAATACATTCTTAATATTCTTCTAGGACTTGACAGCGATTATAGAAATGTATATAGATAAAAGAATTACTGCATTTTCTGGTAATAAGTATTTCATCGATAGAGATTAAATAAGTTGAAGTTTTTATGGAATATTTAAGAAGGTATCTTTGAATTATTTAGACGATATGTGTCTGTAATATAGAGGAGTTTAAAATAACAAGGTCTTATATTGAAGTGGTTCAAACATAACGTCTCCTAACACAACGTTATCAATACGTGGTATAATTTCTATGGACCGTTTTATATCTGTGTGGGAGTTCGTTAATTATTATTCAAAAATTGATTGATCTGTTTATATCGATAGTTATGTAAACACAAATGAATAATTATAATAGATTAAATCGATGTTTTTTAAAGGACAATACCGTGATCAGTCTCCTGGAGAGATCAACTCTGTAGCGTCATTGACAATAACAGTCGTTTGTTTAGATAATCTCTGTTCTATAGAGATTCTATTCTACTGAAGTTCAATAGATTATCATGACAGAATCAGTTATTGTAGGTAGAACGATAATTGTCTGTCGTTGTAACAATGTGATGGGGAGGTAATTGTATCAGCCTTATCATTGTTTGACCGGCGATCAACTGATGCGTTTGGGACTGTCTATTTTTAAACGTCTTTGACAAGTGCTACAAGGAAGAAAACAGCTGTATGACTAAGTTCAATTCATTATCTGACCACTTTTCTACTACAAATAGCCTTATCTCACGTTTAACAACTTCATTCGTCTTTTCATATAAATGTATGTATCACATTTGTCTTGCATTCAATTTTTTTTTAAATATGCGTATTACCAACAAAAGTAACAGCAGCCACGTTAAAATCATAATTCAAACTAGAAATTAGTGGAAAGAGAGCAAAATATGCCCAAAAGAAATATTTATAGAAAAAACCTTGAAAAGGTACAGGTTGAAGAAGATCCGGAAGTTTAAGCGTCTTCTGCTTCATCGACGACACCCGCCATGTAAACTAAACCAAGAAACGTTATTTCCCAAGTGAGAAGTGATGTTAAGAACGAAGTTCCAACCAGATACGTTCACCGATCTGTAAGTGGTCTTACTGTCGATCACACAACGTCATGTAATATTTCATAACAAGATCATGATGGCGACAGTAAAACAATATTTTCATTAACCTGTATCTATCATACCAATTCATATTATTTCTTGTCATAAAACAAATTCATAAAGGAACATATTTACAGATAATACTATATAAAGTAACAAAGGAATATATACATATATATTCTAATGTCAATTTACCAATATTATGTTTTACATGCATTTCATAAAAATCAACACTTTATATACAGTTTAATAATCTTTAAGTTGTTATTTTTCAATAATATACATGCACATTACTTAATGATGTATATTTCATTATAAAATTCTCTCTTTTCTTTTAATCAGTTCATTTTCTATATATAAATTAAATATTCTCAAAGTTAAATATGAAATTCATTTGGAACAAACGAATTTCTTTAAAAAGTACAATTTATTCAATACAGATTTTTTATACACTAAATGTCCATTTTGGTTTGTCAATTAATCTTGTTACATAATTATAACATTCACAAGTCAACAAAGATATATTTAACCTTTCATGTCAGGAAGAGTTAAAGCAATTAAATTGTAAAGTGTCATAGACACGGAAGGGTCAATTGTGATTGTATCGGCACTAAGGATTTACACTAGTATTTTATATTAGCCCTTGGTCAACACCCTTTGTGTGGTGAGTGGCCATTACGTAATAGGTTATGGCTAGGAGCCCACATGTCAGTGATTTAGATATTTTTGGAATTATACCGACGCTTACCATTGCGCATGCCTGTGTCCGGAGAACAGCTTGATCTCCATAAAATCTGAGTTTTCGTATCACTTTTTGACGAGACTCAATAAAGGAAAGATCAACGTTAACAGCTGTCTCCATTACATATTTTACAGAACACACAAAAAAAAGCTGGATGAAATATATACAGTCTTCATTTTAACCTTAAAAGTTACGCTCTGGGCGGTTAATCTGATCCAACTTACTATTTAGACCAACTCGCTATTGAGACATCTTTTGTCCAGTCTCCAAAGTGGATTTAATAGCGAGGTTTCACTGTATAATAATTATGGGGAATACATAGCCGGGAATACCATAGCAATACGCGTACATTAGAAGTGTTTAGGAAAACAGATATTGTTTGAATAATTGTAATAAAAGTATTTTTTCTTGTTTTCAGTCTTTATCAATTTATTCCATAATGTTAAGTTTTTACCAGAAATATTGATTAAACTTTGATATTATACAGTCAGGTAATGATCGAGCAAGTAGTGAAATCCATCACCGATCAGACAACACGATGTTGACAATTCATCATCAATATGATAACACGATGTTGACAATTCATCATCAATATGGTAACACGATGTCGACAATTCATCACAAATCAGATGACACGATGTCGACAGGTCATCACAAATCAGATGACACGATGTCGACAAGTCATCACAAATCAGATGACACGATGTCGACAATTCATCACAAATCAGATGACACGATGTCGACAATTCACAACCGATCAGATGACACGATGTTAACAATTCACAACAAATAAGATAACACGATGTCGACAAATCATCACATATCAGATGACACGATGTCGACAAGTCATCACAAATCAGATGACAAGATGTCGACAATTCACAACAAATAAGATAACACGATGTCGACAAATCATCACATATCAGATGACACGATGTCGACAAGTCATCACAAATCAGATGACAAGATGTCGACAAGTCATCACAAATCAGATGACAAGGTGTCGACAATTCACAACAAATAAGATAACACGATGTCGACAAATCATCACATATCAGATGACAAGATGTCGACAATTCACAACCGATCAGATGACACGATGAAGACTACCTACCATTAAACTGTACACGTATTTTTTTACTGTAGATGAACTCTTATGTATGAGATTGTCTGATAGTCATTTCTTACTAAACCTTTAAATTCTAAGTGGATTTTGATAGAAAAATAATATTACAATCAGCATACTGACGATATATGTTAGGTAAATATAATCAGTGATATGATTAGGTTCATTAATCATTTATCACGTGATAACAGTCAATATAACGATAAATAATGTTCCTGTATTCCCGAGTAGATTGCCTCACCCTGTCCAATCTTTATTTCAGTGACCTGATCTAGTACATAGGTAAAACCTATATATTTATAATGATAGTCCTTATAATGAAAAATATAAATAAATCATGTTTCTAATTATTTTACTTCTGTCAGTTTATCCGGGAGCGTCAATACATTTCCGGGCTGTAGGGGAGTTTATATTTTATCTGTAGGATCGCTGTGGAAGTTGATGAGTTGCTCGCTTTAATTTTTAATACCTCGTATACTATACATCTCTAAAACTGGTTCGGTGTTGTAGGTTAACTGGTCGTAATCAGAATCGTCAGGGGAATGCACTGTAGAAACACGGGAGGTATTGCTTCCTATTTATCTCTGCACTTTTTGCAGATAGCGTGTAAGAATTGTACAGGTTGTCTCCATTTTATGATTGTAGGAGGCGACTAAACTTGGCATCTTTATTTAGTGAAGATATATTAACACTAATATCCCTCCTGATATTTGCTCTTGATTTTTGTTACAAATTAATCTTTAAGGTATTTGACAAAGTAACTGAAGGACACGGCCAGTCTCTCTTAGTATTACTGATATAAATTAATCCTTGATCTATATGAAAAAGTAACTGAATGACATGACAAATGAGAAAACGGTAAACGACAACGGAACTAACAGACAAACTACGCGAATCAACAAGGACATTAAAACACAATTACTGGGAGGGAAACCATCTCCTTAATGAACAGCATTTCTAAATCTCTCTCTATATACAAAAGTATGTGAAAATCAAGTTATGTCAAATTCGAAACTTAAAGAACTTTTAATGAAAATAAAATTTGCTTTAATTTCTTATACTTTTTTTCTAGTATTTACATATTTGTTAATATGTTTGTTATATATCTACCCTGTTATCAGTGTTATCAACATCTGGTATATAACTACCCTGTTATCAGTGTTATAACATCCGGTATATAACTACCCTGTTATCAGTGTTATAACATCTGGTATATAACTACCCTGTTATCAGTGTTATCAACATCTGGTATATAACTACCCTGTTATCAGTGTTATCAACATCTGGTATATAACTACCCTGTTATCAGTGTTATAACATCTGGTATATATCTACCCTGTTATCAGTGTTATCAACATCTGGTATATAACTACCCTGTTATCAGTGTTATAACATCTGGTATATAACTACCCTGTTATCAGTGTTATAACATCTGGTATATAACTACCCTGTTATCACTGTTATAACATCTGGTATATAACTACCCTGTTATCAGTGTTATCAACATCTGGTATATAACTACCCTGTTATCAGTGTTATCAACATCTGGTATATAACTACCCTGTTATCAGTGTTATCAACATATGGTATATAACTACCCTGTTATCAGTGTTGTCAACATCTGGTATATAACTACCCTGTTATCAGTGTTATCAACATCTGGTATACAACTACCCTGTTATCAGTGTTATAACACACATTACATATCTACCCTGTTATCAGTGTTATAACACACATTGCATATCTACCCTGTTATCAGTGTTATCAACACTCATTACATATCTACCCTGTTATCAGTGTTATCAACACACATTACATATCTACCCTGTTATCAGTGTTATAACATCTGATATATAACTACCCTGTTATCAGTGTTATAACATCTGGTATATAACTACCCTGTTATCAGTGTTATATCATCTGGTATATAACTATCCCTGTTATCAGTGTTATCCACACACATTACATATTTACCCTGTTATCAGTGTTATCAACACACATTACATATCTACCCTGTTATCAGTGTTATAACATCTGGTATATTACTACCCTGTTATCAGTGTTATAACATCTGGTATATAACTACCCTGTTATCAGTGTCATAACATCCATTACATAGCTACCCTGTTATCAGTGTTATCAACACACATTACATAGCTACCCTGTTATCAGTGTCATAACATCCATTACATAGTTACCCTGTTATCAGTGTCATAACATCCATTACATAGCTACCCTGTTATCAGTGTTATCAACACACATTATATAGCTACCCTGTTATCAGTGTCATAACATACATTACATAGCTACCCTGTTATCAGTGTTATCAACACACATTACATAGTTACCCTGTTATCAGTGTCATAACATCCATTACATAGCTACCCTGTTATCAGTGTTATCAACACACATTACATAGCTACCCTGTTATCAGTGTATAAACATCCATTACATAGCTACCCTGTTATCAGTGTTATCAACACACATTACATATCTACCCTGTTATCAGTGTTATCAACACACATTACATAACTACCTTGTTATCATTGTTACCAACACACATTACATAGCTACCCTGTTATCAGTGTTATCAACACATATTACATATCTACCCTGTTATCAGTGTTATCAACACACATTACATATTTACCCTGTTATCAGTGTTATCAACACACATTACATATCTACCCTGTTATCAGTGTTATAACATCTGGTATATTACTACCCTGTTATCAGTGTTATAACATCTGGTATATAACTACCCTGTTATCAGTGTCATAACATCCATTACATAGCTACCCTGTTATCAGTGTTATCAACACACATTACATAGCTACCCTGTTATCAGTGTCATAACATCCATTACATAGTTACCCTGTTATCAGTGTCATAACATCCATTACATAGCTACCCTGTTATCAGTGTTATCAACACACATTACATAGCTACCCTGTTATCAGTGTTATCAACACACATTACATAGTTACCCTGTTATCAGTGTCATAACATCCATTACATAGCTACCCTGTTATCAGTGTTATCAACACACATTACATAGCTACCCTGTTATCAGTGTATAAACATCCATTACATAGCTACCCTGTTATCAGTGTTATCAACTCACATTACATATCTACCCTGTTATCAGTGTTATCAACACACATTACATAACTACCTTGTTATCATTGTTACCAACACACATTACATAGCTACCCTGTTATCAGTGTTATCAACACATATTACATATCTACCCTGTTATCAGTGTTATCAACACACATTACATAACTACCCTGTTATCAGTGTTATCAAAACACATTACATAACTACCCTGTTATCAGTGTTATCAACACACATTACATAACTACCCTGCTATCAGTGTTATAACATCTGGTATATAACTACCCTGTTATCAGTGTTATCAACACACATTACATGGCTACCCTGTTATCAGTGTTATCAACACACATTACATAGCTACCCTGTTATCAGTGTTATCAACACACATTACGTGACTACCCTGTTATCAGTGTTATCAACACACATTACATAGCTACCCTGTTATCAGTGTTATAATATCTGGTATATAACTACCCTGTTATCAGTGTTATAACATCTGGTATATAACTACCCTGTTATCAGTGTTATAACATCTGGTATATAACTACCTTGTTATCAGTGTTATAACATCTGGTATATAACTACCCTGTTTTCAGTGTTATAGCATCTGGTATATAACTACCCTGTTATCAGTGTTATAACATCTGGTATATAACTACCCTGTTATCAGTGTTATAACATCTGGTATATACCTACCCTGTTATCAGTGTTATAACATCTGGTGTATAACTACCCTGTTATCAGTGCCATAACATCCAGTATATAACTACCCTGTTATCAGTGTTATAACATCTGGTATATAACTACCCTGTTATCAGTGTTATAACATCTGGTATAAAACTACCCTGTTATCAGTGTTATAAAATCTGGTATATAACTACCCTGTTATCAGTGCCATAACATCCAGTATATAACTACCCTGTTATCAATGTTACAACATCTGGTATATAACTACCCTGTTATCAGTGTTATAATATCCAGTATATAACTACCCTGTTATCAGTGTTATAAAATCTGGTATATAACTACCCTGTTATCAGTGCCATAACATCCAGTATAGAACTACCCTGTTATCAATGTTACAACATCTGGTATATAACTACCCTGTTATCAGTGTTATAATATCCAGTATATAACTACCCTGTTATCAGTGTTATAACATCCGGTATATAACTACCCTGTTATCAGTGTTATAACATCCGGTATATAACTACCCTATTATCAGTGTTACAACATCTGGTATATAACTACCCTGTTATCAGTGTTATAACATCTGGTATATAACTACCCTGTTATCAGTGTTATAACATCCGGTATATAACTACCCTATTATCAGTGTTACAACATCTGGTATATAACTACCCTGTTATCAGTGTTATAACATCCGGTATATAACTACCCTGTTATCAGTGTTATAACATCCGGTATATAACTACCCTGTTATCAGTGTTATAACATCCGGTATATAACTACCCTATTATCAGTGTTACAACATCTGGTATATAACTACCCTCTTATCAGTGTTACAACATCTGGTATATAACTACCCTATTATCAGTGTTACAACATCTGGTATATAACTACCCTGTTATCAGTGTTACAACATCTGGTATATAACTACCCTGTTATCAGTGTTATAAAATCTGGTATATAACTACCCTATTATCAGTGTTACAACATCTGGTATATAACTACCCTATTATCAGTGTTACAACATCTGGTATATAACTACCATGTTATCAGTGTTATAACATCTGGTATATAACTACCCTATTATCAGTGTTATAACATCTGGTATATAACTACCCTATTATCAGTGTTATAACATCTGGTATATAACTACCCTATTATCAGTGTTACAACATCTGGTATATAACTACCCTGTTATCAGTGTTACAACATCTGGTATATAACTACCCTGTTATCAGTGTTATAACATCTGGTATATAACTACCCTGTTATCAGTGTATTAACATCTGGTATATAACTACCCTATTATCAGTGTTACAACATCTGGTATATAACTACCCTGTTATCAGTGTTATAACATCTGGTATATAACAACCCTGTTATCAGTGTATTAACATCTGGTATATAACTACCCTATTATCAGTGTTACAACATCTGGTATATAACTACCCTATTATCAGTGTTATAATATCCAGTATATAACTACCCTGTTATCAGTGTTATAACATCCGGTATATAACTACCCTATTATCAGTGTTACAACATCTGGTATATAACTACCCTATTATCAGTGTTACAACATCTGGTATATAACTACCATGTTATCAGTGTTATAACATCTGGTATATAACTACCCTGTTATCAGTGTTATAACATCTGGTATATAACTACCATGTTATCAGTGTTATAACATCTGGTATATAACTACCCTGTTATCAGTGTTATAACATCTGGTATATAACTACCCTGTTATCAGTGTTACAACATCCGGTATATAACTACCCTATTATCAGTGTTACAACATCTGGTATATAACTACCCTATTATCAGTGTTACAACATCTGGTATATAACTACCCTATTATCAGTGTTACAACATCTGGTATATAACTACCCTATTATCAGTGTTACAACATCCGGTATATAACTACCCTATTATCAGTGTTACAACATCTGGTATATAACTACCCTATTATCAGTGTTACAACATCTGGTATATAACTACCCTGTTATCAGTGTTATAACATCTGGTATATAACTACCCTGTTATCAGTGTTATAACATCTGGTATATAACTACCATGTTATCAGTGTTATAACATCTGGTATATAACTACCATGTTATCAGTGTTATAACATCTGGTATATAACTAGTTATCAGTTACAACATCCGGTATATAACTATATTATCAGTGTTACAACATCTGGTATATAACTACCCTATTATCAGTGTTACAACATCTGGTATATAACTACCCTATTATCAGTGTTACAACATCTGGTATATAACTACCCTATTATCAGTGTTACAACATCTCGTATATAACTACTCTATTATCAGTGTTACAACATCTGGTATATAACTACCCTGTTATCAGTGTTATAACATCTGGTATATAACTACCCTGTTATCAGTGTTACAACATCTGGTATATAACTACCATGTTATCAGTGTTATAACATCTGGTATATAACTACCCTCTTATCAGTGTTACAACATCTGGTATATAACTACCCTATTATCAGTGTTACAACATCTGGTATATAACTACCATGTTATCAGTGTTATAACATCTGGTATATAACTACCTATTATCAGTGTTATAACATCTGGTATATAACTACCATGTTATCAGTGTTATAACATCTGGTATATAACTACCCTATTATCAGTGTTACAACATCTGGTATATAACTACCCTATTATCAGTGTTACAACATCTGGTATATAACTACCCTGTTATCAGTGTTATAACATCTGGTATATAACTACCCTGTTATCAGTGTATTAACATCTGGTATATAACTACCCTATTATCAGTGTTACAACATCTGGTATATAACTACCCTGTTATCAGTGTTACAACATCTGGTATATAACTACCCTATTATCAGTGTTACAACATCTGGTATATAACTACCCTATTATCAGTGTTATAACATCTGGTATATAACTACCCTGTTATCAGTGTTACAACATCTGGTATATAACTACCCTATTATCAGTGTTACAACATCTGGTATATAACTACCATGTTATCAGTGTTATAACATCTGGTATATAACTACCCTGTTATCAGTGTTATAACATCTGGTATATAACTACCCTGTTATCAGTGTTATAACATCTGGTATATAACTACCCTGTTATCAGTGTTATAACATCTGGTATATAACTACCCTGTTATCAGTGTTATAACATCTGGTATATAACTACCCTATTATCAGTGTTACAACATCTGGTATATAACTACCCTGTTATCAATGTTACAACATCTGGTATATAACTACCCTGTTATCAGTGTTATAACATCTGGTATATAACTACCCTGTTATCAGTGTTATAACATCTGGTATATAACTACCCTATTATCAGTGTTATAACATCTGGTATATAACTACCCTGTTATCAGTGTTATAACATCTGGTATATAACTACCCTGTTATCAGTGTAATTACTAGGCAGATCTGTTAATGTTTGAAGGTTACCTTTTGCCATTTTGCTGCCATATACTTATGGCGTCATATACGTTTTGACGTCACCTAAAACAAAATATCGAATTGTTACATTGCGACGTCATCGTTTATATTACTGTTTGTTTTTTTGTTTTTTTTTTTTTTTTTTTTTTTTTTTTGTTTTTTTGGTTTGGTTTTTTTTGTTTTTTTGGGCTTTTTTTGTGAATGTTTACAAAAGTATAGAAACATTTGATAAACAGAATCCTACATTCTTCCCCAGAGTCTTGATAAGATAAAAAAAATCCAGGACTGATTTCTTAATTCATGAGTAAAGTGATACTAGTGCAATGCCATGAGTGTAACCAGATCAGAATCAATATATTGATCACCTTAATGAACGCTCTACTGCCAAGGCATAGTCAAACATTGAATAATTATAAACATCTTTCTATCAAGATGAAGAAACTGTTTCAAGATGACGAAAAAAATTTAAGCCATGAGCGTACATATGGATTGACAGAGACGTACGATCAAACAGACAGACATTTTTTCTCTTTGTCCTTTATCTAGAACAGCACGTGCTGTATACACGTGATCAGCAATTCTGAAAGAGAATTGCTGAGATATCAATAGTACGATTGATTAATGAGCCATTATCGAATCACCGAGGCGATGTTAGTTAAACCGGTACATAAGCTACCTAACGAATCGTTATGTTGTAGGTATACAAGATATCTTCGGAACCTTACATTGTTACAACACCAAGCAGTTTATAAAGCAAGAGGAATCACCGATACGTACAGATGGCGGGAACCAACATATGACACGATAAAACAACCGGAAGTAGAAAATCTGGACAATAAATAAAGCTAAGGAACTGACTGAAGAGAAGTAAAAACCGGAAGTGAGGGAACAATATAACAACGTCAGTAGAAAAACAAGAAGTGAGAACTTTGACTGACAAATATTGAAAAAGGGTAGAAGTAAACCAAAAAGACATAGAAACAAGATCCAGTGATGCGTAACAATTGAAAAGATAGGGAACAACAGGGAACCAACAGGAAACCCGACAGGGAACCAACAGGAAACCGACAGGGAACCAACAGGAAACCGACAGGAAACCCGACAGAGAACCAACAGGAAACCGACAGGAAACCCGACAGAGAACCAACAGGAAACCCGACAGGGAACCAACAGGAAACCGACAGGAAAACAGATGAAAATGACCAGGAAAAGCAATGGCAAATGAGAATGCAAAACGGTAAATGAGGACTTAGACAACAAGAACAACATCAGAAACTAGGTTATCAATATAGACAACATAGTTACAGGGAAATGAGGACCTAAGACAACAGGAACATTATTAGAAACTAGGGTAGCATAGTTACAGGGAAATCAGGACCTAAGACAACAGGAACTAGGGTAATGATATAAACAACATATATTTTTTTCTGTTTATTTAACATACAACATCCATTCATAAATATAATGCACGTTATCAATCACAACAATTGATTCCATAATCTTATACATTACGATGCAACTGATCGGGCTATTAATGACATTGGTCACGTGATCACGACAAATTATGTACATTAGGGTTCAACTGGTCGGGCTGTTAATGACATTGGTCATGTGACCACG
The DNA here is from genome assembly GCF_031769215.1 of Ylistrum balloti. Lineage (NCBI taxonomy): Eukaryota > Metazoa > Mollusca > Bivalvia > Pectinida > Pectinidae > Ylistrum > Ylistrum balloti. Next base: position 225,192 of record NW_026782823.1, on the reverse strand, counting down.
ACAACGTATAAATGTTATGATGCAACTGATCGGGCTATTAATGACATTGGTCATGTGACCACGACAAATTCCATACTTTAGGGTTCAACTGGTCAGGCTGTTAATGACGCTGGTCATGTGACCACGACACCGTATAAACGTTATGATGCAACTGGTCGGGCTGTTAATGACGCTGGTCATGTGACCACGGCGAAATTTATACGTTAGGATGCAACTGGTAGGACTGTTAATGACACTGGTCATGTGACAACGACGAATTTTATACGTTATGATGCAACTGGTAGGACTGTTAATGACATTGGTCATGTGACCACGACGACATGACAGTGACACAAAGAGAGTGACAATAACTCGTCCTAAATTGCTTGTCTTATCAATCCCGGGAAACATCGGACAATGCCGAAGATTTCCAATTATTGGCCATTGTTAGTCTTTGTTATGCATCCTACAGACAATAAAAGAACCACAGTTTGATTGTTTTGTTTATAAATATGTCTGTTTCATATTTACATTGATTCATCAGATTTGTGAGTAAACAAAAGACCATCTTTGAGGTTTTTGTTTAAACGTAAAAGGAAATATTACCGATAACAACATCACACGTAATAGTCTGTTTACGATGATTGTACAAAACATCCACAAATTAAAAGCATTTGATAATTGAAGAAATGAGATCAGATACCAACATGGCACAATACTGATTAACAATCTCTAACACATTGTGAGAACATTTACAGCACATGTAATAAAATCACACAGTCATTATAAAGGGAAAAAAATCATCGATGTTGTATCAAAATATTATACCGACCTTCATTCGACTGTTTCCTGAAAAGTCTTGGATGGAATGCAGTACATTAGTATAACCAATACCAATTCAAACACATCTTTGATCCTGATCAGTCCTACCCGAGTACTACACAGCCTGTGAGCTTTGTTCTGATATACCTCTCTACCACACGAGTCGCTGAATAGTAAATCCACAACAAGCCCAAATAGGTATATATATACTTACATTTTCTACGGTGCTCTATATAATTGAGGGACTAATGGGCTTCAAGATTAAATCTTTAAACATTTTCTGATTTTTTTTAATTTTATCAAATATTTATATGAAACAGATTTTAGACCCATTTCAAGAATATTTAATTAACAAAAAAGAATATTGGCTGAACGAGCTAGTGTGAAAACCAGAACGATGGAATTTTAAATCATGTATTGTTTTCATCCTTTTGTGGGCCTCAGAATTGAATAAAATTTCCCCTGTTATAGTTCCACGTGTGTATTCCCATGTGACGGTACATTATTCATTAACGTATATTAATCGTGGCTTCCTTAATGGACTTGTGTGGTCACGGCTCACTGAATAGTCAATATCCACGCAGCTGTACAATAAATTCGGTTTTTACTTGATAACATACACGCTGTTCATTACTGTTATCGATTACTTTGTATTTGTTTGTTGTTTTTTTTTTTTCAATTAACATACATTAATTCGATTATAATGATATATCTTTGTTGTTTCTTGAAACCTTTAAACAGCGAAATTTAAAAACAAATGCAAAAACATTTGAAAAGAACTTGTGTTAAATTACATGAAGATAATGTTATTGATTGCTTACCGTCATAAATTATTACATTATTGTCTATTTTATATTGCCCTCAAGAGTTAACCTAACTAGTTTGCGTGTAAGATTAAAATATACAGATTTTTAGAACACGATGGAGCTTATCTTACTGATGAGTGAAGTTATCGATTACTTTTTACTGATTAAACCGGATGTACTTCCAGACGAGCTTCATTCTAGTTTATACTCGTGCTTACACGGTACCGTACATTCAAATTCAATTAATCGATCCGTTATCGATTGTTTATCGATTTCATCCCGGAGACAATCAATCTGGAGCCACAGTATAGAGGAATGTTTATGTAATGCACAATTTGAGAAAACCTGATTGTCTCTTCGACACGTTGCAATCCGTGAAGGTCCGAGATGTGGATTTTTGTTGCTCATGATATCGAGAAATAGACTATTGTGTGGTGTAGTGTGTAACCATAGTGATTGGTAGGTTTATCACTCATCGGGAGTTCGATACATTTCTCGTGTTATTTCCATAACATGTTTCAACCTTTGTCCTTATTTTTAAAAAAAAACCCACTCACACCATTGTTATGGCCATCAGTTATACAACTCCCTGAAGTACTCTCTCCAGCACCTGTCCTATCAATGTAATACTATACAGCTGTTTAGTCTTTGATTCAGATTTACGACTTAATCTCCAGGGTGATTATAGAAACAGCGTATATATCGTTGTCATAGCGATATGACCCCGAGCGTGTCTACTATAAACGCTCTTAGATGAACGCGACAAATCGTCTTTACATATCGTTGCGCACGGAGTCCAGATGGACCGTCATCGCTCACCTGGTATGCAATGATTTCTACAAAAAAATATTTCCATCTGACACATCTTACCATCAAATCAGTTCTAAATCAAATATGTTTACTATGACCTTGAATATGCCACAATGACATTTCTTTTTAACTTCACACTAGTGTCTGGGTGATTCGCACGTTTGACCCACGTGACCTTAAAGAGAGGCCAATGTATTTTGTTTTAGTTCTAGATTTTTTTCTGACTTTATCGAACGAGACTACCAGTCAGACATCATGGCTTCAGACCTTTTGGTGTATTGTAAGAAATCATTTTGATGTTCATGGAAATATGTACAATTTAAACTTTGTTATAGTTCTTGGAACAAGACTGAAACCTGAGTGTTAATAATTGTTTGATACATGAGTGTTAATAATTGTTTGATACATGAGTGTTAATAATTGTTTGATACATGAGTGTTAATAATTGTTTGATACATGAGTGTTAATAATTGTTTGATACCTGAGTGTTAATAATTGTTTGATACATGAGTGTTAATAATTGTTTGATACATGAGTGTTAATAATTGTTTGATACCTGAGTGTTAATAATTGTTTGATGAGATTGTTGAGATATAACTGTATATAAACTCTTTGTATTGTGTTATTTGTTTATAGATGCTTGCACAGTAATAGCGTCTTTGAGGATGTCACCTGACTTGCCATATAAGGTGTACAATCAGTAAATATTGATACGTTTTAGTGGCATTCACCATATTTGGTAATGCGAGTGTCTGGTTTGCTGTGTTGTTAATTTGTGTGGTTGGAGAGGAGTATGAAAGTGTGAGTAATGAAACGGACGTGCTTCCATTTTTTGATCTACTTCGCCCTGTACGTATCCCCTAGAGTACTCAATGTGTGTTCGATATTAAACCAAAACATTCGTACGGAAACGACCAGGCTTAAACCAGCAAAGGAGGGTTTTTATTCGTATTTGTTTTTGTTAATTACTATATATTGTTATATATTAGCGCGGAATACACAAACGGTGTGTGATTTTGTTCCTGTGACAAAAGGTTAACCAAGGTCGAAGTAAAACAAACAAGGCTGAATAAGATGCACCACTGCCATACAACGGACCAACACGGGCCGTAATAAGACTTAGGTCGAATACCAAACGACCAATGTTGAAATGACAGGGACTTCAAGGTAACTTTGGCCGTAACAGTGGTTACTTACACCTTAATAAGGGCTAACAGAGACAGTGTGATTGTTGTGAATCTATGTATCGTTAACAGGAGACGTTGGATTTTTGACCAGTATTCTGATCAATATGTAAATACACGCACAGTACAAATGTGGTCATCCACTCGTTATCCAGGTCCGAGCCTGGTCATCAACTGGACACAATATTGATATTTACGTGTATTCCTGTCATTCCATAAAAGGTCAGGCTAATTATTGTTGTATAGGCGGAGATCTAAATATGATTATATCAAACCCCGGCGTGTACTTAGCTGAACGCATCGTCTTCTCTGTAAATAATCAGCTCTAACTTGGTATTAATTACCTCCCTTGATTTTATCTGACATTTATCCGTCACTTATATTTAATTATACGTATCTGTTATCATCTAAGATTACAAAATGTATATGTAGATTAATTTCATTTATTGTAGGTACACACTCTCTAATAAAAAATCCAAAAGAAATACTAATTATCTACCTTAGTTCCGATTCTCTCCGCCAGGGCCTCGCTCCGCTATACAACGGATAAACGTTTACAAGGTGACGTAGGGCGCAATTCTATTTATCTACCACACGGCTTCATATCAACTGTCCCATCTGGTAACAGTTTATTATCTATATTTTCATTGTTTACGATATAAGACATCTCAGTAAGAAAAACAAAACAAAACCCAAGAATACGCCGTTTAAATTTCCCGCTTAACCAAATATTGACATCAGGTAGTCCAAATCCGAGAACAGCGGTAATGATATAGTTCCTCGTGTCTCCGTGTATTATACGGTATAACATAGTCACGAACTTAACTGGATTATTGTTCTTGACTGATTTCAACATATTTTATTATCAATATTAGATAAATGGATCAGATCAGATTACTGTTATTAAAGTGTAAAAATCTCGCATTTATTTAATAAATATTTACATTTTCTCCCGTCCATTTGTAATAACAACCAGTTCTTTGTGCGTTAGTATTTCATTAAAATATATGCGGCTCTCAGTCAGACTTCACGAAACGACGTGTCTAGTGTTTCTTCGGGAATTATTTACATTTTCGCGTCGTGGAGTGAATTTACCAGTAATTATAAATGAAGTCGATCCAGTCAGTAAGTGACGACATTTTGTTAGTAACGGATTCTTCATTTATACCTTGGACTGTCAGATCGACGTCTGCTGTAGAGTGGATGTTGACAAACTTGGTAGTCTTGTATGTTATAACGATTATTAGGATTTTGTGGCAATATTTCATGTTTAACAAAAGTTTTTTTACCGAGGATATTTATTAATTCCAACACCTACTGAATCACAGTGAAATGTAGTGTACAGTCTCATATACTACAATTTGGCATAATAATGATATATAGATTAGGCGTGTACAACACACACTGTAAATATAACGGGATTATTTGTTTGGTCGAATGTCTATGTTACACTACTTAACTCGTGTAGAGAGGTTCAAATTGCGACTATTCTTGGAAGTCCACCAGCTGTCATAGCAGACTTATTTCAGGCACTGAATGTCTTCTTGCATCATTTGCAAAAGACTGTTGTATTTTCGCCGAAAAGGCCTCTTTACTTACATTTAACTAGCTTTTAGTCAGCATTAATTTTATGTCCTTGTAATTATCACTTCATTATCGCTTCTCTGTACCTTTCTCTTTCTTCATTATATTTCTAAATACTTTGTGTCATAATATGTAATTACATGTATCTTCATTTGTAACTCTTCAATTTTGGAGGAATAAAGAAATGAATGAATGAAACGGGAAACGAGGTAGAATGGAAATAAAGTTATATAACTCGGAAACAAAGGTATTATTCTCTTCTATGTTTATTGTTTATTCTCCGTAAAAATAGAATAGGAGATGTTTACAATGAAAAAAAAACCCTGGTGGATAGGAACTCATTTGTGCTTAACACATACGGCTGTTCGCTGTCTGGGAGCAGTCCTGGCGGCAATTATCAGAACTACGGGGGAAAAGTACCCTCTATAGCAAAAATTTATTTTCAATCTATTTGGGGATTTATCTGACTTTTAATTCTTATGTGATTAAAACTACAATTGATCTTCTTCTGAATACACTTTAGATAAAAAAAAAATTGATGAGCGAATCATGTTGATCTGGTATTTAAGTAGCACACCTATAGTGTCTGTCTTAATACATGCGTTTGCCAATGATTAACACACAATAGGATAATCCTAATTCAAAATTCATTTATATCGGTTAGACTACAACTTCTCCCCGTTGGTCTTCAGGGTTAACTATCGACGAGTTACGGTAAATGTGACACACATACTCTCAACGTAAACAATTTCCTGCATTTTCATCGCTTCGTTAACATTCATTGTCATTTTGAGACAAGGTCTCATTGTATTTGGTGATTGCTAACTCACTGAATATCATGCGGGGGTCCGTCACAAGTTAACCAAAGCTATCTGGGTTGAGTATTTCGCCCTAGAACAATAACAGTTCCGAGTAGGGATTAAATCCCACGGATTTTCACCTGAAGTCAGAGAAAACTTAGTTTGTCATAAAACAACCTTGTTATCAATGTAATAACCCTCTTTTACTTTTTTGTTTTGACATCAGGGGTAGTTCGTTCTAATTGTTATTGGCTAAAGGTTCCATTTTTTTCCACTGTGATGTCAAAAATTCACGAATCCTCTGTGTGGTGACGTCACAACAATATCACCATTTTAGATTTTAAGATTTTGAATAGGTGTCCTTATAAAGTGGTGTAGTAATAATTATCTGGGAATTATATTATGTTATAAACAGAATTGTTCCCATTTCATGTAATATTTATGAAATTCGTCACGAATTTCCCCCCGAACTTCCCCGCAGGCTCGGTAAAATGAAAAGTTCTAACACTCGTTTCATCCATTTTTTATGAATGAATACGAAAAAAGTTGTTTGCATGATTCCTTTTCGTTATAAACAACAAAATTGATTTTTTTTCATCGTCTTTGAGATTTCTGAAAGTCTATTCGAAGGTTTCGTGTCAGCTCGACAAAGTCTCCCTCTAATGAAAATTAAAATAAAACCAAAACAAAAAACAAAAAAAAACAAAAAACAAAATTGCATGGACACATAGAGTACCCTTAAACATCCTGTTTGTGTGACTTGACAAAACTGTAGAATCTTTGATGTTAATGGGGCTGAATTGATGATGTCCCTATTGGAACACATAGTGAGACGATCCTGTTTACCACTTAGAACACACTCTCTCATTTTTCTGAAACTTTTGCATGTGAACTCCATCAGAACTTCAATTATTTAAACTTTGTTTTTTTTATTATTATTACAGAGGTAAACATAGAAATTAAATAAAAAATAAATAAACATGATAGAATGGACTGTACTTTCCCCGTATATAATGTTAATACACCAGAGGGGTGCAATCACAATGCTTATTCCTTTCTTTATCATTACATACGGGGATTTATCTATCAAAAATTGTAAGTGTCTGTAATTTCTGGCACCTTTCATTCTGCTATCCGCTTCAAATTATCTATTGGAGCATTGCGCAAACAGTAGTTCCGTAGAATGCTCTGAAATACACTATTGATATAATAACGTTTCCTGTGTTACTGTTATCCTTTATCTCTTCCATGAATTATCAATTTATCCACTTATTTTGAAGTATCAGGAACGACAACTCTTTGTGTGTATTTCTGCATTATTTGAAAATTTCGAGAGCCACCATCGTATCATCTTCTAAACTGATTATATTTTTCAGAACGTAAAGCTAGTAAGAAATAGAAATGGGTTTGAGTATTTTTACCTCATGTACGACGAATTACGACAATTTCAAAAATCTTAATTTGTTTTACAATTCTAATCCACATCAAACTGAACCGTTGATAAATGTTCGCGTACTAAAATTATTACAAAGAATGAAAGAAATAAAGTGACTTAACGTCTATGTAACCTGTTACACGCTTTGAATGGTAATCTGTAGTAGTATACAGTTACACGACAATGTACGACCCTACAGGGAAAACAATATCGGCACGAGTATGGATGATCAGTCCAAGAAAACAGAAATAATTTGTAGCGAATGCGTACGACATTTACCGTAATCAGCACATTGAAAATAACGACACATATAACAACCACCTCCACATCATCGCTTTGAGGAACTCGTCGTAGACATCCCTCTACTCTTTACAATTACATATCCTCGTTTTCCGAAGAAGTTTCAAATATTGTTTACGTCATCAATTTTATCAAATAGTCAAATGTCCATAAACGGTGTTTGTTTGCAGAATAAATATTGATATTGAGAAACGATCATTTAAAATTAATCTCACTGTAACACAAATCTGAAGGAATATATATCAGAGGTTTTACGAAAATCGAAAACACCCTCATATACAGCTGACTTAATTAGAGACGGCCACACTCTTCCCGACACTTATAGTCTACCCTAATTAGGACGTGTTCAGTAACCATTCAAGTCGCGGAGTACAGAATCAACTCATCTCACATTTTCTCTTTTATGTGTTTTTTCTATACACGAAACACATTAAACAATGGATAGGTTTCAATAGTGTGAGGTATCTCTACAGGTAAAAACCGCCAAGATCGATGAACATTATCAAATCCATTCTGTCTGATGTCACAAGCATGTCAGCCATATGCGAGGGATGTATACATACCGGTTAACTTAAACCGATATACACATACCGGTTAACTAAAAACCAATGAACACATACCGGTTAACTTAAACCGAAAAACACATACCGGTTAACCTAAACCGATATACACATATCGGTTGACTTTAACCGATAAACACATACCGGTTAACCTAAACCGATGAACACATACCGGTTAACCTAAACCAATGTACATATACCGGTTAACTTAAACCGATGACCACATACCTGTTAACTTAAACCGATAAACACATACCTGTTAACTTAAACCGATGAACACATACCAGATAACTAAAACCGATTAGCACATACCGGTTAACTTCAACCGATTAGCACACCGGTTAACTTAAAAAGATGAACATGAATTCAGGTGTCAACTTACAATGTATACCAGTGAACACAGAAATACTGATGAGGTTGCACCTGTGATCACATACAGACGGACACATACCACATACACCCACTAATTCTTCTCGAGTACATAAGTCACAATACATTTTATAGAATAGAAGTGTTCTCTAGTTTATCAAATAAAGAAACCGATTTTTATACTCACACTGAACCTCAAGTCCCTGTCCATCTATATCCTTCAGTGTTATGGTGCATGTACGTGTTATCTCCTCATCCCCTTAAAGCTGACTAGTTGATACGTGTCGGACGATGGTAAAGTAAAGTCTAGTGTATGTTTACAAACGGGACTTGTCTGAAACAGCCGAACATAATACCTACATATTGTAAACAGACGAAATGTGGCATTAGTGGACATTTAAATAGTGCCTGAATCATAATCAGACTTCGATTTAAACGGTTTGTTTAATCCCGTAAGTAAATGCACTTGTTATGTAAACGATCATGTTTCGATATTAGGTATGTACGCAGATCAATTGATCGTGGCGGGATCTCCTTTAGTAAGTCTAATCCGGTAGTATCGCACCGTACTAGAATGGTTTGCCTACTTTCATTTATTGTTATAATACTATCCAACTATTTTATTCCATATAGTAATGAGGATATTTAAGGGGGTCAGTGATACGAATAGTAGTTAATTACTTTGACGTAACAAATTTTCATATGACAATATTAGAGGCACAGTTGTTTGGTGATGAGACATTTGACTGGTGATCGTGGGGCCGTTAGCTCAACTTCCGGCACGGACGCCATGTTGTATCCTTGGACAAGAAGTTTTTACTTGATATGTACCTGTAGACTCGGCTGTACATGCGGTTCAAGATTCTCTTTCACGCTCAGCCACACTTTAGTGTGGAACAAGAGGTCACATAAAAGAAATGTCGGGTTACAGTGATATAGATATCAATAATGTTAATATTATATATACAGTTTTGACATTTTAGTCACCATCTTACATACCACAACTTGGGATGTCTTTTTGTCCGCTATAAAGGGCATTCGTCGTCCATCGGCCGAAGGGATTATCGAGACACCTAAATTTACACCACCACTCTCGATTTAGATTTATAACTTTGTATTTATTTTATATTCTATGTATGTGATGTAATTTATGTAATATTTGTGTCTTGATAAAGAGGCAGGTTGCCTCGAAAATTTGACATTCGTTTGTCCGTATCATCGTTATTACTTCATTGATCATATATGTATATATATATACATATATATGTATTCTTAGATTTTAACAGTCAAGATTTAAAAAAAAAATCTGAAAGTCAGTCCTGTTGAGAAGAGACATAACAGTGACATTTGATGCAGGAACCATTTCTTTTAATATTAGTTATATTTGGATTTGTACAGCAATACTGAGCTATATAGAGATCTCTGTGTTTGTGTAGGGTACAAGCTGTTAGAGCCGAAATGACAGCTTTAGTTGTATAATCCCCCAGGGAGTCGAGATTATTATGACAAACAGCGATAAACACAGATGATTATTTGTGAACCACGTGGTAGTGGTAAAGAGGTACACAAAATCCTCAAATAATAGCTAGGAATATTTCGAACGCTAACACGCCATAATGTGTCGTCTCCAATTCTTTACATCGATATCCCTGTGATATCTATAAAGTGTTCCCTTATACTTATGGTAAGGAAGGCGAGCTCATGATCACTTCCCTTCGTAATCAAGGCGGAAATGGGTGTTTTAAATGGCCATCAAGTGACGAAAAAAAATCTGTTCAACTTTACCTGTTTAATACGTGAATAATAAAATGACTACCTCCGTTATGCTCAGACACAATTCTCATCAAATATTTGGCTTTGCTGTATGTTATTATCAATTGTGTAACATGGGTGCGTGTGTAAAACATAGATACCAGCACGAAACACAGATACCTTGTAGCCAAACTTTACAATTATAGCTAAATCTGTATTGCGATACCTGGATTTCAATATAGTGAGTAAACTAAAAACGAACCCATCACCCTAAAAAAATCAACGTATGTTGTTTATGGCATCGTGTACTTTTCTAAACGTAAACGTACATGTATCTAAGTTAGATAGGAGTCCTAGTCGGACAAAACAACCGCACTGCATTAAAAGGTGTGGTTTATTACGATCCACGAAAATAACAACAGTCGATAGTCTTGCTCATAAATATTGCCAACATATTGGTAACTAAAACATTTGTATCAGTGTAGATTTTTTTATATCTTATTTTTATGGATTGATTGTCAGATTTTCTATCATATTCTTAAGTCTAGATTGACTTACCTACATATCTATGTACTTACCTACATATCTATGTACTCACCTACATATCTATGTACTTACCTATATATCTATGTACTTACCTACATATCTATGTACTTACCTATATATCTATGTACTTACCTACATATCTATGTACTCACCTACATATCTATGTACTCACCTACATATCTATGTACTCACCTACATATCTATGTACTCACCTACATATCTATGTACTCACCTACATATCTATGTACTCACCTATATATCTATTGACTTACCTACATATCTATAAACTTACCTACATATCTATTGACTTACCTACATATCTATTGACTTACCTACATATCTATGTACTTACCTACATATATATGTACTTACCTACATATCTATGTACTTACCTACATATCTATTGACTTACCTACATATCTATGTACTTACTTACATATCTATGTACTTACCTACATATCTATTGACTTACCTACATATCTATGTACTTACCTACATATCTATGTACTTACCTACATATCCATGTACCTACCTACATATCTATTACATACCTACATATCTATGTACTTACCTACATATCTATTGACTTACCTACATATCTATTGACTTACCTACAAATCTATGTACTTACCTACATATCTATTGACTTACCTACATATCTATGTACTTACCTACATATCTATTGACTTACCTACATATCTATTGACTTACCTACATATCTATATACTTACCTACATATCTATGTACTTACCTACATATCTATGTACTTACCTACATATCTATTGACTTACCTACATATCTATGTACTTACCTACATATCTATGTACTTACCTACATATCTATTGACTTACCTACATATCTATGTACTTACCTACATATCTATTGATTTACCTACATATCTATGTACTTACCTACATATCTATTGACTTACCTACATATCTATTGACTTACCTACATATCTATGCCTACATATCTATGTACTTACCAACATATCTATTGACTTACCTACATATCTATGTACTTACCTACATATCTATTGACTTACCTACATATCTATTGATTTACCTACATATCTATGTACTTACCTACATATCTATTGACTTACCTACATATCTATGTACTTACCTACATATCTATTGACTTACCTACATATCTATGTACTTACCTACATATATTGACTTACCTACATATCTATTGATTTACCTACATATCTATGTACTTACCTACATATCTATTGACTTACCTACATATCTATGTACTTACCAACATATCTATGTACTTACCTACATATCTATTGACTTACCCACATATCTATGTACTTACCTACATATCTATTGACTTACCTACATATCTATTGACTTACCTACATATCTATGTACTTATCTACATATCTATTGACTTACCTACATATCTATTGACTTACCTACATATCTATGTACTTACCTATATATCTATTGACTTACCTACATGTGTAAGTTAATTTTCTTACAACTGTAACTCAGAAATGAGGTATAAAACAGATGATGATGATGATGATGATGATGATGATGATGATGATGATGATGATGATGATGATGATGACGATGATGATGATGATTATGATGATGATGATGATGATGATGACGATGATGATGATGATGATGATGATGATGATGATGATGATGATGATGATGATGACGATGATGATGATGATGCTGTATTTACCAGTATTAGTGATTACAATTAATGTTTTACTGTGCAATCCATGTACGTCCTACTAAGGGTTAGCTCCCTTGCTCCATCTGCACACTTCGAAATCACTAAATCTTAAACTTGTTAAAAACACGGCAAGATTTGTCATTTTCATCACAACTCTGTTATTTTACTTAAATATATATCTCAAAGCCCGAACAAATTGAAGAAAATTGAAGTTTTTTGTTTTTGTTTGTTTTTTGGTTTTTTTTTGGGGGGGGGGGGGGGGGTGAGTAAGGGCGGCTCTGCATAATGATATGAAAGTCTCCCGAGGACAGACTTTAAGAAATGTCTTGCTGGTCGGCATCAGGTAAATAATTGAAATTATTTAACTACGTATGGTGTGAATTATCTACTATAGAATAGAGGCTCTGATATGATCTTCTAGCCTGTTTTCAGTCTTCTTTTTACATTCTGTATTTGTAAATGTTTGGTTTATCTTTGCTTTACGTCCTATACACGGCCAGGGTCATTTGATGGTGTGCCAGGTTTGGATGGTGGCGAAAAGTAAAAATTTCCGCAGACAAAACCTTCGATCTGAGGACAGTACCCGGCGTCTACCCCACGCAGGTCTCGGTGTGGACGGCTAAATACAATAACCATCTGGCCACCGCATTGTTTTTAGTCGGTCGGTCGGTCGTTGGCTGGTTACGGATTGTCCGTTTTCCGTCCCCATGACTCCTCCCGTTGTCGTCCCACCGACGAACGTCAGTGTTCTGGCGACAAGTGTGAAGTATTTTAATGTCAGCCATTTGTGTATTACTGGGGGTGGGTTAATATAGTCAGATTGACTAATTATCAAAGAAAAGACAAAATCTCTTACCAGAGATGTTTCATTGAATAAAGATATTGGCAGATCAAAATGTTTATAAAGATGGTTTTTCTCTCATTTGGTTTTTTGTTCTTTACATACAAGTTTAAATATGTTAACTTCACTATCGCCCTCCATTCCCTCTCTCCATTCTCTCTCTCTCTCCATTCTCTCTCTCTTAATTCCCTCTCTCTCCATTCTCTCTCTCTTTCCATTCTCTCTCTTTCCATTCTCTCTCTCCATTCTGTCTCTCCAGTCTCTCTCTCTATTCTCTCTCTCCATTCTCTCTCTCAATTTTCTCTCTATTCTCTCTCCATTCTCTTTCTCCATTCTCCCTCTCCAATTCTCCTTCTCCATTCTCTTTCTCCATTCTCTTTCTCCATTCTCTCTCTCCATCCTCTCTCTCCATTCTCTCTCTTCATTCTTTCTATCCATTCTCTCTCTCTCCATTCTCTCTCTTTCTCTCTCTCTCTCCATTATCTCTCTCCATTCTCTCTCTCCAATTTCCATTCTCTCTCTCTCTTTCTCCATTCTCTCTCTCTCTCTCTCTCTCTCTCTTCATTTTCTTCTCTCTCTCTCCATTCTCTCTCTTTCTCTCTCTCTCCATTTTCTCTCTCCTTTCTCCCTCCTTATCCTCCCTCTCCATTCTCCCTTTCCATTCACATTCTTCCTTTAACAGTACATACGTCATAATTCGTTTTTCCCATTACAGTTTATAAAGAAAAGTACTCGTTATGATAAACGTTTGGAGCATTTTTGTCAATGTGTCCTTATCAATAATTCTTGAAATATTGTATGAAATTCAAGCTTTGTTTTTTATCTGTTATCCATTGTCTCCTTAAAAATATTCTATATGTTAAGGTTTTTTGTTTAAGAGACAGTCTTCCAAAAACTAACAGTTTCTTTGTATCGGTATAACCCTGTATGGATGTCCATCCAATAAGTAGGCCACAACACAATGTCAGTGCAAGTTCTGTTATGAAATCCCTGAATTGCTGTTATAATTAATCTATGTGTTCTCTCTAAAATCAGGACGTCATTCCTAATTAAAACCCAAACTCACAACCATAGAGTGCTGACGTATACACAGTTTGTTTAATAAGTTTACCAGCAATCACTGGGTCTAATTTACCGCTTTCCTCATTTAGATCTCTCACGCTTCCATCCGGCTCATCAGGAATGATTGAGATAAACCATGAGATTGTTTAGCTATAGTAAAATACATCAAGTTTATAGCTATATTTGAAGAACAGTGAACGAATGTAACCCACGTTATCCAATAAGACTTACACACACATATTGATTTGGGTGGACTCGATATTTAATTTTACATGAACATGTACCTAGGTAAGTCTTCGATATAATACCCAACAGCAGCATACAGGCCATTCAATGTAAACACTTAACCAACTCCATGTTAAACGACAGTAAAATCACGTGACCACTGGTCTTGTGGTGTTACATGCAAATTAATATCCAAAATTAGAACGTAACGAAAAGAAATTAACGAAAGTACACATCGACCTAAATCATGATTCTAGCAGCACAAGAAGACGTGCAAAATGAGGTAACCGAATGTCAGTAATTATCAACGATGTCTGAAGTAGTTTAAATCAAAACCTGAAGACTGTAATTATGAAAAATGATTCGTAACGAAAGAAGAGCATTTAGCTTTCAGTCCCGTACTTAAAACCCAGTTTGCACTCTAGACATTCAATCAACACCCAGTCCATGTTACAACATATATGTTATTAAGATAAAGGCGGGAAATATAGCGAGAGATAGGGTGGATCCACAGGCGAACTTCATTACAATGTTGATCGGTAGATAAAGGGTTTGACAGTATCTTGGTGTTTAAAAATAAAATTAATTTAATCAATAAAAAAAACAAATCTTAAGGGTTTTACATCAACCATTACGGCCTTTTCACCTTTCAGTGGACGAGCCCAAATATTTTGCGTCTCCGGCGAGGGCGAATTATACAAATAATATAACTCACTAAAACTATATAGAGGCAAGCGCCGGAAGGAGGATTTGTTGCTATGGGAATTTATGTTAACATATCACTTCGAAAATTTAGTGTTTCAACACATAGTTTTAAAAGAAGGAATCATGCACGGTCTGAGTTGAACATCAATTCGACAAGTAAAAAGGAAAATTTACTACTGAAAAAGTCTATACATTTCTAATGATCCTCAGTCGTGGAGTCACTACCGGAGATAGGTATTGCCCCGATACTCAGTCGTGGAGTCACTACCGGAGATAGGTATTGCCCCGATACTCAGTCGTGGAGTCACTACCGGAGATAGGTATTGCCCCGATACTCAGTCGTGGAGTCACTACCGGAGATAGGTATTGCCCCGATACTCAGTCGTGGAGTCACTACCGGAGATAGGTATTGCCCCGATACTCAGTCGTGGAGTCAATATCGCGGAAATGTATTGCCCCGGATAACGATGTCTGGTATAAATCCCGGTATGGGAATTTGTCCTAATGCTTATGTCTAGGGCCAATCCTGGGGTGGGGAGTCGATCTAATGGTGATGTCTGGGGACGATCCCGTGGATAGGGAGTTGTCCCAACGGCAATATCTAGGGCCAATCCCGGGGGTGGAGATATGTCCTAATGATGATGTCTGGAGCCAATCACGGGGATTGGAAGTTGTTCGAATGATAATGTCGTGAATCAATCCCGGGGGTGGGAAGTTGTCCAGGTGATGATGTCTTCGCAGGGGCAGTGAACGGTTCAGACGACCTATAAAGCAATCCCGAGATTGTAACTGTTACACATTGAATCTATTGAATTTTTCACAACAACTATCTTTGATGAACGATCTGTTGATGTTCACAGAAAACCTTTTATCTTCAACATCGATTCCAGCAGATGATCACGGCGCATGTACATGTGTTAGCACCCGTTTACCGTTGTTATGGAAACGAAATACATAACTGACGAATAACGAAGAAGCCGTCATGGACAGGTTGCCATGATTATATGCGTTAGTTGATGGCCCTAAACACAGCTAATACGTGTGTGATGAAACCAGATTGATGATTCTGTGTACAAGGAGATTTTCTATTCGCTTAATCGATCTTGTAATGTTACAAAATTGTCTTTAACCGTCAACAGGCGATATTGAAATGATCGATCAGATTTTCATCAAGATTGTTCTGGAGGAGTGGTTTTATCAGATTAGCTAGATATACAGGTATATCACTTTATATACCGGCAAAATCAGTGAAAAATATCGTTACATTAATCAAATGGTTATTTAGAATAGCAAAGCCAGTTTTCCCTCCGTGGAATAATAGCTGGTTTCCGACGTAGCGCAAATCCTTGATTCCTGCAATAATGACACAGATTGGGCACATATACAGCAACGGCCTGAACTGAGAGGAAATGTTAACTTGATCGTCAGGTAAGAACAGGTGACTGTGAATCATATCTATCACTGTATATCTGTCTTATATTCTATCTATCACTGTCTTATATTCTATCTATCACTGTATATCTCTGTCTTATATTCTATCTATCACTGTATATCTCTGTCTTATATTCTATCTATCACTGTATATCTCTGTCTTATATTCTATCTATCACTGTATATCTCTTTCCCTGGTTTCTTATGTATATCTCTGTCTTATATTCTATCTATCACTGTATATCTCTGTCTTATATTCTATCTATCACTGTATATCTGTCTTACATTCTATCTATCACTGTATATCTCTGTCTTATATTCTATCTATCACTGTATATCTCTGTCTTATATTCTATCTATCACTGTATATCTCTGTCTTATATTCTATCTATCACTGTATATCTGTCTTATATTCTATCTATCACTGTATATCTCTGTCTTATATTCTATCTATCTCTGTATATCTCTGTCTTATATTCTATCTATCTCTGTATATCTCTTTCCCTGGTTTCTTATATATCTCTGTCTTATGTTCTATCTATCACTGTATATCTCTGTCTTATATTCTATCTATCACTGTATATCTCTTACATTCTATATCATTATATATCTGTCTTATATTCTATCTATCACTGTATATCTCTGTCTTATATTCTATCTATCACTGTATATCTCTGTCTTATATTCTATCTATCACTGTATATCTCTGTCTTATATTCTATCTATCACTGTATATCTCTGTCTATATCTCTATCACTGTATATCTGTCCTACATTCTATCTATCACTGTATATCTCTGTCTTATATTCTATCTATCACTGTCTTATATTCTATCTATCACTGTATATCTCTGTCTTATATTCTATCTATCACTGTATATCTCTGTCTTATATTCTATCTATCTCTGTATATCTCTGTCTTATATTCTATCTATCACTGTCTTATATTCTATCTATCACTGTATATCTCTGTCTTATATTCTATCTATCACTGTATATCTCTGTCTTATATTCTATCTATCTCTGTATATCTCTGTCTTATATTCTATCTATATATTCTTTATGGTCTACTCTAACACTGTCTGACCTTTATTCTATGCTTTGATATATATTTTTGTGTCCTGTAATTTTGTCGGTAGCTTTATATTTCCTATTGACCCATATGTCCTATTTCTGCGTCCTGTTTTTTTCTATCATTATTTTTTTTGTCTTTATTCCCGTCATTGGTTCCATTAAGAAACGGTAAACATGGAGTGATCAGCTCGACACACATATACAATGTTTGTTCTTACAAATCGATCCACGTGTACTGTGTCAAAGTATTTACAAGGACTTTACAATTGCTGTTGCTGTTACAAAACTGTATTTTCGATTGTCGAAAGTTTCTTTCTTGACCAAAGGCTTTTAGCAAAAGGGATCTTACGGATGTATAGCATATATTACCGTGTCGTTTTCCCTGGTTTCTTTTGTATTTATTTCTGTGTTGATAATTATGGTCACAGAGGAAATTAAAGGCCATCTAAGATAGTAGCTTTTAAATTACTGAGATGTCTGAATGTTCTCCACGAAACTACAATCAATCGGAGCGAGAAGCGTGCGTCACGGATACACCGAGACGTTACCAACCATGTTGGTGTCCCGCAATTCTTGTTCCTTTGTTAAAGCAACAGATATTTATTACTAGAGTAATTATGTCAGTAGTGAGACTGCACACAGTTATATTAGTTTCCTTCGTTTGTCACAGAGTTCCAAGGAAGACGGAATACGACACTAAAGGGGACATAAATTCACCGTTAGGAGTTCAACATCAATGGCAAGGTGTGGATTAATGTTAATTAAAGTATCTATCAGACTAAACTGATACCTCAAACAAGTGGGAAAGTTCAACACACGTGAATTATAAGGCAGATTTATTACATCAAGCTGTACGATATTGGATGATCATGTTTTAACTTTGGAAGTGTATTATGATGCTATATATAGTAACATTACACTGAACCTGTACTTCAGGTGCTGACTGTAGAATTGGACCTTTGTTAAATAGGTCACTGTGAAATCGTTGAGAAATACACCATACTCTCGCTCAACCCTGTCTGGGTTAACTTTGAGTCCTAGATATTTGATATTAGTTATAGTTTTCAACATTGGTACTAAAACCGTCATTAAAAAGTTTGAAACATTTTTGATGGCTCACGTAAAGACACTCTGCATATAGGCAAAACTAATTAAAGAACAATTGTCCCGGGAAAAATCTCCCGGACATGTGTTACACGCGATTCAACTTCTGAATAATTTGACTAAAACTCATTACAATTAAACAGTGTCAACATGACGGACTTGCCAATTCAGATTACGGAACCAGTCGGATTACGAAATGTGTCTGAACCAACCCCAACTCGTCATATCACGGAGCCACGAAAATCTCGGCGGATAACGGAACCATTCGGACCTTCTAATTCCCGACATTCGGAATCAAAGAATGTCGTCCACGTCGGCCATCCGATTCCACAGAGACGACAAACGTATTGTGGAGCCTCTGTTCAGTATGAGGACCTTCAAAGGGTTCAGTTGACTGTATCTGAAAACTTTTCCTCGGAAGATGACGACATTTCCGGTCAGAAAACGTGGCAGGAAGTTGGGGCCGTTTCTGATTTGGTACGGTTTCATTGTCAGCGGTTGTACTCTAAAGCTGGAGGACGAAGTGACCTGGGTCTTTTTTATAACCGTGGAACATTCTATGCTATGGGTGCGTGGTGTGGACACATGGGTAAGATAGCTGCTTCTAAAATTTCCTCTATTGTTCTGTTTATGATAATGAAGAGGTTTGTAAATGTGGTTGTTCATGGTTATCCTATTTAATATATGTAAAGTCGGTAAGGTTATTGTCAGACATACATATATATCTATACATATTACATATTTGTGTGTATATGTGTGTAAAGTCGGTAAGGTTATTGTCAGACATACATATATATCTATACATATTACATATTTGTGTGTATATGTGTGTAAAGTCGGTAAGGTTATAGTCAGACATACATATATATCTATACATATTACATATTTGTGTGTATATGTGTGTAAAGTCGGTAAGGTTATTGTCAGACATACATATATATCTATACATATTACATATTTGTGTGTATATGTGTGTAAAGTCGGTAAGGTTATTGTCAGACATACATATATATCTATACATATTACATATTTGTGTGTATATGTGTGTAAAGTCGGTAAGGTTATTGTCAGACATACATATATATCTATACATATTACATATTTGTGTGTATATGTGTGTAAAGTCGGTAAGGTTATTGTCAGACATACATATATATCTATACATATTACATATTTGTGTGTATATGTGTGTAAAGTCGGTAAGGTTATAGTCAGACATACATATATATCTATACATATTACATATTTGTGTGTATATGTGTGTAAAGTCGGTAAGGTTATTGTCAGACATACATATATATCTAGTGCGGTATGTCTGTCGACGTTGTTTTGTGTTGATGCTTCGGTGTTCTTGTGTGTTGATGTAGTACACTAAGCATGTTGATAACCAGATATTGATATTTATGCAAACAAATATCAAAATAACGAGATACATTATTACTGAACGGATAAGGCAGCTTTGAAATTACCACCAAACGTTTTAGTGGCAGCCGATCATTAATATAAGGACGACGGGTTGACGGAATTCATTACAATCTGTGTGACTTTTGTACAGAATTGTTAGCCTTTGTTGATATATTACGACCGGGAAAGGAAACCACCATGAATGGTCAATATTTCAGTGTAATAGCACTACAAACATGTCACCGTTGCCATACGGTTATACTGTGACAAGGACGCAAAATCATAATGCTTTTCGCTCGCCATTATGACCTATATTGGAAATCTGAAGTTGAATATTTTGAACCCTCGTTAGAGTTTCATTTTCACTACGTTTTCCCATTTTGACATTCTCGGGAGGTTCCTTGATTTCTATGGCGGTTTCCGTCAAATGGCAGAAAATCTATTTTAAAGATTTTTCTGACTATCTTAATGATCCCCCAAGGACAGCCTTCGCGTTATTTGTTTTGTCCTTCCATCCAGTTTGAAGCTTGTTTTTCGTTGCCATTGCGAAATTCCCTCCCTTTTTTAAAATATGTTTATAAAACTCATCAGCACATATTGGAATTATTTTAAGAATTAAGACACAGATTATTTCTGAAATAGAATTTCATTAAGACTGCTATTGCTTCAAAGGCAACATTAACGACAACACAAAAAGAGAGAGAAAAACATCTTTAAAACAAACTTACTCAAAACAAAAAAGGTCGAGATTGTCCATTTCACAATTTCCTTAAAATACGTCCCTTATTAAATATATTTGTGAAAATACACAAATTTCTACCCTCAAAAATATGCATGACTTTCAACAGAAACATTTCGCGAGAGTTATAACAAGAAACAACAAGAAAACACCAACATGTCAATATCCGTAATATAATAAAAACGCCACCTGGTGACAGGGTCGGTAACTCGTGACGAAAACAATCGTCGAGATCGACACACATGATTGCGGTCCACTGCCCTCCAGGTAAACTATAATCACTGGTCAGAGCTTGGTCGTATTTGTGAGGTCAATTATCGTTAATAAGTGGTCGTTGGGACTGTAAGAAGTGGTCGTAATACGGAATAGCGGGATGGTCGTAATACTGAAGCGACCAATACAAAAATAGATAATGAAAAAAACGGGACTGAAGAAGAATTCCCCGTAGAAGCGGGGCTGTCGTAATTTTGTGGATATAATGGTATGAGTGTAATTGATTACCTTTTGATGCCTTTTGCATTATTTCCTACAGTTAAAAAATTTCTTGTGTGTAATTTTACAGAATTTTCTGATCATGCTCCTTTACATGTACAACTTTTTTCCAATATTTTGAAAGTGACAAAAGGTGATGAAGATCATGCTGAATCTGTAGAAAATTTCAGGTTTAAATTTACTTGGGATGACAATTTCAAACATCAGTTTTTAGAGGCATTGAATATAAATTCAGATAGCCCCAAGGAGCACATTCAAATTAGTGGCGAACTCAACCAGGAAACTATTGATGGTAGTGTTATGAATTTTACAAACCAGTTACAAGAAATTATGGAGCCATTTTTCAAGAAAACTGTTTCTGTAAATGTTTTTGACAAAGCTGTTTGTGGGCGAGCTAACCACTCAAAACGTGAAGACAAACCATGGTTTAACGGTGAAGTTAAATTCTTACGTAGGCAATATTTAAATGCTTTGAGTAATTTTAATAAAAATAAGAATTCTACCACGCACGAGGTTTTAATTGCAAAGAAGAAACGTTATAAAGTGTTAGAAAGAAAGTTGAAAAGTCAATACATGATTTATGAGGGTGATATGTTGGAATATTTGCGTAAATATAATCCTAAATATTTTTACAAAAGGTTTTAAAAAGTAACTGTAACTGAACACCCCAAATGTCATTGAACTAATTATTTGACCATTTTAATAGTATTGCTAATATTAACAATAGGGTTGCTTCAAACCCCTCACTTGAATACGAAAGTGTCGCTGATAATATGGTAATATTTGAAGAGTTAGATTCATATTTTTCTACTGATGAAATACTTTCTACAATAAAGAAACTGAAACGTGGCAAATCACATGGTCAAGATTGTTTACTGAATGAATGTTTTATTGAAGGCAGAAATTTTCTGTTACCACTGCTTCAAACTTTATTTAACAACATCTTAAGTTCAGGTTGTTTTCCGTTTGATTGGTCTACTGCTGTGATTGTACCAGTTCATAAGAAAGGTGATCGTACAGATCCTAATAATTTTCGTGGTATTAGTCTAATTAGTTGTTTATGCAAATTGTTCACGTCTATTCTAAACAGTAGACTGCTAGGTGTGTGTATAAGACACAACATTCTTACAGATGCACAATTTGGATTCAGACCTGGTGTAAGTACGATTGATGTTATTTTTGAGTTGCATACGATTATTTCTTAAACATTGTCCAATAAAAAAGGGTTATACTGTTGTTTTGTAGATTTTAAATTAAATTTTTTATATAACTCAGTAAAATCTTGCGTTTTGTTAAAGGGAAAGTGTTCAGATTATTTCCCTGATAATGTCGGATTGATGCAAGGGGAAATTTTATCACCTCTGTTACATTAATGATTTCGAACAAAGTTTTATTGAGAAGGGCGCGACTAGTTACGATTTTGGTGATCTCAGTCTTTTTCTCCTTCTATATGCAGATGACTTGGCTTTATTTTCCGAAACGGTTGAAGGATTACAAAACTTGTTGAATAATTTAAGTTCTTATGCTGATAATTGGAAACTAATTGTTAATACAGAGAAAACAAACATTGTCGTTTTCCGAAATGGAGGTATTGTCAAAGAAAATGAGTGTTGGACATACAAAGGGGAAAGTATTGATATTGTTGACCAGTTTTGTTATTTGGGCACTCTTTTTCGTTTTAATAATAAATTTAGTTGCATGATTAAGCACGTTGTTGATCAAGGACGTAAAGCAATTTTTTGTCTTCGTACCAAATGTAATTCTTTGAATCTAAATGTTAAAACTAAGTTACATCTTTTTGATACTTACGTTGGAAGTATTCTTTTTTATGCATGTGAAGTTTGGGGTAGCCTCAAAGCGACTGAGTTGGAAAAAATACATCTGGAGTTTTGTAAAAATCTGCTTGGTGTTATGAAGTCTACTTGTAATGCTATGGTTTACACTGAACTAGGACAACTGCCTCTTGTTAACACACAATTGTATAGAATGTACAAATACTGGTTTAAATTGTTAAAGACTGATAATTGCATTTTAAAAGAGGCGTATAATTTTCTGTATATAGATGCAGAGAAAGACAATCAAAAACATACTTGGCTTGTTCATATTAAGCAGAAGTTATTTGAACTAGGATTTGGATACGTGTGGATAAGGCAGTCGCCCTCCGATGTTATTCTTCTCACTAGTATTAAACAGAGAATAGAAGATCAGGATAATCAAATGTTGTTTAATTCTATGCAAATTACTAGCAAATGTTATCTGTGTAGGCATATTGTTGATAAGGTAACTTTGCAATTTTATTTAACAAAATCCTTACCTAAACAAAGAAGAATTATGATAACCAAATTTCGTCTTGCTTCTCATAACCTGGCCATAGAGTCTGGTAGATACAGAAATATATATAAGCGTCTTCGACCTTGTTTAAATTGTAATTCTATGGATATAGAAGATAAATTTCATTTTCTCCTTGTTTGCCAGAGTTATGCAGACCTGAGGAAAAAGTACATTAAGAGTTATTTTTGGCGTAAGCCATCAGTTTTCAAAATGGTCGTTCTTTTGAATTCTCAGAACCTAAAGGAATTAAATTTTGCTAGGTAAGTTTATGATAGAAGCACACAAGCGTATAATTGCATAATTGTATAATTGTATTGCATTTTTTATCCGTCTGACTACTGTCCGTCTCTCCGACTTTTTCAATAGGTTTGTCCGGCCAGTCTAGATCTGTTTTGCTACTATTTACATGTATTTCCTATGTGTAGTATAAGGTATACAAATTGTCGATTTAAATTGCAATGCTGTGCGCAATATGACATATAAATCATAATAACCTGTTTTTCTTGCTCCCTTTGTATAAGTACTTACTTTTGTTGATACTATTGGCGTTGTACGTTATTATTCTTACACAGCTATGCCTTCAAATGTATTTGATTATTTTGTATTATCTATGTACATGTACTGATGGGCTGTAACGCCTAAAGTTAATAAATGAATGAATGAATTTTGAGGTGGTCGTTAGGTTCGGTTTCACTGTATAATCTAAACTAAATTCAATAACGCTGGGGCAAATCTATGAACAAACGAAAGATTTACCAAGGGAATAAGACCAGATGTTCCGGAAAATCAAACGTCTTCTGTTCCATCGATGACACTCGCCATGTAATCCTTGATCAATCCAAATAAGTAATGTCACGTTCTGAGATGAGAGCAAGGTATACAACAACAGAACCTTTAGACAAACGAACGAGCATCAAACACGTCCAGCTTCACGTCACACACAGAAATAACATATTTCTCAATGCTATCACCATGGTATGCAAATTATCCTTTACATTATAAGCAAGTTTTGTTTAGATCTATTTGTATGGACTGATCAAATCTTACCATACATTTTGTTTTAGATCTGTAGATATTTGTATGGATTGATCAAATCGTACCATAC
This sequence comes from Ylistrum balloti, assembly GCF_031769215.1. Taxonomy (NCBI): domain Eukaryota; kingdom Metazoa; phylum Mollusca; class Bivalvia; order Pectinida; family Pectinidae; genus Ylistrum; species Ylistrum balloti. Next base: position 200,035 of record NW_026782823.1, on the reverse strand, counting down.
ATTTTGTTTTAGATCTGTAGATATTTGTATGGACTGATCAAATCTTACCATACATTTTGTTTTAGATCTGTAGATATTTGTATGGACTGATCAAATCTTACCATACATTTTGTTTTAGATCTGTAGGTATTTGTATGGACTGATCAAATCTTACCATACATTTTGTTTTAGATCTGTAGATATTTGTATGGACTGATCAAATTTTACCATACATTTTGTGTTAGATTTTTAACTATTTTATAACAGTATAACAGGATAATAGAATTAAATACTCAACATTCTTTTAGAATCGCTAATCATGTGTTTTACTCAAAGTCTGAGAAATGCCATAATGAAACAGAGGAGACAAAGACAAAGTGAAATACAGATAAGGATATCAAGCTGGGAGCGTACCGATATTAATGCTTGGTGTGTTATATACTTATGAAAAATGGTAATTAGATATACACTGAAATAAGCATATTTAGAACCTCGTCATTTGATGTCGTCAAGGCAATGTTATGTCTTACAAATCGCTTCCTGATGCAGATAATGATCTGTTAAGTAATTCTCCTGTCGCTTTGTTTGTCGTCGTTGTTTGTAGGGCTGTTATTACTCGCACTAAACACTGGACACCTGTCTATATCAATCAGAACGCATGCGTGCTGTACAGGTGATTAATACACAGGTGCGCGTGGCGGTGGTCGTTAGCCCGTAATTTAAACTTAAGGTCATTCAGTGGCCAGTGTTATTATCTCAACAGCACCAGTCTCCCTCTTTGACGTAATCGCCGTGAAAATTCAACACTTCGAGCCCCAAGCATCACTGACAAACTCAGAAAGACGACCCATATGTATGATGTGGTATCAGTCATCATTTGTCATGACTTTATCTAATGGTCGATTTGTGCTGAACGATGCTGATCACAGTTTGTGTGTCTGTTGCGCAGTCCTTTGAGATTGCGTGTGGTAGAGCCATACACTGTTGGTAGACTTTTTGCCCCTGAGATTTGCTGTAAACTGCTTGCCACGTTTTAATTCATGGGAATAGTGACACGGTTCAGAATATACACATGTACTTGGTAATCTTTCTGTATCATTTAATAATTAAGATTTTGAAATTTAGGAAATTTATTGTATATTCTTTTTAAAGTACTATTGTTATAACATCTCCCCGTATGGCTGTTGGTATTTATTTTGACCAAAGTTTAAGTTAGGAATAAAAGAGTCACTTAATTTCGGCTTTAAATGCCATAGAACAGATGTTTTAAACAGCCAACGTTGTAAAAGTCAATTTGAAACTACATGCACGTACTCAACAACATCTTGTGATATTCTATTCCTTGGTGTTGTATTTCATAAAAAAATAATTCATGGTATTCTGTTTGTATAGTTTGTGTAATGTTCTCACGTCGACACGCTTGAGCGATAACAACAATAACCATACGTACACAGTATATGTTCACGGGTAGTGTATGTATTTAGAATTAAATAGACAGAGTAGTAATATCTCTGTTTTGACTTAATTCACGTTGCAGTTTTGAAATGATGGATGCATGACCATTACCTAAGGCAGTTTAGTCATTTGGTTGACTTGACTATAGTTTCACGGCCCTTTGGCAGTCACAGGAAATTTAGGCTAAACTGCTTTGTTGGAAGCTTTAGATGGTTTCGTTATGACAACTTTCCCTTAATTTAACGATCTAAGACGATCAAACTACACACACATATCAATGGAGGTCTTATTATAATGTCGACACAACGGCGACTGATTATGGAAAAAGAAGAAAAAATAAAATTAAAAAAAAAAACTCTAAATAGTACAAGGAACTATAGACGAGGATGTCATATTTTCTAGAATCTCTCATTTTCTTTTACTCCAATGAACGTGGTGTTTAGAAAAGCTACGTTACGAAACAACAATCAATATCATTTCGTTTTTATTTCGTTTCGCTTTTATTTCGTTTCTAGATTTGAGCAATAAGTCGCATGTCATATACTGCTTTGATATTTCAGGAAACGTATATAATCTTTAAAATTGTTTTCTCTTTAAATAAGACACGAAATTAAGTAGAAAAAGAGAAATATAGGCGATGATCGCAAATCTAGATAAAAATGACGGATAAAATTCGATGAAGAATTCCTCATTTTATCAACATCAGTTTTATCTATCTTTTTAGTTATTTCGACAAATCGACATAATCAAACCTTGTGTGAGTTTTACAAAATAACACGACTAGTCGTAATCAGAAATTGACCTCCATTGACCTCTGCTGAAAACATCCGCTCTATAAATCTAGGCCTCTATCATACAACCTCGTAATACCAACTTAACAACCTGGACTACTAATTGGGGAAATAAGAGAAGTTTGTCAACCAGAATCGACAAAATAAGTTGTATGACGTCATTGATGTGATAGATGAATACTGAAGGTAATGGCTCCTGTAGATGGTCGATATCTTCCTGACAGACAAGGTTTAGTCTGTTGTTATCGAGGCTGTTTTACCATCCATGCAATCAATATTGCTCTACCATACAAAGTGTACGTGATTAAAAAGGCTTGAAGCTCGTGTCTTATGTCTGAAAAGATTTGTTATGACAGGTGTATGGTATTGTTATATGCAGACACTATCAGGTAGCAGGCGAGACATAGTTAAATAGGGTTTTTAACGCGTCAATGTTTTCCTCCAGGACAAAATTTGATCCTGTTTTTTTCATTGACGCTACAGATCCATAGTGTTTCCTTATGCTAGTGTACATTGTACATAGAAAATGGCGAGAATCAATTGAGACACAGCTGAAAATGTATGTTCTTTTTGCAACTTAAATACTTTTTGTTGATTAAATGCGTCATTTTGCGTATTGACGTCACTGTGTTTTATGATCTCTGTCTTCATCACACGCCGTTAAACCTGGGCGCAGCGGCCGGGTACATTTTTCTGCAAGCCTTGCCATATTTTTTAAGAGTAATATATGAATAACACTGAACCATGTAGGGCATATGACCCGTGGTCATCTGACATCTGACTACCAAATACGTGTCATTGTCCCTGATAATTACTTCAGCTGTGTTCATGCCTTAGTAAGAGGTTCGTTTTCTGATATCATGAGTTTTATTTCTGAGGTGTTCAATTTTAAATTTTTGGATTAAAATCCCATTGAATATGAAATTGACCCGGAAAACTGTTTCTCTTCACTTTCAGAAATAAAATTCGTTTGCTTATTAAATTTACTAGTAAAATTCTAGTAATAATAAAGACAAATTTCAATCTTTATTTTGTTCTGATTTCTTGACAATATGGAATATTTTGTCCAGAAGATTTGGCGGTGTGAAATATGTTGTCGTGATTTCTTGACAATATGGAATATTTTGTCCAGAAGATTTGGCGGTGTGAAATATGTTGTCGTGATTTCTTGACAATATGGAATATTTTGTCCAGAAGATTTGGCGGTGTGAAATATGTTGTCGTGATTTCTTGACAATATGGAATATTTTGTTGTGATGTATTGACAATGTTGTATATTTGTCCTGATGTATTGACAATGTTGTATATTTGTCCTGATGTATTGACAATGTTGTATATTTGTCCTGATGTATTGACAATGTTGTATATTTGTCCTGATGTATTGACAATGTTGTATATTTGTCCTGATGTATTGACAATGTTGTATATTTGTCCTGATGTATTGACAGTGTTATATATTTTGTCCTGATGTATTGACAGTGTTATATATTTTGTCCTGATGTATTGACAGTGTTATATATTTTGTCCTGATGTATTGACAATGTTGTATATTTGTCCTGATGTATTGACAATGTTGTATATTTGTCCTGATGTCTTGACAATGTTATATATTTGTCCTGATGTCTTGACAATGTTATATATTTGTCCTGATGTATTGACAGTGTTATATATTTTGTCCTGATGTATTGACAGTGTTATATATTTTGTCCTGATGTATTGACAGTGTTATATATTTTGTCCTGATGTATTGACAATGTTATATATTTGTCCTGATATATTGACAGTGTTATATATTTTGTCCTGATGTATTGACAATGTTATATATTTGTCCTGATATATTGACAGTGTTATATATTTTGTCCTGATGTATTGACAATGTTATATATTTGTCCTGATGTCTTGACAATGTGTAATGTTTTGTCCTGATGGATTGACAATGTGTTATATATATTTTATATTTTGTCCTGATGTATTGACAATCCTGTATAATTTTCCCTGATGACTGGAGGTTGTAGTATGTTTGACAAGTTCACGTGATAATTCTGGATAGAAGATTTTTTTTCTTGTAAAAATTAAGTTCAACAATGCACTTTGTTTGAAGAGTCCAACATCTAAATATGTATGCAATATTATTAACTCACATCAGATATTGATTGGACTATTTGTCGGTATTGACGAAATCCCCAGGTATTGTGTTGTGTAAGTCAAGATGTTGTCATATTGTTATAAAACCGTCCCCGATCGTATTGATTAAACACTAATGAGATTTTCAAGATAAACCTTCAGCACAGCACAACTTCTCTTCTTATTAATCTACAAACAGGTGGCCCGCTCTTTGAAGGAGATATTGAAGACTTAAATGGACGTGCTCACGTGATGTGCCCATGGCATTCTTACATGTTTGATCTTGAGACTGGGAAGAATAACCTTGGAATGAAGGTTTGTTTATGGGACTTCTTACATTAAGTAATGTAATTAACGTGGAAATGAAATGGTTTAATAACTTAGAGTGGAGTCTCGCCTAGTGAAAAAAGAAAAAAAAAACATGCTTTCATTTTTGTCAATTTTTCTTGAAAATGGTTTGAATGTAGCACAGAAATCGAGAAATATATAAAATTCTTTTCTTTGAAAACGGATAAATCAAATTGAACCAACTTTTGAAAAGATCAATATAGGAAACTGCTATTGTGATGGACAGAACTTGAGGAAACCGAACCAAGTCCTCCTCTAAAGGCGAAGACAAATACAGTAATTGTAGTATTTTTCGTTGACGACAATCGCATGTCGTGATACAATCGCATGTCGTGATACAAACGTATGTTGAAAAGATGTCGTTATCTAACCAAAACAATGAAAGACGATTTTTTTATGTCACATTCGTCAATTTCACATTGTTCAAAAACACTCTTTTTGGGTTTTTTTGTTGGCGTATTAGTAATAATTACATACTTGTTTTCATGTCATTCTTTACGTCTTTGTCAACTGAACGGAAATGAAATTTATGTACCTTTTTTATTTCAGCAAGAGATTTTTAAAGTAAAGGTAGAGGAAGGGTTAGTATATGTCCTTTACGACACCGACCTTTCTACGACGCCCTTCAACAAATTGGAGTAGCTATATATTCCTCTTACAGTTCACAAACGAAGTCACACAGACAAAGAGGACAATTGCGATTCACTGGGAAACGGAATGCAATTGAAAATATCATTCTGGAAAAAGGCGAAAACCAAACGCATGTAATGAAGTCACAAAAACTTGAAATAGAGAATGTGTATTAAATTCTTACAACATTGAACATGCATCGAAAAATATTTTTTAGAAGAAATAGTTTAAAAAAGGAATAGGGATATGATGTATAATGTATGATACTTCTGCTTTAGGTTTCCATAGCTTGAAGTACTGATGTATAATTTAATGTACAATTGAATTACTTCTACACCGGGTTTCCATAGTTTCCATTAGTATATAATTGATTCATTTCTAAGCAATGTTTTAATATCTTTTAACAATGAAATATTTTATTGCCTTCACAGAAATACCTTTTTACTCGAATATATAGTAAGACAGCATACGATAATTTAATTCTTCAATTTTTTCTGTCCATAATAACTGTTAGATAAAGCCTCATCCGTTAATGCCATAGGCCTGTCCTGACCGAATCACTTTTTGACCTGAACTTTGAAGTATTCTACTCATGTTACAAACATTAAAAACCACGTTAATGTACTGTATGATAAGCTTTAGACATAAAATATGTGAATATTCCATCAGTGAATATTTTCATAGCGAGTGCATGTCTTAAGTAAACAAAAGAAACCACGTTGTATACCGTTTTGAGCCACAGATTACATGGTAAGTATAGTGCAAGTTAAGATTGTTTATGTCGGCTACGGCCAGAAGGACGAAGATTATGAGCTTTTTTTTACCTTTCCGAATCGTCTCCCCTAACATTCGCCGAATTAGACCTTGTATTGTACGACTGTAACCGTCTGTTTTCTATATATCATAGACATAATAACTCCTTGTTATTGTCACCAGGATGACTTGGTCATACAAAACCTTGGAACCAAATATATACTCCAGATGTATGATCTGCGAAATTAAATAAAAAACAACAAGAAAATAAGAAAGGCAATATCTCAACAGAATCGTAATCCAAACGCAAATTCAATTTAACTTGGGCAAAATACGTAAAAAGGAAGACTTACACCGAGACTGAATGAGAAACAAGGTGTTCCGAAAGAATAAGCGTCAAATGCTTTATCGATGACACCTGCAATGTAAATCTTGGTCAACGCAAGTAAGTAATGTCACGTTCTCAGATGAGAACAATGTATACAAAATCAGAACCAATAGATAAACTAACGAGCATCAAACACGTCCAGCTTCATTTCCAACAGGGAAATAAAATATCAAAATGATAAAGGTATAAAAAAAAAAAACAATATCAGTATGACGATGATAAACCGTCTCAATAATTTTCATCAGCTTAATCTCTTGAAAACGAACGTTATTAGAGTTTGGCAGTTGCACGCAAATCGTGATAATGGGAACAGGCCCTTGACTATCGAATACACTGTGATAAATAAACACCCTAGGTTTGAAAAGCAGGAATGATGTTATCCAGAAATGGCAAAATTAACAGAAGGGAATTAAAATAGGTTTTTATCAGGGAAAAATTCTATAACGGGGATCTTACTACAAAAGGAAATGGGTAACAGACAAACTCTATGAAAGCCAGCTCCTTGGAAAAACACAATACGCATAAACTTATTAAAAGAACACAAAGATAAATCTAAATATCTGCATAACAATTAGGATATAAATTATAATGATGAAATATGGGAGAAAAAGGGAAATATGACTATCAAACTCCTTATGATTACATATTTGTAATTTATAAAAGCTACCAAAATAACAGATCGTTCTTCAGACTTGGTCAGTAGGTCAGCGCAAACAAACTGCCCAGAAAATTAACATATCTGTGCCGTTCCATACCGGACAATTGATGAAAAGACCAAGATCTGTGGCAACATTGAGTGTAGCACCAATTAATCTACAACTCTACAATAAATGTATTGATGTTTTCATCAAGATAAGAACAGCCATGTAGAAAGGTTTGGACAGTAGGTTGGAAACATCGTTAAGAGTAGAAATGGAGTCTTTAATTAGTAGAAAGATAACACTGGCTTACAAGAAATAAAAGCACCACGCTTATACAGCTGGAGGAGAGCTGTCCATGTTGGTTCCGTTGTAGTAATATATCCAGATTAGTGGCTGGTGTCTATCTTTGAAGTGTTCCCGATTTCAGATTCTTTTTATTGGAAAATGACATGTAAATTCAACGATATGAAAATTTCCGAATTAAGAACTACACAGAAATTTTCATTACCTATAGAAAGGACAAATCCACTTGATACGTTATAAAAATAGTCCATCTTCAACGAGAACAGTTATCTAACAGTCAAAAATAATGTAATGTTTATTTCACTGATAGAATAAACTGGGTGACAATGTCATTGTCTTTTCTTCCTGAACACATGGTCTTATTTTCTTTTGTTCAAAATTTGTCCTACTTATATTGAATTTCCGTTTGGATTATGATTGTGTTGACATGTTGGTATTTTCTTGTTTTTTTTTTTTTTTTTTTTTGTCCTAGTTTTATTGAATCAGAGTTTGGATTATGATTGTGTTGACATGTTAGTAGTTTCTTGTCTTTGAAGATAATTGGCTGTTCTTTCGATATACATGTACAGGGTGTAGCGAGCGAAGTTCATTCTAAGACTAAATAATGTAATACATATGAATATATATTGTCTAAATGTATTCTACTGTGACGAATGAAATGTGGTATGTTTGGTACTCATTTCCCATGTGATAGAAACTCGAGCTCACCGGAAGTGGCTTCATCATATAAGTGTGTCTTGGTTCTCAACCAGCATTTATTCATTCTTAATGTTTAAATGAGGTATTGTTTGTGATGTTTTTGTGTTGATATTTTCACTCTGTGATATTTTGATTGGATACATTGTTATGTATGTTGATATTGTAGAACAGCTCTGAAATATCTTTGATTGCTGTAAATTTATATCGTGGTGTGGTCAGACAGAGTTAATTGAGATTACATTTTGTCCGTGTTAATATAGACTTTATTGTGTTATGATCTCGCGGGAAGACGCTGTGCATTTCGGGAATTTGTGTTGATATTGTGATAGATTCTAGTTATGTACAGGGGTATGTGAAAGTGATGGAGTATCTAAAAACGTTAATTTTTTTCTATAATTGCGTGTTGACATTGTGGTATCACATGAACCAATATGTTGACACGGATCAGAAGAAATCATTCAATATTAAAAAATAAATTTATTGAATTTTGGGGGTTAGTGCACCTTACCATTGATCTTCTTTAAACAGTTTCTGTACCAACTTAGGCCTTTTTCATAGAATGACGAAACAGCAGGAGGGTGCGGTTTAGTTCATTATTTGGCCCGACTATAACTAATTATAAATTAACATCGATATATGTATTATTACTTGTGTATCTTTTTACAATCTTGAAATAAATCTTTGTCGGTTGATATTGTGTGGTTTCGTCTGTATGATCGCTACGTTGTTATACTTGATTTTTTTTCATATCACATCCTCTCTAAAAGTAGCAATAAAAAAATCTCGATTTTTGTTACTTGAATTAGATCATCTTAACACTGACACAAATATAAAATTCGATTTTTTACATCACAATCCATTTATTTATTTTCATAAGCTGGAATACAAATTTCAACCTATCACGTGATCACTTCCGGTATACAACTTATAATCCTCTATTCGGGCCGCATGATTACACGAGGGCCCCTTGCAACAAAAATGACACACTACCGGTTGGTTTGAAGGTCCCTTTTCATTATTATACATGTCAAGGCACACTGGATTATTCATACTCTGAATCCACCATTTATCGTAGCATTCTTCCTCGCCAACACATCTGAAAAAAACACGACACCATATCTACAATATTTGTCTTTTTATATGTCGTTTTTAATTTAAATTTCAGGATATCCGTTTCTGTACACGTGTTTAAAATTAGTGATTTAAGTACGACAAGCGTTAAGAATAAAAATAACCGTGAACGTTTGAGTGAAAAAAATAGGATTCGTAGTGAAATTGTAAAGCCTTAGTTCTGGAAACATGTGACATTGGTATGATGAAAGTAATCGAAATCCAAGCATACTTCATTTTTTAAATTTCAAGCCTTGATTTTATGACACGCAGGGTAATATAACTTTTACATTGTCATTTCGAAAAATCAATGAAGCAATGGTCAGTCCAGTTATTGCTTACTCTCGACTGAACTCCCGAGCACCATTGCGTTTCTGAATGATGGTGTTCATACAGTAGTTCTTTCCTACTGCGCATGTCTTCAATCCATCTGCTTTACAGTCAGTCTCATTACATGAGTAGCAAGACGTATATGCTATTTCCGATGTCGCTGAAAATGTTTGACTCGTCGTGATTGTCTGTGATACTGGATCTACAACACTAGGCACAGGGGATGTTGTAATGGAAGTGAAAGGCATTTGCGTGGAGGAGACAGCGACAGAGGGCGCAGGTGTCGTTGAGAGATCAGAAGAGAGCACTGCCGTTGTTATTTTTTCGGCAGAAGTAGTAGAGGGTGGCTGCATCGTCGAAAGAATCGACACTAAGGTTGTTTTGGTTATTTCAGTGGAAGGTCTTGTGTTAAGAATTCCAAATTTTCCAACATCGGAGTCTCGGAAATACACTAAAAAGAACGTACACTTCAAATTATAACCATGCAAATTTAAAGTATCACAAGAATACAATAAACATTTATTGTGTAGAAGTGTTTTTGTGATGTACTAAAACAACTGAAAAATATTAATTATGTTAATGAAATATAGGCGCATTATGAATAACTTCGTGTAAGAAACACAAATCATGAACAAGAAACGTTTACATTGTTATTGAATATTTCCAGGTCGGGATTAATCGACTACCACTGAACTGAAAATCGATAACACCGTGTATCTCTCTAGTCTCCGTTTACATTTTAACTCTTTCGATCACTTTGGATTTTCCTATTTTTATAACTTGATAACCTGATATTTCATGCTGAATAATTTGTAACTGATATGCATATACGAGGACTAAATGATAAGGTATGAGTCTTGTACTGAAAACGTTAAGCAGTCTTGTCATTTTTCAGCTCAACTGTTAAGTGACTTTTCAAGGGCCTTCAAGGTCCCAAGGCTGGTGTCATTTGGTCATTATGTCGAAGAGGTAGCTCTCTAAAATGTACAAAATGGCTGAAAGGGCAGTGATTCAATATTTGCACAAGAAAAGTCTATCACCTAAGGTTATCCATTACTGGTGTGGTAGCAAGACGCTCTACGTATGCTACAGTCAAAATGTGGGTGGTGGAATTTAATGGTGGCAGAAAGAGCCTTGGAGATGACGCTGAGAGGTCTGTCACTACTGCGACCCCAGAAATGGTCAATAAAGTCTATGATATTGTTTGCCAGACAGGTGAATTAAAGAGAAATCTAGACCCAGTACAGTTCGGATTTCACAGGTAAGAGTGCATTTCATTCTTACTGATGATCTTGCAATGAGAACACTCTCAGCCCGTTGGGTACCAAGACTTGTGACAGTTGATCAGAAGAACACCAGGCAGAAATTGTCGCGTTGTAATCTGAACAGAGACAGGTCCAGCTAAATTTCTGCAGAGGTTTCTGACTATTGACGAATGAAATATTTGCCAATCAGTTCACCCCAGAGGCCAAACAACAGTCTGTACAATTGAAGCACCCTGGCTCAACTCGCCAAAGAAGGGAAAGACTGCTCCATTAGCTGAAAAGGTTATTGCCTCTGTTTTCTGGGATGCTAATGGTAATCTGAAGATAGATTATCTGCAAAAGCACAATGCATCTCTTGGAAGACCGTTAAGAATCTGCTCCTGTGAAAGGGCAATTTGTATGGCTTCTAATACCTTATGGTAAAGGTGAGAACATATCTATATATATAATGAAACAAAACGATAGGTCAGTGTGCTTGTTTTCCTATGACATGTTACTGAACTTCGGTTGTACTCTAAATATAATATATATTATTGATATTATTATTAATATATATAATATTGTCTTCTTTCTTACTATCTGATAACTTATAGTGTTAATAATCATCTGTTTCCATTCTTAAAACAAATAAACACTTCTTCTAGCATGAATTGTATTTTTACACAATCAATATCATATTTGACAAATAATTTGAAGTGGTGTACAAATGGCCGTGATCAACAATATGTTAAGTGATCTTGGGAATAACGTCACCAAGTAACGTTCGATCGGTCATCGCAAGTTTCAGAATGAGTAAAGAGTATGGTTTTCAGTTATGTTTAACATCTTCATATGGCGTCATTTTGCATTACGAATACAAAGTTTGAGGTACTGATGGTGTTGTTAGTTATTGATTTAAATCTGGTCATAGTTTGTTTGTACCCAATTCTTGTGGACATGCATCTCGTTGCTGTCTTGTCCGACAGCGCTAGCACGGATTTGTTTACGTACTGTGCCTGCTGGTCATAGATCTAAGATATGAGCCGCCCTGAGTATTTTTCAGCATTAAAACAAACCATTTGCTATGCTGAACATAAAAGAAACTTTAAGTCAAAATAATATGTACTAAAATTTCTTCTCAATCAGCTTCCCTTTTACGTCACGTCGTTTCGCTGACTGAGTTATCGCCCTTCTCGAAAACGTCACCAGATCAGATTCTTAAGATGAAATATCAAACGCAAGCGCCGCGGAAAACTCGGTAAATGTGTGTTGTTCCACCGGGACAATGACCCTGTTTACATGTCCGACATTGCAATGGCTGCCATTAACGAGTATCACTTTCAAATGATTGAGCCTTCTTCCACGGTCTCACTCCTTCAGAGTTTTAATTTATTTCCGAAATTCAAAAACGCCATTTCCTTTACTCCATTTCGCTCATATGATGACGTCATACATGCTGTTGAGGTCGCTCTAAACGACCACGAAAATTTCTTCTTTAAAACTGTATTTGGGGCCCTTAACCATCGCCAAAAGAAAATAGATACTGAAAAGGAATTTTGTTGTTGGAAAGTGCAATATATCCGCCAAAAGTCCTTAAAGATAAGGCTCACAACTTATCAATCAGCCATTGTAAAATATTACACTCAAATGTAAATCACTCACTGTTCTCATATTTTACCATACAGCAAAAATCTTGTGGACATCTGTGGACCACAAGACATTGACACCAGTGAGTATAGACATAAGACCTATACCGTTATTATTTCTTTGATAACAAAGACTTTTGTTATGCCAACGACACTAATTGATTTGGTGAGTTTGGTGTAGTTACTATAATCAGTACACATACAAGAGGGGAATAAAGACACATATGATATCCCTGATATGTTTTTAGTTTATTTGTTTTCTATTTTCATTAAACTAAGTAAACAGAAAAGTAATTTTTTTATATCTTGTAAAAAGTATTCAGAATACTTCTAACATCTATCAATGTTTGTAAAGCAAAAAAAAATCAAAGTGAAAACAAATGTAAAAAACAAACAAAAAATTGTAAATAGAGAGAAACGTAAAAAATTGCTCAGTAAGATATTATATGTTATAGATCATTGTAGTATTTATCAATTTCCCTTCAAACAGTGTAAAAGTGTTTGGCTATATATCCATAGTTATGTTTATTACGTCACAATGTAGTTTGTGAATGTGTGACATCATTAAGTCGTCCATAACTGGCGTCACAAATAGTTTCATTACACACGTTCAGTACACAACATCAGTACAGTCAATTACTAATCAGACAAGTATGTGATCAACGTATATAGTTTCTGTTATGATGTTATGAAAGGGTAACGACATCATATTCTGTCCCTTATGTACTTTGATATATGGATGGCACGATAACCATGTGATATGAAGCTGCCAACTAAATATCTTAAAGTCTCTTTAATAAAAGGATAGCCCTTACTACTTCCGCACTGACATAGGTGACAGTGTAACCCAATGGTTCTCAGATTACATATTTCTGTTGGGCAATCGTCAGCGTCCGTCAGACAGTTAATCACAGGGGCAATGGTATGTGCCTGCTCTACCGTCGTCGTCGGTAAATCAACGTGGTAATGTACAGGGCCCTGACTGGATGTTCCTGTTAAAAAAATAGATTTCTAGTATTAACGAATCTATAAATGCGAGTACATTAAAGTTACCTTACTTATGCTTTCATAATATTTTAATGTATATTATATATATAAGTAAGTATATGTGTTTGTAGTATACAGTTAATTTCTTACACACAACTTTAACATGCTTAGCTCGTGATAAATACATTTCGTTTCACTTTTTGACGGGTTCAAAGGTTATGTTTTCTTCGTGATATTATATTTGGCAAATGGCCAGTTATTCTGAAATACTTATTATATCATACTGTCACACTGAAAAAAGTATAACACAGCGACATCAATGGAGATAAAAGAAGCTAACCAAGGCTGTCATTTATATTATGCCTGCTTGATATATAGTCTGTCATACACTGTCAATAACGTCGTATACAGAAATGGAAATTGTTTATAGGGAAACTGAAACCATACTTCATGTTTGTTACTGAATATTATTTCTTACAGCAGAAGTGAGATACGTCTCTCTCTGTTATCAAATATTGTGTATTACCTATAGACTAACATACTTCTCTTTCTGTGAACAAATATTTTATACTATCGCTGGACTAACCTACCCCTCGATGTTTGACTAAATATTACGTATAATCACGATGTGATTTTTTTCTCAGTTTTCTTTTTATTTCTAGGTTTTCCCACGAACTTCATAATGTGGTACATATATCTGCAGCGAAAAAAATACAGATATATAAAACACAGGAATGTCATTTTATACTATTCTGAATATTGACAATTCGTAACATCAATGTGGTACATATATCTGCAGCGAAAAAAATACAGATATATAAAACACAGGAATGTCATTTTATACTGTTCTGAATATTGACAATTCGTAACATCAATGTGGTACATATATCTGCAGCGAAAAAAATACAGATATATAAAACACAGGAATGTCATTTTATACTGTTCTGAATATTGACAATTCGTAACATCAATGTGGTACATATATCTGCAGCGAAAAAAATACAGATATATAAAACACAGGAATGTCATTTTATACTGTTCTGAATATTGACAATTCGTAACATCAATGTGGTACATATATCTGCAGCGAAAAAAATACAGATATATAAAACACAGGAATGTCATTTTATACTGTTCTGAATATTGACAATTCGTAACATCAATGTGGTACATATATCTGCAGCGAAAAAAATACAGATATATAAAACACAGGAATGTCATTTTATACTGTTCTGAATATTGACAATTCGTAACATCAATGTGGTACATATATCTGCAGCGAAAAAAATACAGATATATAAAACACAGGAATGTCATTTTATACTGTTCTGAATATTGACAATTCGTAACATCAATGTGGTACATATATCTGCAGCGAAAAAAATACAGATATATAAAACACAGGAATGTCATTTTATACTGTTCTGAATATTGACAATTCGTAACATCAATGTGGTACATATATCTGCAGCGAAAAAAATACAGATATATAAAACACAGGAATGTCATTTTATACTGTTCTGAATATTGACAATTCGTAACATCAATGTGGTACATATATCTGCAGCGAAAAAAATACAGATATATAAAACACAGGAATGTCATTTTATACTGTTCTGAATATTGACAATTCGTAACATCAATGTGGTACATATATCTGCAGCGAAAAAAATACAGATATATAAAACACAGGAATGTCATTTTATACTGTTCTGAATATTGACAATTCGTAACATCAATGTGGTACATATATCTGCAGCGAAAAAAATACAGATATATAAAACACAGGAATGTCATTTTATACTGTTCTGAATATTGACAATTCGTAACATCAATGTGGTACATATATCTGCAGCGAAAAAAATACAGATATATAAAACACAGGAATGTCATTTTATACTGTTCTGAATATTGACAATTCGTAACATCAATGTGGTACATATATCTGCAGCGAAAAAAATACAGATATATAAAACACAGGAATGTCATTTTATACTGTTCTGAATATTGACAATTCGTAACATCAATGTGGTACATATATCTGCAGCGAAAAAAATACAGATATATAAAACACAGGAATGTCATTTTATACTGTTCTGAATATTGACAATTCGTAACATCAATGTGGTACATATATCTGCAGCGAAAAAAATACAGATATATAAAACACAGGAATGTCATTTTATACTGTTCTGAATATTGACAATTCGTAACATCAATGTGGTACATATATCTGCAGCGAAAAAAATACAGATATATAAAACACAGGAATGTCATTTTATACTGTTCTGAATATTGACAATTCGTAACATCAATGTGGTACATATATCTGCAGCGAAAAAAATACAGATATATAAAACACAGGAATGTCATTTTATACTGTTCTGAATATTGACAATTCGTAACATCAATGCTGGTAATCGTAATCATAGTCGTACCTTTAGACACGCAGGGAACATAAGAATTAGAATTCTGTATGGCTTTTATGGCTCTGGACAGCTGGTAAATCGTATTATTACACTCTCTTCAAATGCTAACTGGGCGGGAGTGTAAAGTCCTAATTCTATGTCCTAATCAATTTAAATATTCATATAAGAATGCACACATTTTCGGACTTTGACAGAAAGACCTATGTCTACACAACTCTACTCTGTACAAACACTTTGAGAAGTGCATCTACCGTATATATGGCCTTGGGAAGGATTAAATCCAAAAGGGATGCTCTGACTCATGTCAAATACGTTTCCACCCTGAACAGGTCCGGAATAGGCAACATGAGAGTTATGCGATGGACCAAAAAGAAATTTTCTTCTCCTTTGAGGTGCTGTCAAAACAAAATATCAATGTGTTTGATAGCGCTAAACTAAAACATCATATCAAATTCATTGCAATATGAACAAATATTGATGTTTCGAGACAGATATATGTATTACATTAAAACAAAAATTCATTTTTTTTTTATAAAATTCGTTAAAATTAATTTCATATGAATTCATAAAAATAGTGTTCAACCTTTGTAACATGAACTGCATTTTGTACAATGTAAAACTTTTTAGTGTTGTTTAGTTCGTGTATTGTAAGTATTGTGAAGCAAAAACCACGAAGAGAAAAAAAACCGCGAAAAAATGTAAACGGTTTACATAGTTTGGACAGAACACAGAATTTCAATAATACCTGGTGGTTCTGAGTAGTAGTATAGAGGAATATGAATGGATAAAATATAAAAAAAATCAAACGAAAATGTAGCGAAGAACAAGTTTTTGTTTAAGCAATACAACGTAGTTCACAACAACATGAGTTCTGTATAAACGAATGATTACATGAAAATGGATTGCAGCCTTTAATTCATAATGACGTAATAAATCAAATATTCTATTCGCCATCATTAAATCATTGATTACCTGATGACGATTTCTTGCAGTCGCATATCTGACATGATGTCGTTGGACCGGAGAAGTCTTCCTCGTTCCTAATTGAGCAATTTGAAGGACACACGTACGAGTTTTCGTCACATGGCTTCTGTAGCGCTATGAACGTTTGACCTATTAAGAATTTGTACGATTTTGTAATGATCACAATTATGACTGAAATAGTTCATTACCTAAATATTACTGTATAGAATTACCAATTAAGCGCACAGTTCAAAGCATATCATATAAAAGGTATTGGTAATAGATATCGTTGTTGTTAGTAAAGAAACAGCGTTAGTGATTAAAGTAGAGTTATTTTCATATGACTAGTTTAACGATGGGTAGATTTGCGTATTTCGACTAATTGCTTCTCGAGACTGTGACTGCTTTTGAATCATCTTCTTAATTATATGGCAATCTTTCGCAAAAGAATATTTTTCTGTATTTCAAAATCTCCGTCATTTAGAAGACGGAGCAAATGATCTACATAGACGTCAATACAAGGGAGATAATAATTTCATTGATCATATAATCAATGTAAATTATCTAAAAAAAAACTCGAAATGCTCGTTGTTAAATATATTTTACTATAGTCATTTGTCCTGGCCTAATTACTGTGAAAATCTGACTATAAGGATTGTATTTCGCAGCATTATGAATTTTTCAGTGTCATTTGTTCTCATTGGAACAATAGATTATTGTCCGGCACGCCCAATGGATAACCTTTTCCCGTGAAAAAAATCATAAACAAAAACAAACATCGGCCATTTGTCTATTTGACCTAAACGTGAATTGTAGATAAAATGATGTAAAACAATACTGAATTATCACTTGATTATCGATCATTACAACTCTAATCTTCTACTGGTTGTAAGAAGTACCAATCTGATATATAGTCCCTACATCAACAACATTGGCGGCAGTGAATATGACATCATACACCAACATGCCCAATTTGACTACAAATTCTTCTACGTTCCACTGTCGTTTGTCGAAGAAGTAGGTTATAACAGTACATTTCATTTCTCCTATGATTAAAATGGGATACTAAATTTCCGTTCTTTTACTCCACTTATTTCGGAATCGTTGACTTCCTTATCTCGAATTCTAACTCCACTATGGTGAATCACATTTATCTAAGCTTTTATTTTACTTGTTCTAAGATCGTTAATGAAACAAGAACAACTACTTATTCATAAAAAAACACTTACAGTTCCTCATAGTTCCAATATACAATATCTAATTCAGCACAGCACTCATCACAAATGGCCATGTAATGAATACATGATTACATGGTATCACGCCTATCACAATTAAAGAATCTTAACGATGAACTTTGTAACTATTAATTACCTTCAGGACAAGAACAATGGTAACAGTCCCATGATCCCACTCTGTAATTGGTCACGTGGCATGCGGATGGACAATAATCCGCTTTAGGCAAGCAAAACATTTCTAGGAAGCTCGCCGGATCTTGATTTAAAAAAAATATACATCAAACATTATCTCAAATAAAATGTCCACCAATATATTGTCAATACTGTTTCATCGGTGACAAAACTATTGACTAGCAAAAACAGCAAAATTAATACGAGACTCATAACTGAAAATTAAAAGAGACAAATAATAAATTAAACTGCACCATACAGCTGTTTCATCAATATATGACCCGTCAGGTGGTCCTAATAAACAGTTGTAACATGAGATGACTGGAAATATGATTCCAATTTGTGGAAATGAATGTTAAAAAACTACACAGGACTTTCGCTACCCCAAAACACAATGAATTTATCATTTATTCAATATTGAATGAATGTGATATTCGTATTAAGGTAAAATAATTCCAGAAGTTTGTATTTCTACATTTATTTACTGCTGATTATCAATGTAACAATCGTTTTAAACTCTTCTTTATCCTTTGATGGTTTCGTGGTGTCTTAGTTACCTATAATGTTAGTGTTACAAATCTTGTCGATGATATTCTGTTCATCACAAATTTATATATGTGCATTCAAATTAATTTTACTCGTAGAAAACATTGTTACTGTAAATAACTTAATAATGCGATGATGATAAGTAAAACAGTACAGTCTAAAGGTTGTTTTTCTTGATACTCTAATATTTTGCTGTTTTGCCATCAGCTTGTACAACGAGTTTATTCGTCGCGGAAGTCGTGAATTTGGCTTTATTTACTTATTCTGATTATAAGATATATATATTTTTGTGGATATTCTACATTTTTTTGTGCGGTAGTCAATGCAACAAAAGACGCTTACTCTTCTGGAACACCTGGTCTTATTATCCTTGTACTTTTTAAGGAGTCTGCGTGTAAATCTTTCTTTTGTACATAATTGGCCCTAGTATTATGGAATTTCGGTTGGAATTGTGATTATGGTGCCATGTTGGTATTTTCTTGATACTTATTCTGATTATAGGATATATATTTTCCTGAATTAAATCCATTCTTGAAAATAGCAAATAAAATCCATCGAAAAAAAAAACTTTTACAGAATTGCTTAAACCTCCTAGAAATGAAGAAATTACCTATTGTTGTAGGTGGTTCCGTGGTTTCCGATGTAGTGGAAGGTTGGTCCGTAATTGGCGTAACAGCAGCTGCATCTAAAACAAACATTAAAACAAGTGCGAGAAGAAATATGTTATGAAATTGTAATACATTTAAATAGGATATGTTACTATCGTGCGAGTATGAATACACCGAGATCGAGGTCATATGTTAAGATCGTAACGAAAAACATATCTAAGTATTAATTTTTGGTTTCATGGGGTGATGCATTGAGTTGTCCCTCAGACAAATTCAATGAACTGTGACATGTATGTTAATCTGGTCATATTCATAAACAAACGTAACAGGCTAAAATCTGTACATTTAGACTGTTTTACTTATCATCATCGCATTATTCAGTTATTTACAGTAACAAACGTTTTCTGGGAGCAAAGTGAATTCGAATGCAACCGGAGTAGAAATTAAGATATAAATTCATATAAACATAATGTTTTCCTTTTAATATTCTTTAACGACTGTACCACGAACTCTCAATAAACATAAAAGGTTCCGTCTGTCTGTATCGATATTTTATCTTATCAGGAAATTTGTGTTTTATACACGTACCGATTAACTTTATAGTGATACCAGAATACAACAGAATATTACTGATACATCTCTCAGCAATAGTTTTGTTAAGCGTAACGGATTGGGTACATTACGACAATCAATTGGATAAAACGCCCCCCGTTTACAGACATCTCATGTCTATATAAGGCATAATCTCGTTATATGGCCAATATTTCAGTAAAAATTGCTTTTAACACAACGAGATGTTTAATGATATTATTGTTACTCAATAGACACACGGATTAACAAGCATTAACATATAAGTATGGATCTAATGATACATACAGAATGCGACATGTTTAAATACTCATTTGACCTTGTTCTTTTAGGGAACGTTACATTACCAACTTGGATATATCGAATTTTACATCGGCGGGTATTGTCAACGGAGCAGTGGAAAATGGCCTCTGTTCGAAATTTGTTCTTATTTCTAAGTGTCTCAAATTTAATTATCCTTTTATTCAAATTTCCCATGTTTCATAACATTGAAAGTAGATTATATTGTCATGGCAATAATCACTTGTTTTTCGTGCTAGGAGCAAATGATATTCAAAGTTGTTTACAATGCATGGAATGTGTCTAATTATGACAATTATTTCTACCAAATATGTTTGAAATATTTCAAATTACACCGTATAATTCATTCAGATAATGTACTGTTTTCAATTTTAACACTCATGTACTACAGTACCGATAAAAATCGCTTAGATTCAAATCTGAATTTTTAAATGTCAGCTAATTGGTAAATACAACGTCGTCATTAACGTGTTATTAATTAATTGATTTTAGGTAGAATCTTATTAACAAGTGGTTCTGTCTTACTGGAGGCCTGTGTAATAACACACTGACACATCCGACATCCACTCGGAGTCACGGGCATGTGTTGTCCAGGTGGACAGGTGAAAATAGGACAGGTGAAAAAAGGCATACACGGTCTGTTCCAAAACGCATGTGGCATCACTGTAACAAAGATATAAGAAAGGTGAAGAAAGATAGACACGGTTTGTTCCCAAAATCATAAAGCATCATTGTAACGATACTCAATATTGCGTCAAATAAAAAAGAGACACAATAGATGCCAGTCTTTTTCCTAAACAGTTTATGATAGTTTAACGTCAAGTCTTAAAGAACAAAATGAGAAACAACTGTAAGATATCAACGATAACAACAAAAAACAAACCACAGAAAAATCAGTGACAACGGCACTGCGTAAAGTAACTGAAAGCCAACGATAAGGTATCAAAAAACAAAGATATACCTACATATCAACATAGTCCAAATCCAAACTCAAACTCAACAAACATTATATAAAACTTTGGCAAGTTATGAACAAAAGAAACCGTTACACGGAGACTCTTGAAAAAGTACAAGAAGACTAAATAGAACCATGCATGTAAACCATAGTCAATCCAAGTAAGTAATGTTAATTTCCTTAAACAAGAATGGTAAACATCAGGATATTACATGAAACATACGTGTTCAATTAGCTAGTACAGTATATAGTGTTCAAGGACCATCACACGAAGGAATCAAACCACACACCTCATGTCTTCACCTGGGTTTGTTAATTTATTTTTTATCACACAGACCAAGGAAACATTTGTGAGGGCACTCACAAACGAGGAAGAAAAAATCCTTATTTGGTTTTTTTCAGAAAAGGTGAAACATCGATAACATTTGACATCATTATCAACAACAGTTCAACTATATTGTCCTCGTGAAATGATGATTAGCTTATTCCGTTAAAAACCACAATGATACAAAAGACACTTACTCTTCCGGAACATCTGGTCTTATTCTCTTTGTTTCTGTTTTTTCAGGAGTGTCTGTATAAATCTTTCTTTCCATATTTTGCCCTAGGTTCAATGATTTTGAGTTTGAATCATGATTATATTGACATCTTGGTTTTTCATAACTTACTATATTACACAACTTACTTTCAGGGCCTGGATGTCGTTGCATATGTTGTCTAACCAAGCGCACTTGATCTTCCTTCCAAATTTTTTCTGAAATAGATCATCATAAGCCTCAGGGAAATACGAAGTGAATCTAGGTATGAATTCAAAATCTGGGCAACAGAAAAAACGTTCAGTATCATATCGCACAAACAAAATAATCCTTTTAAAATGAGATCTCTATGACGACCGTAAAACTTCCCAATACTTTTTCTGTCTCAACCTTAAAGGGGAATTCAGAAAATTCAAAGTGACCGAAAGAAATGTTTAGATGGGGAGTTGACTAGCCTCACAATTAAATACATTTCGTAATTTTCATATGTTTGATAGTGATATAAAAACGTCAAGTACTCGTGTTTATTCAGAATCAAGTTAGAGTCGACGTTCGATCATTCAATACAGTAGATGATTTATAGATTTCGTTATGAGTAGATCTTATATTACAAGCGTAACATGATTTGAAATGATCTATATCAATCTGAACGTTGTTGCCTTTGAAGCAGAAGGCAATAATCCTTAGACAAGTCTCAAGATCTTAGTGCATTCTGGTACCCATACAATAATTTAATCACATAACTCGTCTGTTGTGTCACGCCATATACACAATGTACGATATATTTCGCTACAAACTCTTCTTTAAAAGGCTTGACAATCTTAACATCTAAAGAGATTGTTTTAATCGTACTGAAGACACAAAAGTAAATCACATCTCTCAACACCACTTTGGAATTAGACACAAGATAAAGGACAAAAACTACATCATAATGCTTTTCATCGGGTAGATCCTTAGGTTTCAAATTGTTGAACCTCGGGACGCGATAGAGAGAAACTGATTCTTCTTCTCGAATAAACTGTTATTGGTGTATTTAAAAAGCTTACACACTACATGTTGTGGCAAAAAATTAAACAGATATACATTAATTCTTAAATAAAATCTTATATCTGTAGGACACTATCCGACACACAGACTCTATATATATAATCTGATATCTGTAGGACACTACCCGACACACAGACCCTGTATATAAAACCTGATGTCTGTAGGACACTACCCGACACACAGACCATATATATAAAACCTGATGTCTGTAGGACACTACCCGACACACAGACTCTATATATAAAATCTGATATCTGTAGGACACTACCCAACACACAGACCTTATATATAAAATCTGATATCTGTAGGACACTACCCGACACACAGACCCTGTATATAAAATCTGATATCTGTAGGACACTACCCGACACACAGACCATATATATAAAATCTGATATCTGTAGGACACTACCCGACACACAGACCATATATATAAAATCTGATATCTGTAGGATACTACCCGACACACAGACCCTGTATATAAAATCTGATATCTGTAGGACACTACCCGACACACAGACCTTATATATAAAATCTGATATCTGTAGGACACTACCCGACACACAGACTCTATATATAAAATCTGATATCTGTAGGACACTACCCGACACACAGACCTTATATATAAAATCTGATGTCTGCAGGACACTACCCGACACACAGACTCTATATATAAAATCTGATATCTATAGGACACTACCCGACACACAGACCTTATATATATAAAATCTGATGTCTGTAGGACACTACCCGACACACAGACCTTATATATAAAATCTGATATCTGTAGGACACTACCCGACACACAGACCCTATATATATAACCTGCTATATGTAAGGCACTCTCCGGAACACAAACCATGTTACGTACTTTAGATTCTGTTTGTTAGGCTTACCTGTTAACAAAGATGCTTTAGACCATTCTCGCCTCCCAATCAAGGCAGACTGCGGACTATCTGCTAACATATAAAAGGAAACCCATGAAAAACTGTGATATTTGAGCCAAACTGGTGAATTATAGAATACATTAGGATGAAAATGTACACAATATGAAATTAAAAAACCCATTAGTTTGCATGGCTGTCTCAAATGACATTTAACACGTGTGAGTGTAAGCTATAGAGGAAATGAAATGACACATATGATACATAAATGTCTTCCTCATGGAGAGGGTGGGGAGGGGGGGATATCATTTTCATTTTTCTCGTTCTTACAGTGTCCGTTGTGCCTTTTGGCGCCAATTTTCAGAAATGTTCGCCTTTTCATGTCTTGTCTGCTGTATTTACACAATGTACCTTTGTCCATATTTTGTTCTGATCTGTTCTCACCTTGTCTGGTCAGCCAGTCAAACATTTCTCTTTGTGTGTGTAATACTGTTCACATTTATGGTTGTCTACTATAGCTTACGTCTTGAGTGTATATCCGGACATTCACATCTCTCGCACGTTCTGCCGGACGAAAGTGTCACGTTTCTTCTGATACATGTCGTGGGACACATGGCATTAGAAAGTATACACGGATTTCTCAGTTCCACGTAATGAATGTTGTTTACAATAAAGTGCCCAGGGGGCAGGGTGGTCGTCGTTGAGGCAGTCGTTGATGTAATTGTTGTTGTATCTGGCCATGCTACTGAAAATATCAACACGATCTCATGACATAATGCATAACAATCGTTTCATGGTTTAATAGTGCCATACACCTGTTTCCTATTCCAATGCCTCACACGTGCTTCTTATGACAATGCCACACACCTGTTTCCTATTCAAATGCCTCATACGTGCTTCTTATGACAATGCCACAAACCTATTTCCTATTCCAATGCCACACACGTGCGTCCTATGACAAAATCACACACTTGCTTCCTATGACAATGCCACACACGTGCTTCATATGACAATGCCACACATGTGCTTCCTATGACAATGCCACACACGTGCTTCCTATGATAAAGTCACGCACGTGCTTCCTATGACAATGCCACACAAGTGCTTCCTATGACAATGCCACACACGTATTTTCTATGCCAATGCAACATACGTGCTTTCTATGACAATGCCACACACGTGCTTCCTATGACAATGCCACACACGTGCTTTCTATATCATGTTTTGTGTTAGTGGTTACTCCATGACTAATGGTTCTGATATATTAGATAAAAAACATTGAATTCACGGCTGAATAAAAACCAATTATACACTATTATCTATAATTCCCCTAAGCAATAAAAGTCTCCGACACTTCAGTGTGTGACATTTGTATTTACTTGTATTTCCATACACCATTATCATTGTAAAAGTTTTCCGAGAACTCTTTAAGAACGATTTCCTTGTATCATCAATATACAGCATTCGGTAGCGGTAAATAATTTCTTTGTGTGGCCTGTGTTAGTATTTTTGTTCATTAGTTCATCCCTTCATCAAAACTTTTATTGAAATGTTTTTTTTTAAATTAAAGATTCTCAATACAGTCGGTCAAGTTGAATAAGGCGATGTGTAATTCATATTCATTATAACTATACTTTGTTGAACATCACTGGTCTATAGTAAGTGGAATTCCCTTGGTGTAAAACGCGTTCATGTTGTGAAGCCGTTCACTATTGGGATTCGCTAAAACGTGAGTATTTTTTACCAAGACAATGTGGTTCAATTTTAGCAAATTTTCAGAAATAATTCTTTCATTCGAAGCTGTAGTTTTGAGTGGAAATAAGTGATATTTTAGGATTTTCACAAATTATACTTTTATTTTTCTCATTACACAATTTTGATTTCCCTAAAAGAAGTACATGTAAGTTTGTATTTTTCATCAGCAAATTCTTCTATCTGTGTACTGCAAACCATGTCCTATCACTTCAGGACAAATTAACTAACTGTGACCCAGTGTCTTTCCAAATGAAGCGTTCCAATCAGTGTGGCTTTTATCTAGTTTCCATCGATATTTACTGTGAGAGATAACAAAATAGTTATGTATCCTGTTATATGTTACGTTGCCTTGCGTGACAATTCCCCACCACACACATTTTACCTGAATCTATAGGATTTGTGCAGAAACAAAATTCGCAGTTAGTTGACCCGGACATCTTCATAAGGTTACAGGTCAGAGGGCAGATGACGTCCTGGGTCCGGCACGGATTCACGGGGGCCACGAATTCCGGATCACTAGATATCACACCTAAATATAGATCCTATATTTATTCATATCAACATCAAATTTTCACATCATACATTGTATTTATATGGCGTCTTACATGACATTCCCTATATAACAGATAGATCTGTGAGTATAGTCTCTATCAGTAGTTCAGGATTATTTTATAAATAATTCAATTTTTTCTAGCCTTTTTTAGCTTTGAAGATAACAAATCAATTTATTTCTAGATATTTTTAGTAATGGGTTTTAATGTCATCATGTTTTCTGGTTATTTTTTATATTGGTTATCAGCATTTCGCTAAAGATCATAAATACAACATGCGTGGGTACAGACCAGGTCACTAAACGTAAGAATATCGTGATGGAAACAAGTCACACAAAGACACAGTGTTTCTTTTACTCTGCTTAATTATTTCCAAAAGTTACAAACAACAACAAGAAAATACAAACATAGCAACATAATTCTAATCCAAAATCAAATTCCATAAATCCAAGGCAAAATATGAACAAATAATACTCCTGAAACAGTACAAGGGAAATAAGACCAGAGGTTCCGGAAGAGTAATCGGCGACTACCGCCGAAGACACTCGTTAATGCTGTTTTTAGTAACTTTCGAAAATAAGTAACTCGAGTGCAATACCTTGTTGTGTGACCTTTGATTATAAAGAAATTATTTATGTAAATAAAAACCCAACAAATCTGTGCCATCATTTCTGTCTGGAAAATAATCATTGATATGTAAACTGACGCTATTCGTTCCGTATAAGTAAGAGAACGTACCACAGATCCATAACATAACGCTGAACGTCCGCCATTGTATACTCCCTGTCATGATGGAACCTGTACATGCAAAATACAACACAAGTTGGTAAAGTCTTTATAGAAACACTATCAAATATTCAGATAGGTACAAAGAACCAATCGCATTTTGCGAAAAAAACGAAAACCAAAAACAAATAAAAACAAAAAGCAAACAAATACCAACATTTCAACATAATCATTATTCAAATTCAAATTCAATTAAACTAGAGCAATAAAAAAAGAAAGAAAAAAAAAAGAAAAAAAATTACACGAGGACTCATGTACGAGGATAATAAGACCAAGTGCTCCGGAAGAGTAAGTGTCTTCTGCTTCATCGACGACACCTGCCATGTAAACCTTGGTTAATTCAAGTAAGTAATGTCATGTTTTCAAATAAGAACAAGGTAAAAAAACCAACGGAATCAAGTGTAACAACCTGAACAATGATAATCAGTGCAGTATCTATATCCCCTGTCATTATTACTGTAGATTTACACACTCGCTTACCTCTTGTTTTCTCATGTTTTTGTTATTAAGATCATTTTGCTAAATTGCAAAAAGAAAGTTTTTTATATATAAACAAATACCGCGAGTCTCTTAAGTATTCCTTACAGTAGTTAACTATTAGAACTACTCCCAAAATTTTCAAACGCTAAAATAATCAAACTAATGACGTGTAAAGCCGAGGAGAAAGGTAGATTTCATTAAACTTATCATAAATGTGAGTTTTATACAGCCAACGTAAGATCGTTCCTGACAGTTGTAACATGGGAAAGTCACCAAAAAAAAAACACCTCCTTGTAAAAACAACACCCTCAAGGTCAGAAAAACACTCTCCTGGTAAAACAACACCCTCATGGTCAGAAAAACACTCTCCTGGTAAAAACAACACCCTCATGGTCAGAAAAACACTCTCCTGGTAAAAACAACACCCCCATGGTCAGAAAAACACTCTCCTGGTAAAAACAACACCCTCAAGGTCAGAAAAACACTCTCCTGGTAAAAACAACACCCTCAAGGTCAGAAAAACACTCTCCTGGTAAAACAACACCCTCATGGTCAGAAAAACACTCTCCTGGTAAAAACAACACCCTCATTGTCAGAAAAACACTCTCCTGGTAAAACAACACCCTCATGGTCAGAAAAACACTCTAATGGTAAAACAACTACCTCATTGTCAGAAAAACACTCTCCTGGTAAAACAACACCCTCATGGTAAAAAAACACTCTCCTGGTAAAACAACACCCTCATGGTCAGAAAAACACTCTCTTGGTAAAAATAAACCACATTCAGGGTCAGAAAAACACTCTCCTGGTAAAACAACACCCTCATGGTCAGAAAAACACTCTCCTGGTAAAACAACACCCTCATTGTCAGAAAAACACTCTCCTGGTAAAACAACACCCTCATGGTCAGAAAAACACTCTCTTGGTAAAAAAAATCACATTCAGGGTCAGAAAAACACTCTCCTGGTAAAAACAACACCCTCATGGTCAGAAAAACACTGTCTTGGTAAAACAACACCCTCATGGTCAGAAAAACACTCTCCTGGTAAAACAACACCCTCATGGTCAGAAAAACACTCTCCTGGTAAAACAACACCCTCATAGTCAGAAAAACACTCTCCTGGTAAAAACAACACCCTCAAGGTCAGAAAAACACTCTCCTGGTAAAACAACACCCTCATGGTCAGAAAAACACTCTCCTGGTAAAAACAACACCCTCATGGTCAGAAAAACACTCTCCTGGTAAAAACAACACCCTCATGGTCAGAAAAACACTCTCCTGGTAAAAACAACACCCTCATTGTCAGAAAAACACTCTCCTGGTAAAACAACACCCTCAAGGTCAGAAAAACACTCTCCTGGTAAAACAACACCCTCATGGTAAAAAAAAAACACTCTCCTGGTAAAACAACACCCTCATGGTCAGAAAAACACTCTCCTGGTAAAACAACACCCTCATAGTCAGAAAAACACTCTCCTGGTAAAAACAACACCCTCAAGGTCAGAAAAACACTCTCCTGGTAAAACAACACCCTCATGGTCAGAAAAACACTCTCCTGGTAAAAACAACACCCTCATTGTCAGAAAAACACTCTCCTGGTAAAACAACACCCTCATGGTCAGAAAAACACTCTCCTGGTAAAACAACACCCTCATTGTCAGAAAAACACTCTCCTGGTAAAACAACACCCTCATGGTAAAAAAACACTCTCCTGGTAAAACAACACCCTCATGGTCAGAAAAACACTCTCCTGGTAAAAAAAACTACATTCAGGGTCAGAAAAACACTCTCCTGGTAAAACAACACCCTCATGGTCAGAAAAACACTTTCCTGGTAAAACAACACCCTCATTGTCCGAAAAACACTCTAATGGTAAAACAACACCCTCATAGTCAGAAAAACACTCTCCTGGTAAAAACAACACCCTCATGGTCAGAAAAACACTCTCCTGGTAAAAACAACACCCTCATGGTCAGAAAAACACTCTCCTGGTAAAAACAACACCCTCATGGTCAGAAAAACACTCTCCTGGTAAAAACAACACCCTCATGGTCAGAAAAACACTCTCCTGGTAAAAACAACACCCTCAAGGTCAGAAAAACACTCTCCTGGTAAAAACAACACCCTCAAGGTGAGAAAAACACTCTCCTGGTAAAACAACACCATCATGGTCAGAAAAACACTCTCTTGGTAAAAATAAACCACATTCAGGGTCAGAAAAACACTCTCCTGGTAAAACAACACCCTCATGGTCAGAAAAACACTCTCCTGGTAAAACAACACCCTCAAGGTCAGAAAAACACTGTCTTGGTAAAACAACACACTCATGGTCAGAAAAACACTCTCCTGGTAAAAACAACACCCTCATGGTCAGAAAAACACTCTCCTGGTAAAAACAACACCCTCTTGGTCAGAAAAACACTCTCCTGGTAAAAACAACACCCTCATGGTCAGAAAAAACACTCTCCTGGTTAACACAACACCCTCATGGTCAGAAAAATACTCTCCTGGTAAAACAACACCCTCATGGTCAGAAAAACACTCTCCTGGTAAAACAACACCCTCATTGTCAGAAAAACACTCTCCTGGTAAAACAACACCCTCAAGGTCAGAAAAACACTGTCTTGGTAAAACAACACACTCATGGTCAGAAAAACACTCTCCTGGTAAAACAACACCCTCATGGTCAGAAAAACACTCTCCTGGTAAAACAACACCCTCATGGTCAGAAAAACACTCTCCTGGTAAAAACAACACCCTCATGGTCAGAAAAACACTCTCCTGGTAAAAACAACACCCTCATGGTCAGAAAAACACTCTCCTGGTAAAAACAACACCCTCATGGTCAGAAAAACACTCTCCTGGTAAAAACAACACCCCCATGGTCAGAAAAACAATCTCTTGGTAAAAACAACACCCTCATGGTCAGAAAAACACTCTCCTGGTAAAAACAACACCCTCATTGTCAGAAAAACACTCTCCTGGTAAAACAGCACCCTCATGGTCAGAAAAACACTCTCCTGGTAAAACAACACCCTCATGGTCAGAAAAACACTCTCCTGGTAAAACAACACCCTCATGGTAAAAAAAACACTCTCCTGGTAAAACAACACCCTCATGGTCAGAAAAACACTCTCCTGGTAAAACAACACCCTCATGGTCAGAAAAACACTCATTTGGTAAAAAAAACCACATTCAGGGTCAGAAAAACACTCTCCTGGTAAAACAACACCCTCATGGTCAGAAAAACACTCTCCTGGTAAAACAACACCCTCATTGTCCGAAAAACACTCTCCTGGTAAAACAACACCCTCATAGTCAGAAAAACACTCTCCTGGTAAAAACAACACCCTCATGGTCAGAAAAACACTCTCCTGGTAAAAACAACACCCTCATGGTCAGAAAAACACTCTCCTGGTAAAAACAACACCCTCATGGTCAGAAAAACACTCTCCTGGTAAAAACAACACCCTCATGGTCAGAAAAACACTCTCCTGGTAAAAACAACACCCTCAAGGTCAGAAAAACACTCTCCTGGTAAAACAACACCCTCAAGGTCAGAAAAACACTCTCCTGGTAAAACAACACCCTCATTGTCAGAAAAACACTCTCCTGGTAAAACAACATCCTCATTGTCAGAAAAACACTCTCCTGGTAAATCAACACCCTCATGGTAAAAAAACACTCTCCTGGTAAAACAACACCCTCATGGTCAGAAAAACACTCTCTTGGTAAAAAAAAACCACATTCATTGTCAGAAAAACACTCTCCTGGTAAAAACAACACCCTCAAGGTCAGAAAAACACTGTCTTGGTAAAACAACACCCTCATGGTCAGAAAAACACTCTCCTGGTAAAACAACACCCTCATGGTCAGAAAAACACTCTCCTGGTAAAACAACACCCTCTTGGTCAGAAAAACACTCTCCTGGTAAAAACAACACCCTCATGGTCAGAAAAACACTCTACTGGTAAAAACAACACCCTCATGGTCAGAAAAACACTCTCTTGGTAAAACAACACCCTCATAGTCAGAAAAACACTCTCCTGGTAAAAACAACACCCTCATGGTCAGAAAAACACTCTACTGGTAAAAACAACACCCTCAAGGTCAGAAAAAACACTCTCCTGGTAAAACAACACCCTCATGGTAAGAAAAACACTCTCCTGGTAAAACAACACCCTCATTGTCAGAAAAACACTCTCCTGGTAAAACAACACCCTCATGGTCAGAAAAACACTATCCTGGAGAAACAACACTTTCATGGTCAGAAAAACACTATCCTGGAGAAACAACACTCTCATGGTCAGAAAAACACTATCCTGGAGAAACAACACGCTCATTGTCAGAAACATAATAGCCTCCTTTAATGTCTTGTTTTAATGTCACTTTAGTCTCTATAACAGTTTATTAAACGTATATTTATCCTGTTATTTTGTGTCTTTGTGCTAAAATCTAATAATCGTACTTAGGTATTGGCACGTCCACTATTGACTACAACAAGGACATCTGTGTAATAAGATCAATCATCCACACAACGTTATCAGAGCCGGTGACGTATTGAATAATTGAATTTGTCGGAGAATTCCTGTCATATTAAAAAGTGGATGATAAATGAAATCAAACAGACGAAAGTAATTACAAAATTATTAATATGCAAGTAGAAACGATAAAAATTAAACACCAACAACGATATGTAAACGAAAGTATCATTTAAACAAAAAATAAATCAAACCAGTGCAAAATATGAAGACATAAAATATTTACAATTAACTTTAGGTCATAGAGAACGTAAATTTGGATCGATCCGAAATCATTTGGCTTGTATGGTATTCTAGGTATGTTAGAATTGACCTTTGACCTCAATCATAGTAGCAACCAGAGTATACAATGATATATACCTCAAATGAAAATATTATAACTTGTCGCACTACATCCCATAATTATCACGTAATTACGACATACTTATCAGGTAATTACGACATACTTATCAGGTAATTACGACATACTTATATCGTTATTAGACTAGATTCCTAAACTTCACAAGAATCCATTTAACTAATGCTTAATTGCCGACTCGTCTAGTTTTTTAACCCGGTTTGGCAAACCTTTAAAAAAGTGTCTTACTTCCATTCTACGCAGTATCAAATAATGGTCACATCTTTCTTCTGACATTTTAAATCAAGGAGTGGAATTAAGGGAACGTTGATTTTAAGACCTCCAAACTAGTTTTTTTGATAATTCTCTCCTGTAAAAATGTCTTCTATAAGATCACGTTTTTACTCTGAACCTTACCGTGTCCCATTCTAAACTGAAGGAACGTGATCTGTCTGTTGTAATGAGAACTTTTCTAGCATTGAAAGGTGACAGAAAGTACCAGAATGTCACAAAGGAATAAAAAAAGATGTTAACAAAATATTAATTCAAACACGTGTTCGATAAACAATGGCAAAATAGGGACAAAAGAACGATTTTATACTGTATCAGATAGCTATTAAGTCAGTGCTACTAAGGGGCTAAAATCTAAACTTTGAAGTTTAGCCAAGGTACACCATAAAAAAGTGAAGACAATTGTTATAATGTGGATGATATTTTGATATGAATAAAGAAATAGAATCAACTGACAAGTTTATAGGTCACGTGATCAAGTCTACTACATTACTACTGGTCCTTGATATCAACATGTAACTTATCCAAATTACAACCTGCCAGATCGAAATTGAATTTTTTATATCTAGAGACGAAACGATCATCTTAGATTTACGAAAGCCTCGTGGATTTATGTGGAGACTTGTTTTGCCTATGATGCCTCTATGTTACTATATATAGCGACATGATCATCGGGTTTATAAAGCTGCTTATATTATGAAATTCTGCCATTTTTTTTCGAGTCAATGAAAACCCGTAGGAATCTGCTATATCATCGTTCTAGCTCTGGTGGTAACTTCTGATACAGATTATCCCTTTCAGTAAACTAGTAAAAAAAGCAGACCTTATAAACACACTTTGTTTACAAACTCCAACTCATATCTCATATTTAATATCTTAAACAACAATTATATAATCAATTTATTATTTCCCTCCGCTATATTTTATCAAAATTTATCTAGCAATGTGCTGTTCTCTTGTGTGTCTTTTGCACAACTTATACAGCTGGAAATATTACTGATAAATGTTGCAGTTGCGATGTGAAGCTGGACGTGTTTGATGCCCGTTAATTTGCCTGATGATTCAAAGTTGTATACATTGTTCTCATTTGAGAACGTGACATTACTTAAATTGACCGATGTTTACATGACAGGTGTCGTCGATAAAGCAGAAGACGCTAATTCTTCCTGAACCTATAGTCTTTTTGTCCTTGTACTATTTCAGGGGGTCACCATGTGAATCTTTTTGTCGATATTTTGCCTTAATCTTATTGAAATTGAGCTTGGATTATGATTATGTTGACATTTGGGTTTTTTTTAAATAACCAATAGAATTATGAATAAATATCTCTCATAACTATTTCTTCTTTGTAAAAGTGTTACTGTATTTGATATCAAACATATTCTGTATAAATCTATCTATTGTCGTATTATTTTTTTATGATATAAAACCTAAACGTGGCCTCAGCTGGCAGATTGCCAGCTCCATTGTTGAGGCTGAAGAAATGTTTCGCTAAATTGACACTTCCTCTAACGTTCGTTATGTGTGGGGAAACCCCGCTAATTGAATGATATCTCGCACTGGTACATTCCTATCATAATACTGTCAATAGTGTCAACCAGCTCTCGTGTCGTGACGGCAATTATAAAACTCAGGACAAATTGACAGATATTTTGTGTACTGAATGGTTATTAAATGTCGTTCTAGAAAGATTGTTTACAGGGACTAAATGGTTAGATTTCGTTACTTTTTTTTCGTGCATTTCATTTCGGGAAAGCGTTGTAATACTTAAAATAAGACTAGTCACAAAATTATGGCACTCTCTGAGGAAACTGATAAATATTATCAGTTTAAATCTTATGCTAGTCGACACTCACTGTTGTGTCTACCACATATCGCTGTTTTGATCGGAGATTTCATCACGTGACCTTTCGAAACCTCGTTTTAACCCGCCGTTTTGTTATGATTTCTAAATATGCACGCACAAAGACATTGTTTACACTCTCCGAACGATAATGATATGAATTAGGGTTGGGTCGCTCCTATTTTATTTTATTTTTTCTACGTTTTTAGTGAAATGGTCATGCCAAATTTTGAATTATCATGATTAACACAAATTTAAAGTGCACAACTTTCAACACATATTTAAATATCATAATGTGTTTTATCAGTTATGAAATAAACATCTAACCATTTAGTCACTTTAAATATTTTCTTAGCTCTACTTATAATACCTACCTTATCTGTACCTCGCTGATTAGATTTAGGACACGGCACCACTGACGGTAGTATCTGTGTGTAGTATGGAAACACGTTAGAGCCATACTGTAAATTGTTTTCTGTTACAAATACTTCCGACACTTATGGAATCTTATTCATTTTTTTATTGTCTACATACAAAGCCGGTCATTCAAACACACAACTCACCAATGCAACAATATGTCTTAATGTAACAAACAACATTACCTTACTAACTGATTGACTGACTGGATAGCTGGCTAATTAATCTGAATAACTGACTGACATAATGGTTAGCTGGCAAAATTAACTGACTCAAGCAATGTGTTTCTCTGACCTAATCCTATTTCAACAAATTTTGCGGCGCAGTTCAAGCAGCAATACTGGTCCAGCGGACGGTCAATCATTTGCATGAAAGTCAGCTAGGAACATATTTTGGTGGGTTGGTGTGTTTAAAACTATTTTATCTGACATATTGATGTAAAAGTTGCATTTTATCACAAGTGTTAAAA
The DNA here is from genome assembly GCF_031769215.1 of Ylistrum balloti. NCBI lineage: Eukaryota > Metazoa > Mollusca > Bivalvia > Pectinida > Pectinidae > Ylistrum > Ylistrum balloti. The sequence goes on along the minus strand of NW_026782823.1, from coordinate 164,874 downwards.
TACTTATTAATTAAAAAACTGAAAAGGAAATATTGTTTCAAAGTTGTAACATATAAGTGTCTATTCAAACGCTGACTTTTCAGACATGGTCTGTTTCAGATTGCTAGCAATACTACATATCGGACCTTGTTTGAATCTTTAACTCTTGTTGTGAGAATTTCCTTTTCCAAGAAAGGTGAATGACGATACAGATATATAGTTGTAAGCTATAATAAAGCATATTTCGTGAATATTCAGGGAATAATTGAGTATCTAGTTGACAACATTTTCGTCGAGTTTGGTGGTAAGATCTCCCAACAGACTATTGCCATACATGTAGGAAGTAGCTGTGTCCCTCAGTTGGCCGACTTGTTTTTGTTTTATATGAGGCTAAAGAGCTTATCAAAACAGGTCACAAAGACCTTGCAAAGCCGTTTAATTTCAATTTCAGATATATTAATGATTAAAAAGGTCACTATTTATTTTCCTTTTTGTTTTTATTTTTTCCTGTATTTTTTATATTGCCATTTCTCTCTGGTAAATGTTGGATTGTTGTGTTAGATTATGTTAACACGTTTCCTGTCAGTGTAGGTACATTAGACATATATCTCGTTATATACATGTGTATAATCAGTATAGCAGTGGCCTTTAATCCATTACTTCACTCTTTATCCTGCTTTCTGAGATACATTTATCAGGATTTTTATCAGGCAAATTAGTGAATGCAGTCTGAAGGCCTCTGTATCAACAATATATATATACTGAGAAAATGTACATCCTCCAGTACAATAGCTATGTAGGGTCCCAAAAATAAGAATCATGCCAACATTAAAATTAAATATTAAAACAGATATTTTTCCAATGTTCATCAAGCAATACTTCGAAATGGTAAACATTATCTACATCGATAATATGTTGTAGTAAATTATTCTATATATCTACTATTCTATGACTAGAGATATTCTTCCTTATATCCAGGTTACAGCGATTTTTTTTTGTTTTTTTGTTTTTTTTTTTTGTTTTTGTTTTTTTGTTTTGTTATGTTTTTGTTTAATCTTTTATGAATAACTCCTTGTTCGGCTTGAAGTGTCCATTTGGAAAAAAGTTTTCTGTCACTCTATAATCAAAAAGATGTTAAAAGTATATATGATATCTCCTCTGATTCTGCGACATTGAACTGTTGGGAGATTTAATCTCCTCAAGCATTCTTAGTTCGATAAGTTCTGAAGTTCAGGGATTAGCTTGGTAGCCCTCCTCTGTACCTGTACTGCATACTCTAGGTGAGGTCTAACAAAGGCTTTGTACAACAATCCGAATATTGACTCATCAGGATAAACAAATGATCTGATTAGTGGAATTATACTATTTGCCTTATTAACAATATTATGTATGTGTGCTTAACTCCTCATCGATAGTTACGCCAATATCCTTCTCGTGGACTACATTTTCCAAGTGGATCTTAACCCCTCCTTGTCGAGGCACGAGACATTTCCTTTTCTTCAGAACCTTTTATTGACATAACCTTACATTTGTTAGGATGAAATTTTAAAAGCCATTCAATTGACCAAATATGGAGTTTATCCAGGTCTTCTTGGAGCGTTTTAACATCTTCGTCGCTTTTTATCTGCCTGTATATTTTCGTATCATCTGCTAATAGCGGCAGTGAAAAGTCTTTATTTCTGGGAGGTCATTGATATATACTATAAATACCATTGGCCCAAGAATGCTTCCCTGAGAAACACCACTAATTACAGGGTATGTTCTTGATGATTGGCCGTTTACAATAATACGCTGAAGTCTGTTACTTAGAAAGTCCTCTATCCGTTTTACTACTTTCTGACTTGTACCATCTCCTGCCAGTTTAACAGCCGTTTGTGTGGAACTTAATCGCATGCCTTCATAAAGTCCATGTAGATGGCATCTAATTCGCTCCCGCTATCTATAATATCCGTCCAGTCCTCCAGAACAGTTAGAAGCTGGAGCTGCGTTGATCTTCCCGTGGTAAATCCAAATTGTCTTGGGCTTAGTACATCTTAGTACTGTTTTTTTCTTCTAGAGTTCTTACTTGTTAGACTGACTGGTCTATGTAGTTACCTGGGCCTGACTTCGCTCCCTTTTTGAGTATGCTAATTATGTTGGAATCTTTCTATTCCTGTGTAGCTTTCAAAGTTTTCAAGTGAGTGGTTAAATGTATCTGTTAATGGTGAACTAATAGTTTGCCTTAATTCTTTCAACAGTTTTGGATGCATTTTATCTGGTCCTTTCGATTTATTTTATTTAAATTTGCCAAAAGTTTTTCTATCACTTGGGCATTGCAAACAATATTCTTGAAAGGGTATTTCATATATTTTTTTTTATCTGGTATTTTAAAAATCATATGATTTCATGGTGATATTTTAAGATAAGATAAGTTTATTTCCGGTCCAGGGCGTGCTTGAGTCCTCTATACCAGACTCAATAATTTTGTTGTGTTTAATATCATACTGGTTGATTGTCGTAAAAATCGCTCGCTTACCTAAAGTGACTTGTTTCAAAACACGACTTTACACAAATCTTATTTGCGGTTATATTGCTGTCACCAAATGCTTGGGATTCGACATACGACTGGTACGAGCACAGTCGTCAGAAAGCTTTAGAATGTTTTCTAAGTTTGCCAATATATGTTTTATCTTGGGATTAATTTCTGACGGAAAGCTCAACTGAACTTTAAGTTCACCCAATGTTTAGAAAAAGCTAAATTTAATATTTCTGTGTTCCATTCTTTATAAATTGTGTCATCATCGAACGCATCCCTTAAGCTTGGGTGATCGTTACTATTGTACCTCCTTTGAGAAAAGAGCTACAAAACTATGAAATGTCTGCTAAATATTCCACAGAGGGTATGCCACAGGAATCAGACGTTCTAGACTGTATACGTGAAATATAGCTATTATACTGCTTTCCTATAGGCAACCCCTGCTATTTTAGTAATATAAAAGCAATGTTTCACATATAGAACGTCCGGTTCCTGTGGCACTGCCTAAGAAAAATCTCTGATCGAGGTAAGTGTTATTTAATATCAGTATACGACACGTGTTTTTCTTTTCATTTCTCTAAATTACATGCCATCGAATGTATTACTGCATGTCGTTTTCAATTCAGCGCCACATAATTTTCAGACCTACTTATATCTTAAACAATTTGCCTTCTCCACTTTTGCCTCTCCTGGGCTGACAAGGACTTGTTCTAATATTAAAGCGCGGTCTTAACCCCTACTCCGGCCAATAAAAGAACATCGCAATGCATGGTGTCAGTGCTACAACACTGTCGCTAATATGAATATATATAAGATGTTTAATCTGATGCAGTTATTTTCACAGTTTCTATTCGTAAATGGTAACTACAGTTATATATATGCTACAACTGTAACATTGAGGCATTTGCAACAAGTTGTGTGTACTATGTTATTTTAATTTCAGGAATTCAAAGAAGAGGATTTGCTCCAACAGTGTCTCGAGTAAACAGTACTTGTTCTGTACATTTGGTAATAAGAACATAACAAAAATTATCTTGGCATTACATAAAAGTTTAAATAAAAATTCACATGGTGATTTATAGTCATAAACAAACTCGACAGCCCTGGTTATACCAGAGCCGTTTAATTCACAGCTCAAGGGATAAGAAACTAGGCTCTGTGGTGACTTCTCAGGTGTTAGTTTTTTAATTGGTTCACAGGGCCATGAAGCTGCGAAGCTCCCTCTTCTTTCTGCGGTTACCTAATCTTATCTACATGATTGTCTCTGATATAATTAGTAGTGACTTACATAGCCTTGACCAATCTGAGTAATTTTGTCCACAATCTGAGAAGTGACGCTCATTTTTGTAACAAAAATGATACTAATTAATGAAAGTAATGTATCACAAAATTTATGTGAGTCAGTCAGAAAATGACTCGGTTTTTCTATGTTATCAAGTTACGGAAGATTTTCTCCAACAGAAAGTGGTATAGTATAGGATAGTATTTTGGTTGTAAATATCTTTAACATGCGTTTTGTTTTACAAATATCAAAAGTTAACAAAAATTGTTTGTCACAATAGCTAATACTACAATCTATTTGAAAATTATTAAGCGTACAAAAACTGTTTACTTTGAAAAGATAAGTTGTGTACTTATGTAGAAAAATGTTTTGTAAAAGCAACAAGGCTAATGAACTTGATCTGTTCTTCGCTACAGCATTACAAAGATCAAAATCAATATTCGGCGATATTCGGCGTTTTAGTTGAGTCTTTTTTTGCCAAAATATGGAAACCACAAGCGTATGCATGGTGTACCCTCCTAAAAATAAGAACAATTAATGAGAAATAGGGACTTAACTTAAAATTGTATACAGCATCAAAAATTAGGTTGTCAATAAACAGATGAGCCCGATATGGTCGAAACCGGTCAGCAGTAGTAAAGTTTGTTGACAAGCTAATTTTTTGAAGCTGGTATATGTTGTGTTCACGCCTTATTTCTCATTTATAGCAATACAAAAGATACAGGCAATTTCTAATCCCTCTGTATTACACATCCCTTATACAATGTGAAGTGATTTAAATAATGTACTTAAACATCTTTAACTTACCAGTAACAGTTTAAAAGTGGGTTGTCATATCATCCGGTTTATTTAAACTAGAATAACAGAACAGGCAATAGTCAAGTCTCTATCATTTTGAAAAGAAAATTCACTACTACCATGGAATCAGGATTTGAAAAGGACTTGGTAGACGCATTGAAGAGTGTTGTAAAGGGAAGCAACTGGCAGTGTCTTGGAGATGTAGATCAGCTGAAGACATTGAAATGTCGACGGTAAGTCTGACGAAATACCAACAATTACATGAAATTTAAACCTTGTGATATATTGGTATCCATTAAATAGAGGCTTTGTTCCTTGAACCCAGCAAGGAAATGATGTAATCTTTTGTATCATGATACACCTCAGCATTAAATACATGTAAATAAGATTTTTAATTTCAGAGTCTTTTTAAGTATACAATGTAAGTAACAAGTAATTGTTTATATGTGTGTTACCTGTTTCAGTGTATACACAGACGAAGGAGATGATTTGGTTCTGATAAATGTTCAGAATGGAAAACAGTTTTTTGTGTTAGATGCATCTTGTCCTCATGAAGGTAATGTATACTGTTATACCCTATCTGTCTTATCAATACCTCAATGCATGACTGGTTGTGTAAGTCCACCTTTATTGTTATCAATTTCATAGGAATTTAGAAATATAGCAAATGTTTGTTGTCCTGAAATAAACCCGTTCTCTCAAGGTATTGTGTCTGAATTTATGTAGGCTTCACAGAAATAAAACTGGAATTCAACTTGACACTCTGTGTATGGAGGACCAGTGAGCTTATACCATGATACGGCATCTGTTGTTAGTCATCTTGCATCTAGCATCTATCTTCTTTTTTCTAATAATCACTACTGGTCGTGAACCATTGAACCGATTTTGCCCCAGTGTGGTCAGAAGTATCTTTTAAGGAAGCCAAACTAAGTTAATTTAAAAGATTGATTTCTGACCCTTGTTCTTGAGGGATGGTGCCCAAAATGGGAAATTCAGCAAATCCTTCAAAATCTGTTTTCTTCTGTATAGATTTTGGATTTTGTCCTGATTTATTCAGAAGCATCCTTGTGTCATTGAGAATCAGTTTTTATAAACAGTTGGTCTGGGCCCCAAGGGGCAGGATGGTTGGGGCCCAGTACAGTAAATAGAGAAAATTCTTAAAACCCTTGTTCACTGAGAATGTCAGGGTTTGAATCTGTCCTAATTTGGTCTGAATCTTGAGAGGGTGAAGGGGAATCAGTTTTATATTTATTAAACTGTTAGTCTTGGGCCCATAGGGGCAAATGGGGTGGGGCCCATAACGGGAAGAGAGCCAATTCCTTTTAAATCCTTCTTCTTTGGTAGGAGTTTCAGGATTCTATTCCAATTTGGTCTAGCTAGCGATTTTGAAGGGAAATCAATTTTGTATAAACATGTGATTTCAGCTCACTAAATAGAGCAAATTCTATTGAAATGTCAGAATTCTGTTCAAGTGTGGCCTGAAGCATGCATGGATGAAGGAGACTTTGTATAAAAGATTAAGCTGACTCCTTGAGGGCAGAGGGTGGAGCCCGCTGGGGAATAGATATAAAGTTATAGAATTCCTTTTCCTTTACTTTTGATATGCAATTTCAGCCAAATCAAGTCAAAGTTAGCAATGGAGGACCTTTTGGCCTCTTGTATTATGTATGTATCATTGTTAATTTATGTTCTCACTTTTGAATCAATTCAAAAAGTGCGTTTTTCAATTTATTTAGAAAAAAAAAGTTTACTGCAAATGCTACTTTTTTGATGGTTCAATTTTTTTGAGTTTTACTAAAATTTTGGAGCAAAATAAATGGACTTTTGGTGAAAGCTAAAAAATGGACATTGGTTTGTGCTATAGATATGTTTTTAAATTTATGTACAATGTACATTGCATTTTTCAGTTTAATCAATTCTCAAAGTTAGCTAATTAAGAAAAAAAACAATAACAACCTCAGCGGTAATTTCACTTGATTAAAAGTAAAAAGTAAATGTGATATTTATCAGGCTGTTTACACATGTCTTGTAATAAGCCCACCCTTAAGCCACGTTATTAAAGGGACTAAATGGTTAGATTTTGCTATTTTTCCCCAGCATTTGATTTCGAGAAAGCATTGTAATACTTAAAATTAGACTCCTCACAAAATTATAGCACTTTCTGAGAAAAATTTACAAAGATTATCAGCTTCAAAGTAATGCTTTTTGACACTTCGTGTTTTGTCTAGCACCCATAGCTGTTTTGATCAGAGATAGCCAAGTTCTTCATATGCCCTTTTGGAGCCTCTTTTTAACTCACCCTTTTGATAGGATTTCTTACTATGTATAATCAAGAAGTTAGCCAAAACTTAACTTGTCACCAGTGTTTCAATTCTTACTTTGTGAAATGGCCTCTTGTGTCATGCTGTACACATGACAGAGGGAAATAAACAAATTTGAATTTATCTGCAAGCACAAAGAAATTGTTTACTTTCTCTGAACGATAATGATATAAATTATTTCTTGTTTAATTATGGGTCGCTCCTATTTTTTATTTTTTAGTCAAAAAATGGTTATGGAAACTTTAAATTATCATAATTAATAGAAAGTATATATAAATGTTCTAATTCTTTTTATCAGTTATGAAATGAAAATCTAACAATTTAGTCCCTATAAAATGAATTGTATATCAGTGCTATTTTCTTGTTCTCCTTTACGCAGGGTATGAATTTGAATTATTGTAAGATAAATGCGGTAATACATTTTTTTTTTGAGTAGGTGGTCCTCTTGATGAAGGTGACATTGAAGACATAGATGGACGTTGGGTCGTACTGTGTCCATGGCATTTCTACGATTATGATTTAGAGACTGGCAAATCATCTTCTGGTTTGGTGGTAAGTAAGATTGAACTAAAGCTATCTAAATCTTGTCTATATGTAATATATTAAGTCATAGAGATTGTTGTCAGGAGGTTTAATTTCATCCTTTGTCAGCTGGAAAAATAATACAAACCTTGTTATACAGCCATCAGTGTACAGTAAAACCTTGTTATACAACCATCAGTGTACAGTAAAACCTTGTTATACAACCATCAGTGTACAGTAAAACCTTGTTATACAGCCATCAGTGTACAGTAAAACCTTGTTGTACAGCCATCAGTGTACAGTAAAACCTTGTTGTACAGCCATCAGTGTACAGTAAAACCTTGTTGTACAGCCATCAGTGTACAGTAAAACCTTGTTGTACAGCAATCAGTGTAAAGTAAAACCTTGTTGTACAGCCATCAGTGTACAGTAAAACCTTGTTGTACAGCCATCAGTGTACAGTAAAACCTTGTTATACAACCATCAGTGTACAGTAAAACCTTCTTATACAGCCATCAGTGTACAGTAAAACCTTGTTGTACAGCCATCAGTGTACAGTAAAACCTTGTTATACAGCCATCAGTGTACAGTAAAACCTTGTTGTACAGCAATCAGTGTAAAGTAAAACCTTGTTATACAGCCATCAGTGTACAGTAAAACCTTGTTGTACAGCCATCAGAGTACAGTAAAACCTTGTTATACAACCATCAGTGTACAGTAAAACCTTGTTGTACAGCCATCAGTGTACAGTAAAACCTTGTTGTACAGCCATCAGTGTACAGTAAAACCTTGCTATAGAGCCAGCATTATTCAGTGAAACCATGTTGTATTGCTGCCATTGTCCTGTTCAGTTTTTGGTATTTAAACTCACCTGGCTGGGAGGATGAAATGAGCTATTGACATACTGTGATGTCTGTTGTTTGTCCTTCCATCAACTTTTTAATCGCTGCTAGTCATAAATGATTACGCCAATTTTGACTGGAGCATTCTTTGGTTTAGGGGAACAAATTATGTATAAACGGTGGATCTCGGCCCTTGGGAAGGGAGAGGCAGCGCCCAACTGGGGAAATTGTGCAAATTCTCTAAAATCCTACTCCTCCTCTAGGAATGGCTGAATTTTGTGCAAATTTGGTCTGAAGCATTCTTGGGTGAAGGAGAATTAATTTTGTAAAAATGATGTGTCTTGGTCCCCAGGGGCAAGGTCAAATATTGGAAATGAGACAAATTCTTTAAAATCCTACTTATGCTGTTGAAAGATTTGGTCTGAAGTATGACTGGTTTGGTTGACCCCTAAGGATAGAGGGTTGGGGTCCAATAGGAAAGTAAGTTTGTTTTGTATTGTGTGCTTGAACATTTACAATTCCTTTTCCTTTAGTTTTAATGAAGCATTTTCAGCCAAGCAAAGCCAGGTGAGCAATACAGGCCCTATGGGCCTCTTATACATAGCTTTTAGCTGTGTGTATATATGTTTGTACTTGTATTTAGAAAGATAATTTGTATACAGTTTGTCATATACATGTAGATATTTTCTGTTAATGAAACCTTCCCAATATTTTCCTGTAAAGTAGCAACATCTCGCTACCTAAGAAAACTCTCTACCAATTCTAGATTAAAGGGAAATTTCTAGCAGCCAAAACTGGTAAGATAGTTTGTAAGTTACTTTTACTGTCATTAAAGTGTGAATAAAGTTGAAAAACTAATATGATGTTTACGTTGGCCTTACATTTTCAGCAAGACACTTACCCTGTGGAGGTGGTGGACGGCAAAGTGTACATCAACACAGACAGAAATCTCTCCCTACATCCTATAAAGACTAAACAGTTAACTACAGGTGTGTTATTTCTGTATCTCTACATTACAAGTTGGTCTGTATTTTTCCTTCCTTAATTGTATACATACCTAAATCTGTACATATTGTTAAAATATTTCTTAGAAATTTCAAATTGGAAGACATTTAAGACTTTCCCTTCATTTAAATGTTAATACATTCTTCACCTTGGGAAACAGCTTCCCTGCAGTTTTGATGATTTGTAGTGCAAACACTGGAAAATGTAAGTAGCGTGTTTATTTGTGTTAGTTTGAGTTGCAGTGTTTTTGTTTTTGTATTTTGTGCAAGTACATTGTAGTACTACTATCTATAAAAGGATTGTGTCAGAAGAAATGGTGACCTATTGACCTCTGATCGCCTAGTTAATGTGTTACAAATGAGTCATTTAACTGACCACCAAAGTTTAAATCTCCATTGATTTTTTATTTTCGTTTATTTCTACTAGATCCTGGTGTCACCACTGATAGTATAACAGTAAAGGAGGATGACAACAGTCTGACCTACTGGGCTGTTAAAATTCTACAGACGTCAAACCCTGAAGAAAAGGTCAGTTGTCTCCCTTAGAGAGTCTATTGCCTCTTAGTGAAGTTGATTTTTCTGTGTAAAATCTGTCGTCATGGAAGGGACTACACTAAATAAAGATCCTTTTTAGGACATTTTGTTTTTATTTGGGTTAGTAATGTTGGTAAAATAACCATTCTTCAGCAGAATTAGAATGTTATATTTTGATGACTGAACATCTTCATCAGACAAATGACCAGTGTGAAGCGTACTAGCACTGACGTACGTAGTGTGCGAGATCTACACAGTCATCGTCATCAGACAAATGACCAGTGTTTAGTGTACAAGCACTGACGTACTTAGTGTACGAGATCTACACAGTCATCGTCATCAGACAAATGACCAGTGTGGAGTGTACTAGTACTGACGTACTTAGTGTACGAGATCTACACAGTCATCGTCATCAGACAAATGACCAGTGTGAAGTGTACTAGTACTGACGTACGTAGTGTACGAGATCTACACGGTAACCTTCATCAGACAAATGACCAGTGTGAAGCGTACTAGTACTGACATACTTAGTGTACGAGATCTACACGGTAACCTTCATCAGACAAATGACCAGTGTGGAGCGTACTAGCACTGACGTACATAGTGTATGAGATGGTAAGAATTTTTTGCAGCGGTACTCTAATCCTATGTATGCTAAGGTTGAAAATAGTGTGATGAGATGGTAAACAGATTATAGACCGAAAAAACACAAGATGGTATATATATATAATAGCTAATTAGTCTATGTTTTGTTTTTACACTTTATCATAGATACGTGAGAGTCTGTGGGACCCCTCGTCTCTGTTTAGTACGGACCTGCTGTGCTATTGATCCCTTACCATCTCGTACACTATATACATTAGTGGTAGTATGCTTCACACTGGTCATTTGTCTGATGAAGGTGACTGTGTAGTCATAGAAACATCACACTCTAATCTTCTACTGATTGTGTTATAAGATGAAGGGGGCCGTGTAGTCATCAAAACGTCACACTCTAATCTTCTACCGGTTGTGTTATAAGAAGAAGGTGACTGTGTAGTCATAGAAACGTCACACTCTAATCTTCTACTGGTTGAGTTATAAGAAGAAGGTGACTGTGTAGTCATAGAAATGTCACACTCTAATCTTCTACTGGTTGCGTTATAAGAAGAAGGTGACTGTGTAGTCATAGAAATGTCACACTCTAATCTTCTACTGGTTGTGTTATAAGAAGAAGGTGACTGTGTAGTCATAGAAACATCACACTCTAATCTTCTACTGGTTGTGTTATAAGATGAAGGTGACCGTGTAGTCATCAAAACGTCACACTCTAATCTTCTACTGGTTGTGTTATAAGATAAAGGTGACCGTGTAGTCATAGAAACATCACACTCTAATCTTCTACTGGTTGTGTTATAAGGTGAAGGTTACGTCACACTCTAATCTTCTACTGGTTGCGTTATAAGAAGAAGGTGACTGTGTAGTCATAGAAACATCACACTCTAATCTTCTACTGGTTGTGATATAAGAAGAAGGTGACTGTGTAGTCATAGAAACATCACACTCTAATCTTCTACTGGTTGTGATATAAGAAGAAGGTGACAGTGTAGTCATAGAAACATCACACTCTAATGTACTTCCTTTTTGTATCCTTGGAATACAATGTATACACTCCCTGAACATTGTTCCAGAAGTGTTAACACCATCAACATCTTTGATAAACAGAAAAATATTGTCTGATTTTATTAATGGTTCTAGTACCTTCTTAGTTCAATTAATTTTACTGAAATCAAGAATAAGGATCACATGACTAACCTGGAGCCTTTAGACTTCAGTTTTGCTGTGACATAGTCATGTGAGCAGATAATGATGTGTTCAGTAAGAGAAGAGCCATTGGATTGTTATATTGTCATTTAAATACAGACAGTTGATAAAGATTTTGATGTTTGCTACCACAGGCTAGACTCACTTTGGAAATAGGAGAGCTCTGGAGATCAGGGAAGATAACTGGGATAGGTAATAATTCTCCACCTGATCAACCTTCTCGTGATCCTCAGCTCAGCATAGTAGCTCCTGGAAAGGAGAACAAGCGTGGAAAGGGAGCAACACAGGTTGGTACATAAATTTCAGCTTTTCTTGATAACTCATGAAAACAATATATTACTTGTAGTTTATTTTTTGTGAATTTGAAAAATAACGAGAAGTTCTGTGTAATGTTTAGAGGATAGATGAAATAGCTGTATATTGATAAGAGGATTTGACAATAGTCTTCTGTTTCTAAAAAAGTTATATTTTACCATTCACTAAGGTGTTTGTTATGATATGAAAATATTAGCAGATACATAGATAATTACCCATTTGTGTAAAAATGTTCAGCTTTAATTAATTAAAATGATATGATAATTGGAATTATAACAAATGTTCAGATTATATTCATAAAAAAACACAGATATTTTATGTTACGGAGATAAACTTTATCACAAATTTTACATCATCTTGATATACAATGTGATTATGATAGTAAACTTAGTTTTATGTGAAATTATATCCGATGACTTCAAACAAATGTTTATATTCCAGTTAAAAAACATTTATGCTAATTTGTTCCATCTCAATGATGATGAAATCCAATTTGTACAAGACAAAACATGTAAATGAGAAATTTTTGTTAACTTGACTTTATACTTTTCAGAGCAGTCGTATAGCCAACCTTCACTCTCTGGCTAACATAGAACAGTGGGCCATTGACCTGTCCTGGGATATTGTGGCACGTTTCCCATGTTGGCCCAGTGACGTGGTGACTGACCACACCACAGATGTTCTACAACTACCTAAAGCATTTTTTGATGACTTTATTCAGGTTGCCTGTGATGAAGCAAAGGTTTGTAATTATAGATGATAATAAATAAAGTCCAGAATCTCCACTTGATTTAACCTTTAACTTGTACTACATCAACTTTTCGGGGTGATGGTTTATGTAAGTACTTGTGAAATAATTCTATTTGGTTCCTTTTTCCATGTTTTCTTTTGTGGTTTTTTTTTCACCTTTTATCATTTTCCATAAAATTTATTTCTACTGATAAATATTTTTTAATGAATTGTTTGCCCTTACATATATCAGATGCAAATTGCCAGCTAGCTTTTAAAGAAAATTAGAAAAAATCATAAACAAATTTTTACAGTTGTTTGAAAATACTGCAACGTGTCAATCTTTTCCAATAAATAGAACCAAAGTATATATCTCTAATTTGATTTTGAGGACAAAAGATAGTATTCAATATTGTCAAGAATCCAAATGATCTAGATTCACATTATATTTTTGCAGCATTTCCTGTTACTGTCAAACAGACTGAAAGATCTGAACAGCCATTTTGGTGCCTTAACTGTACATAATGGTAAGGTTTGTCAGAAATAAATCAATATAATCAAACAATTAGTGCATTTAAGACCACCCTACTGTACACAGCCACAGACGTACAGATCTGTGAGATGACATTCATACATGGAGCACCATTCCTAGTCTTAATGATCAATGAATCCTCTAAAATGTTCATCATTTCAAAAATTGTAATTGAATGTCCACATCTATCAAGAACCGTGCCCGTATTCATGAAACCATTCTCATGCTCAACAATGAATTTTGTGCTCAAGCCTTATGTCTTATTTAAATTAAAATTTAATAAATAAGACTTATTTTGCCAAAGATTTAGTAAGAAATTTGAAAGGACTTCAAGTTAAAATTACGTTCATTGTTTATATTTAACATTTGTGTTATTTTATATGATTTAGGTGAATTATAAAAATCTATTCTTGAGCATGAGAACGGTTTCATGAATATTGGCCCAGGTTTTCTCATTTGTAGATTAAATATGTAAACTTTCCATATGGAGGTCTATGATTACACTTTGAGTTTGCAGTCCCCTATTGAGATTCCGAGGAGATGAAATGAATAACACAGTGCACGGATTGTGTTTACAGGGCTCTGGGAATCAGCCACTGAGACAAGGGACTCTCTGCTAGCTAGACTTGCTATAGTTCATATGGTACATGAAGCTCGGTAAGGTTGTGTTAACATTGTACTTGACTAATCCACTTCCTTTAGAGAAAATGAAAATTGAAAAACTGGAAAATGTGAAAGAAACATACATAACATGCTCCTGCTTATAGCTAAACAGATATAAACACAAAGTCTTCAATATCATCAGTCTGTATATATTTTAGGTCACCTGAGACAAGCCTTCCATACACTGTTGTGTGTGTCGTGCATTTTCGATAACTTCCTAAAAAAACACTGAACAGATTTCAATAAAATTTTGCAGAATCATTCATGGATCAAAATTGTGAACTATACAGCCCCCCCCTCCCCCCAAACACACACACACCCCCAGGGGTCTGAGGAATTAACTTTTTAACCCTGTAAGTAACTCTATAACGCTGTGTAAACCTTTCTTTTGTTCATACTTTGCCCTAGTTTTATTAAGCTGGAGTTTGGATTATGTTCACATGTTGGGATTTTCTTATTGATTTTTTTTCTTCAGTGGACTGGATGTTCAGCCTAAGACACTGGCTAAATTTGCCACTCAGAAGGACGTGAAATCAGTGGACGTTTTAAAAGTAATCTACACAGACGAAATAACACATGTGGCAGCTGGACTGCGATGGTTTACATATGTTTGTCAGCACCACAGTCCCCCATTGGTAAAAACTTAACATTTATACTCAATCATACACTGACAATTTTAAAACTTCATTATGATAAAATATGGTTGTTCTATTGGTACGGCTGACATTTCAGCACCTAAAGTTTCCTTATCATAACTATTTTATCTTAACAAAAGGTTGGGAAATATGAGTAAATATTTCAAACTATCAAAGAATGTACAAAAATCGCATAAGTGATTATCATTAATAGGACTATTAATGTTCAGCCTACAAATTCCTTCATTATTTTACTGAAATATCTGTAGATATGTTTTCTGCAACAATGAAAAGATAATTTTGTATTTCAAAATTCATAATTACAGCCATTGCCCAGTGTGTTTGCTTTGTTTAGTTTCAGACAAGGAAGTGGGCGTGTTTATTTCGGGTCATTGATTAGCGTACTCCACTCTCTTGATACTCATTTTTCATTGGCAGTTATTTCCATGTGAGGGTCAAACTGGTCTATTCAGTCCAAATTTCATGCCAGTTTTCGCCAGTTTTATCCTAACCGATTGAGACTTCCAGATGGTCTCCTTCTTAATTTGTCATATCTTGGCAAGGGAAGATAATTTTCCTTAGTGAGAACCAACTCTGAGTGGTAATATGAGCTACACATGTAACTTGTCTTACTGTCTTCTGTTTTCAGGAGTGCATCCCTACTTTTCATGACATGGTGAAAAAACATTTTAGGTAGGTTAAAGGAATATGGCAATAACTTATTACAGTGTATACCAGTGTTTAAATATTGTTTAGTGTCAGAGTTAACTCCCTTTGAAAGATAAAATGATTATAGTGTGATTAGATGTATGTGTTAAATTGTTGAATATTGAATAAAAAATATTGTTTAAATAACTAAACTTTTACACAAAAGTCTTCTTTGAGGATGAGAATTATATATACATATTCAAATATAAAAGTTGAATTCTCAGTGTTCGATGAAATGTATAAGAATAACTTAAAACAACACGTCGAAGTAAGCATTAGCACTTTCATTCCTGAATCTTCATGATGCTCAATAAATTGCGTAGAAATTGTTTCTAGGCAATTCATTAATTCTATATATTATTCTAATATTTATGTATATATACATATTTATATATATGACATGAAATACCTTATACTTCTCAGAGGATATTTGAAGCCACCTTTCAACACCGAGGGTCGTGACACAGCAGGCATGGGACCAGAGGTAAGAACAAGTTTGTATAGATGTATGTGATGAAGTAGTACATGTATACTTACATTTTACTTATTTTCTAGGTTGTACTGTACATGTATGGGTATGGGTTCACCTGCTCAAACGTGTTGGTGTGCCAAAGTTTAGATCCACCATTCACTTTAATCCATCAGGAGTGAATGATATTAGTTTATATAATGCACTTAACCAGTTTTTTATGAAATAAAGTTTATGCTGATGATTATGTAATCTATTCACTTACTGAAAAAGATGTCATATGTCAACCTCTATAGTTCCTCTACCCTGGACTCATCATACTGCGGTTTCTAACACTCGCTTCCTATCATAGGTGTTTTATGATTATTAAACATGGCCAGTTTAGCTTATGCTTCCCAATACCCAGCTTACCAAATGTCATGGTATCTGGCTTGTGGTTGCTGGGATGAAGACAATAAAGTTTGCAAAAAAAAAAAAATTACCTTGACCCTTACTTAAGGTCACAGGAGTCAAATTAATTAAAACATTTAAACAACTTTTTTCTAACTAACCAAAAGGTGCAGGATGCAGAAGCATGATGATAATTTCTTAAGTTAGTGTTCTTAGAATGATGCTGAACAAAGCCTGCAAAAATAAATGACCTTGACCCTTCTTCAAGGTCAGAGGGGTAATATTTGCTTAAACATTAAGACAACTTCTTCTGACTAGCTAAAATTTGCAGACGCATGGTATGTGGCTGACAGGTTGCTAGGATAAAACCCAACAAAGGTTGTGAAAAGAAAAGATCTTAAAAGAACTATATTCAAGGTCACAGGGGTCAGATTAGTTAAAACCTTTAAACAACTTCTTCAGACTAACAAACAACCAAGAAGGATAATACTTTGGCTGGCAGGTCTCTTGGATGAAGCACGACAAAATTTGCTAAAAAGAAATGACCATGAAGTATAATTATTCAAGGTCACAGGGGTCAAATTGTCAAAACCTGTAATAGATTTCTTACCAAAATTCCAAGAAGCATGACATTTGGTGGATGTTTCTAAGCCCGACGATTTTGAAGAAGAAAAGAAATGACATTTACCTATTATCCAAGCCATAGCTGCTATTGTTTAGAATATCGTATCAGACACAACTTTTTGTGTGGAAATTGATTGGATGTGCCCACATTGAATGTCAATGGTGTATGTGTTAATGTATAGTGATTGACAACAATTTTATTTTTTAATTACTACAAGATGGACTTACATATATAAATACACGTAAATCTCGAGTCGTTTGATAATTATTTACACTATTCTGTACATGATAAGATTTGAAATTTATTTTCATTTTAGAATTTATTGCTTTTTATTTATAATTGCAATTCATGTACTTATATTAAACCTAAATGTAAGTTTTATCAGATGTTCTTTAGAAACCTTCTATCATTTCAGTGGTATATGCCTCTAATAAAGCCACAGAGTTGATCCCAGGAGGGGGGACAACAAAGAGTTGACTCCGAAGGAAGGATGACACAGAGTTGATCCCAGGAGGGGGGACAACAAAGAGTTGACTCCGAAGGAAGGATGACACAGAGTTGATCCCAGGAGGGGGGACAACAAAGAGTTGACTCCGAAGGAAGGATGACACAGAGTTGATCCCAGGAGGGGGACTCCGAAGGAAGGATGACACAGAGTTGATCCCAGGAGGGGGGACAACAAAGAGTTGACTCCGAAGGAAGGATGACACAGAGTTGATCCCAGGAGGGGGGACAACAAAGAGTTGACTCCGAAGGAAGGATGACACAGAGTTGTACCACAGAGGAGGGACAATGCAGAGTTGTACCCAAGAAGAAGGGGGACGACACAGAGTTGCCCTCTGAAGGAGAGACAACACAGAATTGACCCCTGGAGGAGAGACAACACAAAGGGAGAGACAACATAGAGTTGACCCCTGGAGGAGGGGCAGCACAGAGTTGACCCCAAAGGAAGGATGACAACAGAGTTGACTCCTGGAGGAGGGATGCCACAGAGTTGACCCATGGGAAGGGACAACAGAGTTGACCTCTGAAGGAGAGACAACACAGATTTGATACCTGTAAGACAGGCAACATGATTAACCAATCACCATTGTACTACCGCTATCATTTCTGCTGGGCAGGAAATTTCAGTCGATAATATTTATATAATTAGGGATTTAATTAACTTACGGACTGGACAGTTTAAAGTGGTATGCATTGTTCATTATAATGATGTATCTGTAAATGTACATATTTCAGGGTAATCTTGTTACCCACTTTTTACACTAGAAGTATTGTACTAAACTATAACTGTTCCTCTGCAATTTCTGTGTGCCTCTGATGAAGAAAGTCGAATTTATCATTGTGCTAATTTCACAAGATGTGAAAATGGGGTAAAATTTGTTTTCACCAAACTAAATACATCCACAATATTTGTTACAAGTTTTGATTTAATTTGTTGTGAAGTGTATGTATACATGTATTCAGAAGTTTCATTGATAAACAAAAATATCCTTCATATGTCAATACGATGCTCAGTACTGGAATATATCAAACACCTTCAATTTATACAGTATGTATTTAAAGAATAAAATATTTCATCATCTCAGCAATTTGTTTCTTGTTGTCAAAATACAAAACTATTTTTATGTACTTTCTGTTACAGCATTGGTAAAATATTCTCTCAAAAATAAAAGAAAAAAAAAAGAAAAATGTACTGTCATGAAAACAAAACTATGAGTTCAGTAGGATATTGGTCAAAGGAAGTTAAATGTCTGAAAGACTTACACAAAGAAAGCAAATCTCCTTAATGTTCCAGCTGGCATCTTCTGCTTCGTGTAAGTCAAGGTCAAATCAAAGGAATGGAATATTCTCAAAAAGAGAGTTGGACACTATAAAATACACTAATAAATACCATCAAACAGCAAAAATCACGAAAATTGGACCAGTTGATGATGGCGACAATGAACACTTGTCTGTTGTCTCCATTTACCTATTACTGAAGCAGTCAATATCAAACTGAAAGAAGAAATGTAGTGCAGCATTTCCAATATAACAGACTTAATTTAAATTGTAGAGGCAAGTCTGATGCAGTTATTGATTGGTGAGATCAATCACAATCAAACGGGTATGTACATGTCCCAACTGAAGAAGGAGAAACTAAACCAAACCATAACTTAAACTGCACAAGAAGATAAACCAAACCATAACTTAAACTGCACAAGAAGATAAACCAAACCATAACTTAAATTGCACAAGAAGATAAACCAAACCATAACTTAAACTGCACAAGAAGATAAACCAAACCATAACTTAAACTGCAGAAGAAGATAAACCAAACCATAACTTAAACTGCACAAGAAGAAGATAAACCAAACCATAACTTAAACTGCACAACTGCACAAGAAGATAAACCAAACCATAACTTAAACTGCACAAGAAGATAAACCAAACCATAACTTAAACTGCACAAGAAGAAGATAAACCAAACCATAACTTAAACTGCACATGAAGATAAACCAAACCATAACTTAAACTGCACAAGAAGAAGATAAACCAAACCATAACTTAAACTGCACAAGAAGAAGATAAACCAAACCATAACTTAAACTGCACATGAAGAAGATAAACCAAACCATAACTTAAACTGCACAAGAAGATAAACCAAACCATAACTTAAACTGCACAAGAAGATAAACCAAACCATAACTTAAACTGCACAAGAAGATAAACCAAACCATAACTTAAACTGCACAAGAAGAAGATAAACCAAACCATAACTTAAACTGCACAAGAAGAAGATAAACCAAACCATAACTTAAACTGCACATGAAGATAAACCAAACCATAACTTAAACTGCACATGAAGAAGATAAACCAAACCATAACTTAAACTGCACAAGAAGATAAACCAAACCATAACTTAAACTGCACAAGAAGATAAACCAAACCATAACTTAAACTGCACAAGAAGATAAACCAAACCATAACTTAAACTGCACAAGAAGAAGATAAACCAAACCATAACTTAAACTGCACAAGAAGAAGATAAACCAAACCATAACTTAAACTGCACAAGAAGATAAACCAAACCATAACTTAAACTGCAGAAGAAGATAAACCAAACCATAACTTAAACTGCACAAGAAGAAGATAAACCAAACCATAACTTAAACTGCACAAGAAGAAGATAAACCAAACCAAAACTTAAACTGCACAAGAAGAAGATAAACCAAACCATAACTTAAACTGCACAAGAAGAAGATAAACCAAACCATAACAAACTGCACAAGAAGATAAACCAAACCATAACTTAAACTGCACAAGAAGATAAACCAAACCATAACTTAAACTGCACAAGAAGATAAACCAAACCATAACTTAAACTGCACATGAAGATAAACCAAACCATAACTTAAACTGCATAAACCAAACCATAACTTAAACTGCACAAGAAGAAGATAAACCAAACCATAACTTAAACTGCACAAGAAGATAAACCAAACCATAACTTAAACTGCACAAGAAGATAAACCAAACCATAACTTAAACTGCACAAGAAGAAGATAAACCAAACCATAACTTAAACTGCACAAGAAGATAAACCAAACCATAACTTAAACTGCACAAGAAGATAAACCAAACCATAACTTAAACTGCACAAGAAGATAAACCAAACCATAACTTAAACTGCACAAGAAGAAGATAAACCAAACCATAACTTAAACTGCACAAGAAGAAGATAAACCAAACCATAACTTAAACTGCACAAGAAGAAGATAAACCAAACCATAACTTAAACTGCACAAGAAGAAGATAAACCAAACCATAACTTAAACTGCACAAGAAGATAAACCAAACCATAACTTAAACTGCACAAGAAGATAAACCAAACCATAACTTAAACTGCACAAGAAGATAAACCAAACCATAACTTAAACTGCACAAGAAGATAAACCAAACCATAACTTAAACTGCACAAGAAGATAAACCAAACCATAACTTAAACTGCACAAGAAGATAAACCAAACCATAACTTAAACTGCACAAGAAGAAGATAAACCAAACCATAACTTAAACTGCACAAGAAGAAGATAAACCAAACCATAACTTAAACTGCACAAGAAGATAAACCAAACCATAACTTAAACTGCACATGAAGAAGATAAACCAAACCATAACTTAAACTGCACAAGAAGATAAACCAAACCATAACTTAAACTGCACAAGAAGATAAACCAAACCATAACTTAAACTGCACAAGAAGAAGATAAACCAAACCATAACTTAAACTGCACATGAAGAAGATAAACCAAACCATAACTTAAACTGCACAAGAAGATAAACCAAACCATAACTTAAACTGCACAAGAAGAAGATAAACCAAACCATAACTTAAACTGCACAAGAAGATAAACCAAACCATAACTTAAACTGCACAAGAAGAAGATAAACCAAACCATAACTTAAACTGCACAAGAAGAAGATAAACCAAACCATAACTTAAACTGCACAAGAAGATAAACCAAACCATAACTTAAACTGCACAAGAAGAAGATAAACCAAACCATAACTTAAACTGCACAAGAAGAAGATAAACCAAACCATAACTTAAACTGCACAAGAAGAAGATAAACCAAACCATAACTTAAACTGCACAAGAAGATAAACCAAACCATAACTTAAACTGCACAAGAAGATAAACCAAACCATAACTTAAACTGCACAAGAAGATAAACCAAACCATAACTTAAACTGCACAAGAAGATAAACCAAACCATAACTTAAACTGCACAAGAAGAAGATAAACCAAACCATAACTTAAACTGCACAAGAAGAAGATAAACCAAATGATGAACTGCAATGAAAATAGGACTATATGTTCAAGAAGAGTAGGCATCTTCTGATTCATTCAAGACTTGTGAAATTTGAAATGATGGAGTTTGAAGGTGGTATTTCAAAAATTAAAAGTTGATATAAATGAATTTAACATGGAAATGTTTAAGACTTTGTGGATAAATCTTCTTTATTCTAAAAAAGTCCCCTAGATACACCTGAGGAATCTACTAGCTTTTCATCCTTTATTTAGTTACATGACAAAGATCTAATAAAAACGAATCCAGTTCAAATTTGGAATTACTTGAATAGTTACATAATGCAAATACATGGTATTTTGTAAATAGTGGATTCTTTCAAGTGCAGAAAGTCCTGTACCAAGCGTGAGCTACTTAGCCTTCTCGGACATATGAATTTCGCTTGTTGTTGTATCCGACCTGGGCGTTCTTTTGTCTCGCATTTGATAACTTTATCTACAACCGTGCAGGAGTTACATTATCATAGGATAATTCTAACCATGAACCAAGTCTGTGCTCAAACTGGTCATGACGTTTAATTGTTATAGTACATAAAGTATTGTAGTTTACTCGGATGTAGAACAAGTTTTATGATAAAAAAAACATGACTGACATTTTCTAACAGATAACATACATAAACTTTACTACATACATGTATATGTTAACAATTCCATCAGCAATGTGAAACTTTTTTATTAAATACTGTTTTGATATCAGTTGATAATCATCATTTACTTAGCTATCTATATATAGTTGGTAATAGTTTATAACCTCATGTAAGTCAAAATTTGGACAAAATCAAACAGAGGCTGCCGTTTTTAATGTTACGTTCAGCATTGCCCTTACTACGACATAACAATAAATATTGGCGCAGCCAATGGAAAAAAAACTTATTTTTTCTTCAAAGAAAAAAAAAATTTTATCTGACAGCCACCAGATATCAATCTACATATTTCAAAACAGTTTTCTTCTCTGAGTTCAATTTTGCTTGTTAACAAGTTGTAAAGTACCCCAAGTTATTCTAAAATTTCAGAAGACGATTTATCTGAAATCATTAATCTTCCAAACATAAAGAGTTAAATAAAACACATGTCACAGATCTAGAGGTACATGTACATAAAGTGTAAGAAAAAGATGGAACCATAAAAAAGGTTGACTGTCAAATAAAAGCTAGACAAAAGAAACAGTGCAATACACTTCATACTTACAAACCTGTCACCAGCATGATAAAAAAAATAATTGAATAAATAATGAGTAAAAAATAAATAAATATGCCGACATGAAGTCTAGCTATGATAGACCAAGTTTATAACATTATTGTTTATTTCATGTATAATACAATGTATATCTAATCATTTCTATATTGGTATACGTAGATATCCGACATTCAGTATGAACACATGGTGTATTTGGTATTACGATACCAGATCAGATTGAGCTAGAAGGCTAATATATGTGCACGAATAGGATAAATTTACGAAACTGCGGCTACGCAGTCTTTTCTTTCGCGTAAGCGGCATTTCCGATTTTGTTGAAGTTGACAACCGGCAGGATGAGTTTAGCACTTCGGTAAGAATTTTAAAAGCTGTCTTATGTTTCAGTATTGACAAGCGTGAAGATAAAGAATGCATTGATCTTTCTAGTTAAGACAACCACAGTTCCATTTTGCATAATCTGTCTTTTATATTTGTCAGTTGTTGAATGCATTTTCGTGTTTTCACTTTTGACGTGTTGAAACAAGTTTGTAAACAAATGCATAAACTTACGTATTTAACATCATGCTTGCTTTCCCGGGAAGAACATGCGATTTTCAGTTATCGATTTTGATTTTAACGGTTCCACAATGTTCAATAAACTGTATGTAAATCTGAATGCGAACATAATTTTCTTTTGTTAGAAATGAGAACACACAAAACATATCTAGACCAAATTGACTGTACGATCTGAATACATTGTTGTATTCTGTAGCATTAATTTGTTGGTCAGTTATTGCTGATGGGAATTTTTCATCTCCTTAATACGCCTTCCCACCATAATGGCTATTGTTAGAAAGAAACACGCGTTACATAATGATTTTTGGGACTCGGATGTTAGAGCCCTGGACTCGTGATTTCGCTGTGGGACTCCCACATATATTGATGACCCATTATATATCTTAAAAATGGGACTCATCAAAATTTTAGAAGTGATCTAAGAATATCCAACAAAAGATAATGTACATATAACAATGGATGATGGGAAACTAAACAGAACTTATACAAGCTGTAAAAATCACACTTTAGATCTCCAATTAGTATGTAAGTATGTTGGAATGATGGAAAAGTTGTTCTTTCTATGCTGCATAGAACTTAAACCCTCTGCAAAATGTTCTCCATGTTATTGGTTGATTAGTTTATCGCCCTGTGAAAAGTCTGGGTCATTTGAGGGGGTTCTCCTTGTAGCAGGTGATAGCTACTTCAATGAGATTGGGGATGCCAGCAGTCATACTGCATGACACTCAGAGCAATCACTGAAATATGACTATATGTTCATTTGTATGTAATTGTTGAATGCTTTATGACTGTTTCCATTCATGAGTGATGGTATGTAATTTGTTTTAGTTCATTAATTAGATGATTACTAGGACATGATTATGTCAGATATGTATTTTATATTACTGACATTAATGTTATTTATCTTATAAAGTACTTTTTAACATGTTTAACATTTGTATATTTTTATCTGTTTTGATTAGGATTACCTACATACCTGCACATCAGTTACATAGAATAATACATGTTAATGTCAGGTACAACTAGAGGTAATTGTATTGTATTTGTATAACATAAGTGAACTGTTTTCATAGTCTTGTTCTAGTCGTTGGACACAAAACATGCCCAGTAGACCGGACATTACATGTACAATTTTGATTGGTTGGATTCTATCTGGAGGGAAAATGAAGGATGTTTTTAGTATAGGGGCTAGACTGTTGGTCAGCAAAGGAGAACAAGTTTACGAAGGGAAAACATCAGGTTTCAGAAGGAAGTAATATATTTCAGACAAAGGATTAAATGATCGGTATATAGAAAATGTAGAAGACAGGGAATTTGTCCAGAAAATGTAATTGGTAGGGAACCCAGAATATGAATATAATATAAACTTTATTTATTTTACAACAATTGCAAAACAAGTTATTTCAACTTATACTAATCACTCTTGTTGTAAACGCGGGAGGGGTCTTATTGTGGGAGAAAACCGGAGTATCCGGGGAAAACCACATGGATGGGCAGGTGACCCCTTACCTTTACACATCTGTTCTGGGAATACACGCCGCGAACGGCTAGGTGAATGGTGAGTGTGTTACCACTGTGCCACCCGACCACCCCAGAACCCCTGTACTATATACAGGGATTATATGATATATAGATTACTCGTTTGAAATAAACATTCATGAACCAAGTTGTGTGAAAATATTTTCATTCCAACACTATTACACATGTAGAAAGAAAAATATGAATGTGCGGCATGACAACTGCATCTTAATACCCATCCAATATCATATTGGTTTAGTTTTGGCAAAGTGTCTGTGAGGTTCACCTGCACATCTGCCAAGTGTTGAAAATTCATACTTAACATATGTACCTGGCTGTCGGGTCAATATCATTATGGAGTCATATAATTCTTCTATCTTTGATTTTGTATCACCTCAGTGATATGCAAGATAAATGACTTGTCAACATGTCGGAAATAATTGAAAGCAAGATTTTTAATTCTTTCTGGTCATTAGTCTGAATTGTTCTTAAGCTCTATAAACTTTTATATATTGGTTTGGAGTCGATGTATGACATCTACTTCCAACCGATTCATTAAAATCGATGAATGCCAGAATAATTTGAACTATCTGGTCATTTGAATAATTGTTTGTGTGATTGACAGAGCTGAGTTTGCGCTGGAGAAAGGCAAGAAAAAGAAGAAGAGGGAGTTAGCTGAAGAGCAGAAGCAGGAAATCAGGGAAGCATTCGACTTGTTTGATACAGACAAAGATCGCGCCATTGACTACCATGAGCTCAAGGTACTTGTCGTATAACTTAATGTTAGAATGTTTCAAAAATCTCTACTTCCTGTCTAACATGTAAGGTGGTGTTTCAGATCATTTTTTTGGTTTTTTTTTACTTTTCCTACTGGTAAAGGACAGAAAGGGGAGATTACTCCAATTTAAGATATAACAATATTTGTGTGCCATTCAATTTAATTGTATTGATATATGAAAGATAAGACTGTGAGATTGCTTGTTACAGACATACATAGATTATACAGGGTTTGAAAGTCTTTGATTCAGGACTTGTCAGGAATTATTATAAGATAGCTAGGTCATTTTGATCCATCAAAAACAGCTCCAACCCATCCATTTAATGTCTTATCTAGTGCATGACTATTTACCAAAGAAAAATAAAACCAATTGTCCTGTTGAATCAGTCCGTCAGTCTGAAAAGATGAAGCACTATATAGCGGTGGTTTTCAAAATTATTTATATTTATGTATTTTGTAGATCTGTGATAAATGGTCCCTAATGACTGATGTACATATGTATTTTGTAGATCTGTGATAAATGGTCCCTAATACCTGATGTACATATGTATTTTGTAGATCTGTGATAAATGGTCCCTAATAACTGATGTACGTTTGTATTTTGTAGATCTGTGATAAATGGTCCCTAATCACTTATGTGTGTATGTATTTTGTAGATTTGTGATAAATGGTCCCTAATAACTTATGTACATATGTATTTTGTAGATCTGTGATAAATGGTCCCTAATAACTGATGTACGTATGTATTTTGTAGATCTGTGATAAATGGTCCCTAATTACTGATGTACATATGTATTTTGTAGATCTGTGATAAATGGTCCCTAATGACTGATGTACATATGTATTTTGTAGATCTGTGATAAATGGTCCCTAATGACTGATGTACATATGCATTTTGTAGATCTGTGATAAATGGTCCCTAATGACTGATGTACATATGTATTTTGTAGATCTGTGATAAATGGTCCCTAATACCTTATGTACATACGTATTTTGTAGATCTGTGATAAATGGTCCCTAATTACTGATGTACATATGTATTTTGTAGATCTGTGATAAATGGTCCCTAATACCTTATGTACATACGTATTTTGTAGATCTGTGATAAATGGTCCCTAATACCTTATGTACATACGTATTTTGTAGATCTGTGATAAATGGTCCCTAATTACTGATGTACATATGTATTTTGTAGATCTGTGATAAATGGTCCCTAATACCTTATGTACATACGTATTTTGTAGATCTGTGATAAATGGTCCCTAATGACTGATGTATGTATGTATTTTGTAGATCTGTGATAAATGGTCCCTGATTACTGATGTACATATGTATTTTGTAGATCTGTGATAAATGGTCCCTAATGACTGATGTACATATGTATTTTGTAGATCTGTGATAAATGGTCCCTAATGACTGATGTACATATGTATTTTGTAGATCTGTGATAAATGGTCCCTAATGACAGATGTATGTATGTATTTTGTAGATCTGTGATAAATGGTCCCTGATTACTGATGTACATATGTATTTTGTAGATCTGTGATAAATGGTCCCTAATGACTGATGTACATATGTATTTTGTAGATCTGTGATAAATGGTCCCTAATGACTGATGTACATACCTGGTATGTATTTTGTAGATCTGTGATAAATGGTCCCTAATAACTGATGTACATATGTATTTTGTAGATCTGTGATAAATGGTCCCTAATGACTGATGTACATATGTATTTTGTAGATCTGTGATAAATGGTCCCTAATGACTGATGTACATATGTATTTTGTAGATCTGTGATAAATGGTCCCTAATAACTGATGTACATATGTATTTTTTAGATTTATGGTAAATGGTTACAAATAATTACTTAATAACTTGTTTTGTTTATGTAGGTTGCCATGAGGGCCTTAGGGTTTGATGTGAAGAAAGCGGACGTTTTAAAGATTCTGCGTGATTATGATAGAGAGGGTACTGGAAAGATTTCATTTGAAGACTTTAATGAAGTCAGTAAGTACAGTTGGATGTCTGTTTGAAATACAGGAATTACTTGACTGGAATTCCATGTCATCCTCACTGATTCTTATTTTGCACACTTTCACTACTGAGTAAAAAAAACCATTCCAAAAGGATGAAAAATCAGTTATTATGACCAATACATCTTCTAAATTTGAGCAAGTACAGACTTCTGTAAAGTCAGGAATAAAAAAAAACTGTAAAGTCAGGAATAAAAAAAACTGTTAAGTCAGGAATAAAAAAAAATGTCATGAAATATGGAAAAAGAAAAGTTAAGATATTTTGCAAAAAAGACAGATCAGCAAGTTTCGCCAGCATTACATGTTTATATTTATCAATGATACGTAAATATAAAACAGAAACATGTTGTAGGTCTGATTCTTACAACTTCTCTTACCTCACAGTGACAGACACCTCACAGTGACAGACACCTCACAGTGACAGACATTTTACCTCACAGTGACAGACATCTCACAGTGACAGACATTTTACCTCATAGTGACAGACACCTCACAGTGACAGACACCTCACAGTGACAGACATTTTACCTCACAGTGACAGACACCTCACAGTGACAGACATTTTACCTCACAGTGACAGACATCTCACAGTGACAGACATTTTACCTCACAGTGACAGACATTTTACCTCACAGTGACAGACATTTTACCTCACAGTGACAGACACCTCACAGTGACAAACATTTTACCTCACAGTGACAGACATTTTACCTCACAGTGACAGACATCTGACAGTGACAGACATCTTACCTCACAGTGACAGACATTTTACCTCACAGTGACAGACATTTTACCTCACAGTGACAGACACCTCACAGTGACAGACATTTTACCTCACAGTGACAGACATCTGACAGTGACAGACATCTTACCTCACAGTGACAGACATTTTACCTCACAGTGACAGACATTTTACCTCACAGTGACAGACACCTCACAGTGACAAACATTTTACCTCACAGTGACAGACATTTTACCTCACAGTGACAGACACCTCACAGTGACAGACATTTTACCTCACAGTGACAGACACCTCACAGTGACAGACATTTTACCTCACAGTGACAGACATTTTACCTCACAGTGACAGACATTTTACCTCACAGTGACAGACATTTTACCTCACAGTGACAGACACCTCACAGTGACAAACATTTTACCTCACAGTGACAGACATTTTACCTCACAGTGACAGACATCTGACAGTGACAGACATCTTACCTCACAGTGACAGACATTTTACCTCACAGTGACAGACATTTTACCTCACAGTGACAGACACCTCACAGTGACAGACATTTTACCTCACAGTGACAGACATCTGACAGTGACAGACATCTTACCTCACAGTGACAGACATTTTACCTCACAGTGACAGACATTTTACCTCACAGTGACAGACACCTCACAGTGACAAACATTTTACTTCACAGTGACAGACATTTTACCTCACAGTGACAGACACCTCACAGTGACAGACATTTTACCTCACAGTGACAGACACCTCACAGTGACAGACATTTTACCTCACAGTGACAGACATTTTACCTCACAGTGACAGACATCTGACAGTGACAGACATCTTACCTCACAGTGACAGACATCTTACCTCACAGTGACAGACATCTTACAAATTCTCTTTCCTCACAGTGACAGACATGATGCTAGAGAGAGATCCTCAAGAGGAGGTGCTGAAAGCCTTTAAATTGTTTGATGATGATTCTTCAGGGAAAATCAGTCTTCGCAACCTCAGGAGAGTAGCCAGGTAAATATAGAGACAAGGGGATACACAGATTAGTACTGTTAACAGATAAATATAGAGACAAGGGGATACACAGATTAGTACTGTTAACAGGTAAATATAGAGACAAGGGGATACAAAGATTAGTACTGTTAACAGATAAATATAGAGACAAGGGGATACAAAGATAAATAGTGACACGTCAGTTAAAGGCTCATCATGAAAAGTGACATAATGATCCTTTAATTATCACATTTGTTTTTGGACATTCTCAATACTCCAGGGGTTATGATCACTTTCATGCTCTGCAGCCCTGGAACATTTCATGGCAAAATTGAAGGCACAATTAATGTAATTTGATTGGTATGGAAAATGGTATTTGAATGATGTTCCATGCTATTTTTTAAAACAAGTTAAGATGTTGTTTTTTTTTTTTTTTTTTTTTTGAGAAAAATGAGTTAAAATTTTTTTAATAACGTTGAAAAGTAGAAAATTTTAGGTGCTTCTAGAATTTTTTACAAAGAAAGCAGGCTAGGATATCTGGTTGACCTGACACCTGACTGGTCAGTTGTAAATGAATGATATTATTTATTATGTAAATGTGATATTAACTTGTGTGTCTTTTGTACAATCTTTAAGATAGCAGGTGTTAGACACAGCTAGTGGACTTTAAGTCCCTGAGGTTTGACGTTACCTGCTTGCCACGTTTTAATTTACTTGTACTTGACACTTTTCTAAAATTATCTGATGTATAAAAATTACAAAATTTATTTAAATATGGGGCTGCTGTAACTTCCTGTTGATTTTAGCTTATCTTTTGATAATTTTGAATTTTCCTTAGTCACCTCCTAGGCTTCAAAACTTAAGCATCACTGACCAGTCCTAGAAACGAAACAGCTATATGATGTAGCATCACTGACGAGTCCTAGAAGGACGAAACAGCAGTATGATGTAGCATCACTGATGAGTCCTAGAAACGAAACAGCTATATGCTGTAGCATCACTGACGAGTTCTAGAAGGACGAAGCAGCTGTACGATGTAGCATCACTGACGAGTCCTAGAAACAAAACAGCTGTACGATGTAGCATCACTGACGAGTCCTAGAAGGACGAAGCAGCTGTACGATGTAGCATCACCGACCAGTCCTAGAAGGACGAAACAGCTGTACGATGTAGCATCACTGACGAGTCCTAGAAACAAAACAGCTGTACGATGTAGGATCACTGACGAGTCCTAGAAGGACAAAACAGCTATATGATGTAGCATCATTGACGAGTCCTAGAAACAAAACAGCTGTACGATGTAGCATCACTGACGAGTCCTAGAAGGACGAAACAGCTATACGATGTAGCATCACTGACGAGTCCTAGAAGGACGAAACAGCTGTACGATGTAGCATCACTGACGAGTCCTAGAAGGACGAAACAGCTGTACGATGTAGCATCACTGACGAGTCCTAGAAGGACGAAACAGCTGTGCGATGTAGCATCACTGACGAGTCCTAGAAGGACGAAACAGCTGTGCGATGTAACATCACTGACGAGTCCTAGAAGGACGAAACAGCTGTGTGATGTAGCATCACTGACGAGTCCTAGAAGGACGAAACAGCTGTGTGATGTAGCATCACTGACGAGTCCTAGAAGGACGAAACAGCTGTGTGATGTAGCATCACTGACGAGTCCTAGAAGGACGAAACAGCTGTGTGATGTAATATCACTGACGAGTCCTAGAAGGACGAAACAGCTGTACGATGTAACATCACTGACGAGTCCTAGAAGGACGAAACAGCTGTACGATGTAGCATCACTGACGAGTCTTAGAAGGACGAAACAGCTGTACGATGTAGCATCACTGACGAGTCCTAGAAGGACGAAACAGCTGTATGATGTAGCATCACTGACGAGTCCTAGAAGGACGAAACAGCTGTATGATGTAACATCACTGACGAGTCCTAGAAGGACAAAACAGCTGTACGATGTAGGATCACTGACGAGTCCTAGAAGGACGAAACAGCTATATGATGCAGTTTTATTCATTGTTTGGCTCTACTGTATCTCACTCTTAATTATGAAAGGTGCTTTTCAT
The DNA here is from genome assembly GCF_031769215.1 of Ylistrum balloti. Lineage (NCBI taxonomy): Eukaryota > Metazoa > Mollusca > Bivalvia > Pectinida > Pectinidae > Ylistrum > Ylistrum balloti. The sequence goes on along the minus strand of NW_026782823.1, from coordinate 133,447 downwards.
TTGTGTGTCTTTTGTACAATCTTTCAGGGAGCTGGGAGAAAATATGACAGATGAAGAACTACGAGCTATGATTGATGAGTTTGATAGAGATGCTGATGGTGAAAGTAAGCTATCTTATACATGTAAATACAATGAATATCTAACCACAAGTATAATGGAAAGGGCAGCTAGACATAGCAAAAACAGCAGGAAGTATGAATAGTAAACTCAGTTCTGTTATACCATACAGTAAACAATGAAATAATAGTATAGATCTGCTGTTTCTAAAGTAACATTATACTTTCTAGACCAATCAGAGTTCAAGAAAGGCAGCCATTATCTAATACTCAAATTATTGAAACCTGATACCTACATCTTATCATTTTAGATAGTGATATTGTTGAATAAATTTTAGAATATATGTTTCTCTTTGTCTTCAAATGAAACCATCTTGAAAATGAATTTATTCTTTTCTGTTAAAAGGGAAATCACTTATAACTTATTTTCAAGACTTTAGAGTGTTATCATTTTAGATATTCATGTCATTGAATAAATTTTAGAACTTGCATGATCAAAGTAATTCATGAAAATATGCCTCACTTTGTCTTCAATTGAAACCCTCTTGAAAATAAATAAGATATGGCATATGTACTATTCTTTACTGTTGGAAAGGAAATCACTTCTAACTTATTTTCAAGACTTTAAAATGTTGTGATAAATATAAATAGAGATTTTTTTTTCATTTTCAGTTAACGAAGATGAATTTATTGCCATAATGACTGGGGACACGTGAGAGGACTACCTATGTGCTGTGTGACCTAAACAGTGTTTTAGTATTGAAATTCATTGTGTAATGACATGGACCAAAATGTATTTAAAATGGTTAAAGTTTCCAAAGTAAATGAATTTGTGAAAAATCAAACCGGTCTCTGTTGGAAATAGATTCTCAATATCCTGCTTCCTTTGTGTGATAATTATTCATAAATTCTATTCAAGCTATATTTAGAATTTTAAAAGTGAAATCTACTTTTGGTATTAAGGTTTTAAAATAATTATTCTTCTGGTAGACAACTAAATTGTTAAATTTGATGTGTAGATATTATTTACGATTTTTGTTATGGTACACTTATGTATATCATATGACATTGGTTGTCAGTTTAAAGTTACATCTATCATTCAGGTATCAGTGTCTCTCGAGGAGTATGTAGATATGTATGGTGAATGAAGGTGTGCATTTGTATGTCAGTTTGTGAATATGTGTGAGTGAAAACAGTGACCTATTTTCTGGTTTTCTGTAACATAATTTTGATGTGTGGGAGGATGTTTCTGGCTGTCAGTAGATGAGGGTACAGTGTATTGTAGATGGTGATGATGATAGATTATATATTATATATGTTAGTAGACAAGATAAGGAAATATACAAATTTATTAAGAATGTAATTAATTAACATGACAAGTTAATATCATTATTGTCAATTACATTTTAAACTGTAAAAGTATTAAAACTTTTGATACAAAATCTGTTATTAATGTTTTTTCTTTGTTATGATAAACCCATCAGAATCACAGGTTGAACTCAGAAGTCCTTATTTGAACAATTCCATTAATTTCATGTGCATTTGATTCCTAATGTAGTTATAGAACCTCTATCTAAAGGTCATTTGTGTATAAAGACCACCTGTGAATAAATGCCACCTGTATATAAAGGTCACCTGTGTATACAGGCCACCTGGATATAAAGGTAACCTGTCTATAAAGACCACCTGTGTATAAAGGTCACATGTGTATTAAGGTTACATGTGTATAAAGGTCACTTGGAGATAACGGTTACCTGTGTATAAAGGTCACTTGTGTATAAAGGTCACTTGTATATAAAGGTTAGCTGTGTATAAAGGTCACTTGTGTATAAAAAGCCGCTTTCCCCTGCTCCATTGAGTGGCTTTATAGACAGATTGACTGTATGCAGGTAAATTTCTGTTTTTGACTTTGATTGATTTATCTTGATGTTACCTGAGACAAAGTCCCATGGTGACCTATTGTGATCGTCTTTTTTTGGGGCGTCTTGCATCTGTAAACTTTTTAACAATGCTCACGTCTCAAAAAGACCAGAACCAGTTTTAATGAGTTTTTTTTTTTTCAGAAATCTTCCCTCGTCAAAGATAAACCAAAACTGTGAATTATACGATCCCTGTCCCCAATGGCCCTAAGGGGTGGGGCCAACAGCAGTAAAACTGACTCAAATTTCTTCTCAACATCGAGATATGGTAGAACCTAATGCTCTTCATGGATGGAAGCATCTTCAGGTACTTACCAATATTGTGAATTTCATAGCCCCAGAGTCTCACATTTTACAGCACAAAGGTTGAAGGCCTTAAAGTTATTTATAGATATTAGCCGCTTTTCATTTCCTCCTTGCAACCAAAATTGTGCAAAATACGCACAAGGGAAAATAGCCTTCCTATTATCAGGATTTTCCCGCAAGAAGTCGTCAACTGACTGACAAACTCGTAACACAGGAGTTTAAAAGATGCTGATTGATGAAAATTATGGATGAGTTCTACGGTTGTCCTAGTGATCCCATTGAGAAATTTTCTATTTTTTTGTGGATGTGAAGCACGTCGTGTTTGATGTATGTTAGTTATCTATTGGTTTCATTGTTGAAGACATTGTTCTCATTTGAAAACGTGACATTACTTGTTGGGTTTGACCCAGATATACATAGCGGCGTCCCGATGAAGCAGAAGACGCTTACTCTTCTGGAACACATGATCCTATTCTTGTACTTCTTCAAGTGTCTCCAAGTTAATTGTTCAAAACTTCCCGTAGTAATATTGAATTTGAGTTTGAATTATGATTGCGTTGAAATGTTGATACAGTTGAAACTCGTCTCGAAATCGCTTGAAGTGAAATTCGATTTGAGTTGGAATAATTTTCAAGTCCCGATTTTTTCCTTCTTCATCTTGTAATTTTAGTTCGGATGACCCAAATTCATTGAATCGAAATTTCTTTTGAGTCAAAGCGATTTTTCTTCAATTGTAAAGCAAGTAAAAAACTTTTCAAACAACTGATGCAATCGACTGAATATAAAGAATCGTGTTTTTCTAACTGTAAGGATGTACTTCTCGGAAGTAAAACCATTCCAGTATTATTTTTTTCTGAGGTTAGGGTTTTGAAGGGTTTAAATTAAAAAAGTAGATTAAAAAAGAAATCAATTTGTTGCTCCACTCTTTCTCCGGTACAGATGCCAGTATATGTGAAACAAGAAACAAGTCCTTTTCTCATCTTTCCCCTAATAACAAACATTCTCTGTTGTTATCATGGCAACCATTTTCAAAATAGATTTTCGTCTTTCATTACAAGTTAAGGGTATGATACTTGGATACTTTGAAAAAAATGATATGAAGTTTTCATTTCATTTAACGAGTTATGAACTGCATAGCAACCTAAAAATGAAATCGTTCCAAAATTTTTATTTTCTTTGATAAGCTTATGGTATTAAACTTTATTTAAGATTTATGTCTTGATAGAAATATTTGAGGATACTTTACTTGGTCTCCGTTCTCTAACTTTTGCAATTTCCATCCAATATCAGGCAACTAAACTAAAACGAGATATTTGTTTTGGGTCCTAAACATCTAGCAATGTGTCCCATTACGTCGGAATTTGAAATGTTATTTGTTGTGATTATTCGGGCAAAAACTTTTGAAACTGTAAAAGTGTGATATTTCTCTATATTTATCTGATACAAATGAAATATATATTTTTATGAGTATGTTTACATATATTGCGACAGGTCGCCGTAGGTCGTTAGTGCTAAACCCGGATATGGACACGAGTTAAAATTTGTCATCCCTGTTCTATCTTATACATTGATTTATATTTGAACTAGCTGTCGTTATTGTTGTTTGATGTACATTGTTAACACAGATACTCTGTATACTATAACAGCTGACCTACTGTTCATTCAGGGCGTTACCGCAACAACTTTGTGTAAATAACTTAATTATAACAGAAATTTTTGTTCGAGAATAAATATTTATTTTTGAATATTTTTGTCAAATCTATGGGCCATTTGGTCCATGCTCCAAAACTTGAATATATCGTATGTCTTCTCCTTGTGAGTTTTGGGCTTTACAAGCGTAGTCACCATAGTTTTCATCCCTCACGTTACTTATTTGGATATCGGCGCCATGGTTCAATACCTGAACATTACTGGGTGGTGTATTACTGATTGACTGAAAATAAAATCAGTTTAACAAGCGTGTAAATAGAATAATGATTATACGTATAACGTGTTTTTTGATTTCAGAAGTTTTTTTTTCCATTTTACTTCATCAAAAGTTTGATAAGAGGAAAAACAAAATATTAAGTCTTTTTAGGGAATTGAAATTAAAGTGCGATTACATGATTAAGACCTTTACCTACATGAGCACCTGAATGATCAGGAGAATGTTTGATGATCAGGAGAATGTTTGATGATCAGGAGAATGTTTGATGATCGGGAGAATGTTCGATGATCGGGAGAATGTTTGATGATCGGGAGAATGTTAGATGATCGGGAGAATGTTTGATGATCGGGAGAATGTTAGATGATCGGGAGAATGTTTGATGATCGGGAGAATATTAGAATATTAGATGATCAGGAGAATGTATGATGATCGGGAGAATGTTAGATGATCGGGAGAATGTTTGATGATCGGGAGAATGTTTGATGATCGGGAGAATGTTAGATGATCAGGAGAATGTTTGATGATCGGGAGAATGTTTGATGATCAGGAGAATATTAGATGATCGGGAGAATGTTTGATGATCGGGAGAATGTTAGATGATCGGGAGAATGTTTGATGATCGGGAGAATGTTTGATGATCGGGAGAATGTTAGATGATCGGGAGAATGTTAGATGATCGGGAGAATGTTTGATGATCGGGAGAATGTTTGATGATCGGGAGAATGTTTGATGATCGGGAGAATGTTTGATGATCAGGAGAATGTTTGATGATCAGGAGAATGTGAGATGATCAGGAGAATGTTTGACGATCAGGAGAATGTGAGATGATCGGGAGAATGTTTGACGATCGGGAGAATGTTAGATGATCGGGAGAATGTTAGATGATCGGGAGAATGTTTGATGATCGGGAGAATATTAGAATATTAGATGATCAGGACAATGTTTGATGATCAGGAGAATGTTTGATGATCAGGAGAATGCTGGGGTCAGTTGTGAATACGAAAGTATTCTGCGAATCATCATCATTTAATCGATACATTAGTGACATAAAATATACTGAAAGATACATAAACGGAAATTGAAAACGTATGAAATATATTCCAAAAATGGCTGTAGCCAGCAAACGACGATGATCTCAACTCTAGAAATCATCGAGTCATATCAGGGATACAGGAAACAGAACGTACATCTACAGCTTACAGCATGTACCTGATGACTTTATTGTCATTCACAATGATCAAGTTTCCATTTTGAGAACATGACATTACAAGGAATAACAATCATTGAAATGGCAGATGTTATTGATGAAGGGTTTTCCTGGTTGTGTGTTTTAAGACTCCGCTGTATATTTTGCACCTTTTATTGATTTTAGAATAAAGATTTTATTTAAATGTTGATTTGTTATTCTTACCAGAAAGCTCCAAGTGAGGGATGGAGTTGGGTTACCAGTTGCTCTGCACTTCAAATGCAGGTAAGTTCCTTTATTGACATTGTGTGGTCTCGTTATAGACGTGATGACTGGCTTCGAAACTGTAAAATTGTACATGTTATTAAAGGCTTGTTAGTATTATTTTCAAATATTTTATCGATACACAAAGCATCTTTAAGTTACATTTATATATATATATATATATAACGTGATATCTATGTAAATAGTGTTTTATTCTTATGGTCAAAATACCCATCACTAATAATATTACTGTAAATAAACGTGTCGTCTCACGCATTATCCTTATGATAATACAGGTTTAATTTTTTCAAGTTAACGTTTTAACTGTCTAACCTCTGTTCACTTCACTGTTACAACTCACTGAAAACAAATTATGTGCTTTTCTATTTTCTCGAAAACTGGGCCAAATCAACGCATTTTGCAAAATTGGGTGAGTTATAAAAGTATGCATGATGTTATGAAGAATAAACACTTTACGAGTTTGAATCGTCGGATGATGCGTGTGATGCTGTGTCGTAGGCTTTGTCGTAGGTTTAGTGGTAGGTTTAGTGGTAGGCTTTGTCGTAGGTTTAGTGGTAGGCTTTGTCGTAGGTTTAGTGGTAGGTTTAGTGGTAGGCTTTGTCGTAGGTTTAGTGGTAGGCTTTGTCGTAGGCTTTGTCGTAGTTCGTATATGCGCATGAGTCGGCGATGGTGTATGTTGATTGTTTGAATGCATCGTACATTGGTCATTACATAGATTGTTGGCACAACATGAAAGACATCTTGCTTGGGTCAGACTCTTTTTGCCAATTAAAGCTGGAGCTGCCATTAATGCTTTACATTCCTGAAAATGAACTTCTTATTTAAACTCATTATAAACGGTAATATCATTGATGTCATTACTACAGAATAATATATCATGTTTATTTTGTTTTTCTTAGCAACAGGCAACAGGTATGGGAATCTCACTCATAAGAGGTGAAAGATATATAGACTGATTCATTGTATCAACTGCCAGGTTGGAATTGTGGAGGAAAGTCATAGTTCCCGGAGAAAATCATCGACCTGTGGCCAGCACCTGGCGACTGCCCCACGGTCTCGAACCCGCGACCAAGAAGATAAAGGCGTCTTAACCACTCGGCCAACGAGGCTCATCGCATAAACATACGATATTGTGTAAATTACTAAAATAATATTCTTAACTCAAAAGACATCTTTTATAATTTGATTAAATATTTGATTGGCATTAATTAATTCCTCCTTCAATAAATCTTTGACCACATCAGTTTACATATCGTGACGTTTTGATTATTCGCTTGGTCTGAATGTAAAGTTATTCTGTACAAGTAGTATTACATTTTCACTAAAACGAAATTAAAACAAAACAAACAAAAATATGTAAAATGTAAACAGCAAAAGACATAACATTCTTACTGTAGAATTTTCACCACATCTGCTCTCCCAGAGAAGTTCACCAGATAGCTCATTCTGTGTCGTTCCAATAAAGCATTGCTGAAAAAAGAAATCAATCGATATAAGTGAAAATGGCTTAATGATATACTGATCCTGTCTGACTCCCATTTACTCAAGAATGGGATTCCAAAAGGGTCAAATATACCCATTTTTCGTAAGCCTTCCTCCAGATATGGTAGAATAAAATATTCATCTTGGATGGACGTGCCTTAAGGTGCTTTACCGAAGTTGTTCATGGCACTAAGGTCGTAAGTTTTCCTTTGGTATCATAGTTATATAAGGGAAATGCTTTTTTCTGAGCGTAACTTGTTTAATTTTAATTAGAACTTTCAAACTTGGTTAGAATTATCATAATAAGATGACGGCTTGATGGTATGCTCTGACCTCCCCGGGGCAGACGAGCGGGACCAAGAGGGGTCAATTCCAAATATGATAGTCTCAGCATCCAGATATGGTAGAATCACACGCGAGAAGGGATGGAAGAGTCTGAAGATGCTTACAACAATTGTGGAATTCAAAACCAAAAAGCCTAACGTGTCTGCCTTGGGGGAGGGGTATATTTTACTACATCTTACTGTAGTAGCTAGTGGGAGGATCGGATGGGTCGAATTTACTCACATTTCAATAATGATCTACCCACCATCAAAATGGGGTCAAATCAAGTGCTATTCACGAGGGTGAAGAGATACAAGAGTCTGAAATCCATGTGAAGTCCGTTAATTTGCTGTTTATCGAGTACCTTTTATTGTATGGTATTTGTTAATTCACCACGATAAGAATTTCACCATTTCACAATATTCAATATACTGAAGGCAAATCTTCTAACTCTCGAGTAAGTAAATGCTTGATTCATTCCTTCCGTTGAGATATGATATACATATGTATATCCCACATGTGTTAAGTGCTTTATTAGTCATTCTCCATGTAAGTGTGATTTTATCTACTTTAATATAATTAACTTGTTCTGATTAAAGGTTTTCATATATAACTTACATTGTCTATACCACAAAGTTTAATTCTGTCGCATTTATCAGGGTGTGCCATCTGGTCACAGTTATAACAAATCAGCGCTCCAGCTCCATTGGTACCTAACACTGAAAAGGAAATTAAGAAATATTTACATAACAATACAGCGTACATGGCTGACATAAATATAATACATTTGTAAGCTAAAGCTGTTATATTCTAGGGGTTTGTTCATCGCTATGTTTGAAGATGGCAAAAAAAAAAAAAAAAAAAAACATCATTTACATTGAAAATTAGATCAAATTATCGGGGAAAATCATATATTTTTGTAATTTCTAAAAAAGATATATATATTTGTGTATCAATTTGAACCATCGGAAAAAGACCACAATATAGTTACTTTCATCTGGTATATATTTCTAGACAGAAGGTCAATGTAAATGGTGAATGGCTCATCACATCCTATGCACCGAGGATTATCTCCGCCTTTCAACATATATGAATGTGTAAGGTATGTATGGCCCACGCGAACTTCCTCTCGGTGGTTGTCTCTACAGTAGGAGACCATACAGCGATAACAGGTTTTACAGAGTGCAATTTGTTATTGGTATATGTATTCCATTCCTCCTGCCACTGAGCTTTCGAAATTTGTTTTGAAAAAGGTGAACATTCAACAGATGAACATTACACTGTTTCGTTTCTATTTTTTGTGTAACTCTATTTTACTCATTTTTGTATTGTTACATCAGTTATTAAAATATTTTGTTTTTTTACTCACTTGGCGCACCACAGTTACCATCCAAAATGTTACACATCTTTGTATTGTTACAACAGGCATAACATAAAGTAATTCTATTGTCGAAACTCGTCCTTAAATCTGGTAAACTCAGTGTTGACTCCTGTATTTCCTCTGATCGTTTTCCTATTCCCGCACAGCGCTGTAATGGCAACAAGGGTAATATCGACATGTCAACATAATCTTACTTCAAACTTTATGAAATATTAGACAAAATACGCAAAGAAGGACGATTTACAAGAAGACCCGGAAGATAATAAGACCATGTTTTCCGAAAGAATAAGCGTCTTCTGCTTCATCAACGACACCCGCCAAGTAAACCTTGGTCAGTCCAAAAATATAATGTCCGGTTCCCATATAAGGAAAAGGTATACAATAATGAAAATAACAGACAAAGTAAAGAACATCAAACAGCTTCATATCAAATTGAGATCAATAGTATACATCACATATGTTCAATAAACTTTTCCTTTCAGAAGAAAACATCCACTTCTCTGATATATACATATATAATTCTGTAAACGTCCTTACATTGGTGCGATTATTAAAAAAAAAAAAAAAAAAAAGCAACACAAGGGAAATGCAATGAGTGACAATAAATTGAAGTGCAATACGTTAAACGCAAAGTCGCTAAAATGAGATAACCACTAATATTATGTATGCTACAGACAAATTAGTGGCGTGCGTTATAATACCTAGATTTTCCGTAGCCAGACATGTCGTTTATCAATATTTCTGAAAATGTGAAAATTGCAGCGTTTAGAACATGTGAATGTATTCAATGTTTCAATGAATCAATGAATCAAAAACATGTGCTGAAGGATGATGCAAAGTCTATTCAAGCGAATACAAAAGCGAAGTATATTAGCCTATACAATTGAATATTTTCGAAAACTAATTAACGGCCTATACACCTGAATACTTATGAAAACTAATTAACGACCTATACACCTGAATACTTATGAAAATTAATTAACGACCTATACACCTGAATACTTATGAAAATTAATTAACGGCCAATACACCTGAATACTTATGAAAATTAATTAACGACCTATACACCTGAATACTTATGAAAACTAATTAACGACCTATACACCTGAATACTTATGAAAATTAATTAACGACCTATACACCTGAATACTTATGAAAATTAATTAACGACCTATACACCTGAATACTTATGAAAATTAATTAACGGCCAATACACCTGAATACTTATGAAAACTAATTAACGGCCAATACACCTGAATACTTATGAAAACTAATTAACGACCTATACACCTGAATACTTATGAAAATTAATTAACGACCTATACACCTGAATACTTATGAAAATTAATTAACGACCTATACACCTGAATACTTATGAAAATTAATTAACGACCTATACACCTGAATACTTATGAAAACTAATTAACGGCCAATACACCTGAATACTTATGAAAACTAATTAACGGCCAATACACCTGAATACTTATGAAAACTAATTAACGGCCTATACACCTGAATACTTATGAAAATTAATTAACGACCTATACACCTGAATACTTATGAAAATTAATTAACGACCTATACACCTGAATACTTATGAAAATTAATTAACGACCTATACACCTGAATACTTATGAAAATTAATTAACGACCTATACACCTGAATACTTATGAAAATTAATTAACGACCTATACACCTGAATACTTATGAAAACTAATTAACGGCCAATACACCTGAATACTTAAAAAAACTTAAGAACTGTAACTATAAATAATATAGGAAGAAACCCTGTGTCAGGAACGTATGATAAAGACACGCCTGCATTTGGTTTAAAGCAAAATAAAACTGCGGATGACTACTTACGAATAATGATTAACAGCATATACAGGTGAATCTTACGAAGAATGATTAATGACCTATACAGGTGAATCTTAAGAAGAATGTTTATAGGCCTATACAAGTGAGTACTTACGAAGGATGATTCACAGCCTATGTCGTAACGTCTAAGACCATAGGGTGTAATGTAAAGATGAATAAGGCACTCCTGTAATGATGATATATTTTTTGTCAAATCATTTTTATCTGTTCGACTTTTGAAATGTTTCGACAAACTAGGAAATAAGTTAAAGACTTAAAAACATGAACTTCACAAGGTTTGGAAACCATGAAAAGTGTTATGTATCATAAACAGCGTTATAAATTGAGCAAAAGAAACATAACGAAATTAATCATTTCAATACAGAGATTACAAAAGACTGAATTCAGCCTTATAGCACAAATTTGTTGTTAGATACAGTAGAACCAAATGTTGAAATATACTGCACTACACACCGGTTTCGTCCTTCAAGGACTCGTCAATTATGCTAGGTTTGAATTAGGAAAATTCCAAATTGATAAAAAGAACATTTTAAATGTATATAAGGAGTGACACAAGCCATAATTCAGAAAAAAATCTTTCATGAGATAATTTCAGAAAAGCGTGAAGCACATTTTGAACAGTGTCACAATCTTATAACTTTCACAGGTGATAAGAAAATTTAGAATTCATAGAAGTAAGGGTTGCGCTTATATTACCGGTATTGGAAGCATCTGTTTCTGATATTTTGTTACAGTCACATGCTGTGCTTCAAGAATGACGTAATGGTAATTGAAAATACTTTTATCTTTATTTAGTTAATTGAATGACTGTAAATCGCTAATGTTTCGCGTGGGATTTATTTTCGCGTTAATACGGAGAGGAGAGTCATTCGCGAGTTCAAATCCTTCACGATTATTTGAACAGAAATAATTCCTGATGACATCCACGTTGATAAGGTTACCGATAACAAAGTCCATACGTCTGATAGCAAATTATTTGATTATTTAAAGTCATTTCTAGATTACCATTCGCGAAATCGAATATGTCTGAAGAGGTAAGTTGGCGAAATAAAGTATTTGCGAAATCCACGTAATTTTCAGTTATGATTTTCTTGGTATTTGCGGTATTTCAAAGTTAAATTTGTATCAGTGTAGAATTATTCGGAATAAACTGGATGCTGCTGGTGCCTGCAGTATTCTACATAATATTGCAGATATGGCATTCTTTTATAAAAATTTATACGCCAATTATTATTCTATGAACTTTTCCGTCATTCCACTTCATTGTTATATTTCCAAAACTCAATAAGATAAATCCCCTTGAAATTATTCAGGTGTCTCCGTTTATGTCTTTCTTTTGTGCCATGAATACCTTTTTGTTGTTTTTTTTTAATAGGAGTTTTGATTATGATAGTTATGTTAGCATTTTCTTTGGTTCTTTATATATACCAATGGCTTAACGGCCCGTCAACACATACAAGGTCATTAGGGCCATCCAACGGTAAAACACACAGCGATCCAAAAGGAAAGAAATTAAACAAACCAAAAGGTAAAAGACAAATGTTAAAAATCTTAAATGGATATATGAACACAAAAGATTAAAATGGTACGTCATAGTCTATTATATAGACCAACATCGTTCAGGTAATGTAGAATTCTACAAATCTCAACAGTTTCAAAAAGGAATTTTAGACATGTAATGTTACGATAAAAACATTCTCGAGTAGACGGAAGGTCAATGCAGTCCAATAAAAAAATATTTAATGGTGAATGGCTCATCACATCCTATGCACCAAGGATTGATTATCTTCGCCTTTCAACATATATGAATGTGTAAGGTATGTATGACCCATCCGAAGACGGTCCAGGACAACTTCGTCTCGGTGGCTGTCTCTATAGCCTGGAGACCATTCACCGATAACAGCTTTAACTGAGTGCAATTTGTTTTTGGTATAGGTATTCCATTCCTCCTGCACTTTTAAAATTTGTTTAATAAGTGGTTTAAAATCGGTAAAATAAACAAGTAGTAGCGATAAAGCTTCCTTTGCGGCACGATCTGCTTTTTCATTGCCTGGTATTCCCATGTGCCCAGGAACCCAGCAAAAAGCAATACGAAAGTTAAGGCAAGTTCATGATATAGTATTACGGTATTACGAATGAAAATATTTTCGATATTTCTATTGCTGAGACTTTGTAATGGATAACAGCTCTCATTATTTGTTTGTTTGAATATATTCAAGGCGAGGTAGATAGCTCGCGCTTCTGCCGAGAATATTGAGGCGTTGTTCGGTAGCCGGCATCCATAGGTTTCATCTTGTGTAACCATGACCGCAGCAACCTTATCATTATGTTTTGAACCATCAGCATATTAATGTAGATATGTTTCATATTTTAACCGTAATTTCGAGAAGGATGAACGAAAGGTGTAACTGTCTGTGTCTGATTTAATCATTTCTCGAAGTGAAAAGTCAACTTCAGGTGAATTCATGAGCCAGGGTGGAATTTCTATCGTTCTAAATGACTGAATTTGGTCAATATCAATATTTGTGTTTTGTAAAAGAGTGCAAATTCGAATACCAAATAAAGGAATAATATTTTGGATCAAATAGAGAGAAAAATGCAGGAGTTGAAGGATTTGACTTTAGCTGAATGGTGTATTGCAAAGCCAATTCATTTCGACGGCTATATAGTGATGGTTCGTTAGCCTCTACCTAGAGGCTTGCTGTAGGTGTGGTCTTAAAAGCTCCGAGAGCGAGCCCGATACCTTGGCGATGAACAGTGTCTAACAATTTTAAGTATGAAGGTCTAGCAGATCCATGCACGATGGAACCATAGTCCAATTTTGATCTAATAAGGGCTCTTTAATGTCTTAGCAAAACTTTTCTATTAGCTCCCAACTCAATGTGGGACACAACCTTTGGAATATTCAGTGCCTTAATGTATTTGGCTTTAAGGTATTTTATATGTGGAAGGAACGACAATTTCCTGTCGAATATTACACCTAAGAATTTCGTTTGCTCAACAACAGGAATGGGTACATAACAGAGAGACAGATTTGGATCGTGTTGTTTCCGAGTTTGACAAAAATGCATACAGACTGTTTCTGATTGTGAAAATTTAAAAGAGATTAACATCTTTTAATAAAAAATCAGAGTTAAATACAGTAGAGCCACAGGATTGATCAAACTGCAGCGTGTCGCTGTTTCGTCCTCTTAGGACTTGTCAGTGATGCAAAGAGCTTAAATTTTGAAACCTAGGAGGCGACTGCGAAAAATATTTTCGAAAGAAATGTCAAATTCTAGATTTGGAGGTGCGCTAGCTAATACTAGAACAACGTTCACGTGTAAATACCACGTATACCACGTGTAACACGTATACCACGCATACCACATATAACACGAGCATTCAATGCAATTACGCCAGCTTTAGATAAATCATGTGATAACGACAAAAGGTTTTACGCATCATTTCTAAGGTATATACCACGAACAACGTGTATCCATTAACAGTTCGTGGTGTCACGTATATTTAGGTCATCGCGCTTGTCTATTTACTGTATAATGGCAAATAGCTAGGAATGGTTACCTCATGATCGCCACACTCAGTCACGACATTACAATCAGTTGGGTTAACCAGTTGAGAACATGACCCGCAGATTTGTCCCGCATCTACAATGAAGCAGTGGAGAGTTAATTTTCTCGTATTCTTAAGCTAAAAATCGTTATTTTATCATGTTAATAGCAATATAACAATACGTCTCCCTTGAAGGCCATCTTGACGTCACACTATAGAAGGTATACAGGACATATCAGCAATGGTGTCAAGAAATGAATACAACATAGTGCCCTTGGCCGTGACGTCTCGACCTGCTGTCTAGAGCCCATGACGTATACAGATTTAAACCAGCCCCTTACGGGCATGACGTCTACAGATCTTCACAACCCAGCCCCTTTGGCCGTGATGGTATACAATGTATACGTGCAATATCAGAAATTTGAAAATCTTTGCCTACTTAACCTTCTATTGCTTGTATAATGGTATTTAAATTTACAAATAGGAACATATCAGTGACATAATGGTGAAAGTAAAGAGTCATGTTCTAACTGATGACTAGAATGCCTTCCTTTGCCATATTTTTCATTAGGGACAAAGAAGAGTACATTTGAGTGCAATAGAAAATAAAAAAAAACATGTTTACCTGTTATTCCAAAGATGACGGCGAAGCAACACAGGGTGAGTCTGAATGGAGAAAATATACAAAGATAGTTACTTTTTAGGTTTATCTCCATTGCCAGTCGGAAACAAGGAATTCTAATTGACCTACTGAATCAACATATTTTTCTTTATTGTTTCCAAGGACAGCAGAAACTCAATGTAGTTCTATAATAAAACATAAAACATAAAAGATATATATTTTCTTTGTTTCTAACGTTTGGTGTGCTCATTAGAACATGAGTTGAAACGAACGAATACCAAGTCATGGCTATTTTATGACGTCACGTCAAAAAACATCAAGGAAATACCTACATGGCAACATAATTCAAACTCAAATTCCTTAAAACTAGGGCAAGATATGAGCAAAAGAAAAAATACACGGATACTACTGAAAAAGTACAATGAGAATAAGACGATGTGTTCCGGAAGAGTAAGCGTCTTCTGCTTCATCAATGACACCAGTCATGTAAACCTTGGTCAATCCATGTGAGTAGTATCACGTTCTCATATGATAACAAGGTATAAGCATCAAATAGTTCAATTAATCAACATTATCAATCTTGGAAAAAACAGATTAAAAGTTTTATCTATTAATCCTATATGCGTGATAAAGATTTCGTTATTCTTTATATGTTGTAGGGATTCCTTATGTATTAGTGGTAGGAAACATTTAAGTAATATATTATGCACAGGTATGATAATGTTGATGAATACCTGTATCAGAATTCTACAAGTCTTTTATTACTATTATTATTATTATTACATTCTTTACGGCCCGTCAACACATAAAAGGTCATTATGGCCATCAAACGGTAAAACACACAGCGATCCAAAAGGAAATACCATTAAACAAACTAAAAGGTAAAAGACAAATGTTAAAAATCTAAATGGGTATGTTAACACAAAAGATATAAAATGGTACGTCATAGTCTATTATATAGACAAATATCTTTCAGGTAATGTAGAATTTCACAAATCTCAACAATTTCGTTTCAAAAAGGGATTTTAGACATGTTATGTTACGATAAAAACGTTCTCGAGTAGACAGAAGGTCATTGCAGTCCAATTAAAAATGTTTAACGGTGAATGAAATTATGAAATTGTTGTTGTCGCCATTGCAGTTTGGATATTTATTTCCTCGGGGATCAATTACTTTGGCGTGCGTCATCAGGTAAAATTCGTCGCAAACAGTGATGAAAACATTGAATAATCGAAGTGGAAACTTCAATCTTCGAAATTGTCATTAAATTTCGCAGGATAGATATGAAAGATGGTTATTGTAAGATTCTGCCAGGTGTTGTCTTAATTAATCAATACTTCATAAGGTTATGAAAATGATAAAATATATATATTACCTTATAATAAATCGGCACTCCATGTTGAATGAAAGCAGACTTTAGGAGACCACACAAAGCGATAACGAGGCACCGAAAGTATGGCGTATCTAGTACATATGTGCACCAGTTTGGACCAAATAGATAAGACAAACGGGTCAATGTTTCCTAGGCATCTGTTTATAAACCACAAACGCATTCAATTTAATTGTTTCATCCTACATTTAATTATTTTTTTTTATTTGTTTATCGATGAATACATCTATAGATCATGTTTGTTTAATTTTTGTTCTCGTTTTCCTTGCTTTTGCATTTCATAACTAGTTCCTTGACCTAAACAAATACGAACTTTTGAATTACGATGACCTTTGGTCATCACGTCACTGCTTATTTCTCATGGCTTCACACCAGTATTAGGTTTCGTTGTCACTTCAGATTATCGTGTTTTCGTATAACACATGTGCCTATATAATTCAGATATATAATTTATTATATACCTTTTTTGGCCCGCTGATTTAGAGCAAAAATAAAAATCTAATACATCAAATTTCAAATTTATCCGCTTTAAATTGATTATAAATACATTTAGATATCATGGTAGATGTACTGAAGACAATTTAAGCGTTCAGGTGACAACTCAAACTGCTTAAAGAGTTCATATAGTGTAGATCTGTTGTCAAAGGTTAACCATTTAACCCTAGAGAAGATAACACATTGTCAGCACATGGATTAAATATGCCACAAAGCACTAACATGATTTTAGATTAAAGTGTGAAATAGCAAGGACGCCAAACCCAATCGGAAGTGCAATTTGACACCTAGAAAGTGTGTTTGCCTCCTGATGTACATATCTGGCTTAATTCAATCACTTACAAACAAACAAAAAACAAAATAAAATATATATATATATTATGAAAATAAGCAAAAAGCAAACGATTATGTAAAAACAGAAATTATTCTTAAAGTAAAACTGAAAAAAAATGGAAGGGAATGTTGGAGTTGCAATACAAAGTTGAATTCTTTACATGAATTTCTCGTCAATGCTTTTAAAATAATAATAGTCAAATGATAATAATATATAAGATATATTCGTGGAGCTCAATTTTCGAGTGTTTTCAAAACATACTCGATCATGGTCAATGTTAAGATTGTCTTTATCACAAAATGTACTATTATTCTACTATAGAGGTTACACAACTGTGACAGGTTATTCATACACCTGTTATGCATGTGCAGGGTCTCAGGTGAGGGGAAAAACTTGTCAAGTCACTATAAGTCAGGGTGTGCATTGGGTAGTAGGCTAAGCATGCAACCACCAGGTTTTTGGTCAGACACCCCATATAAGTTTGGGTAGTAGCAGACACAACTTCGATAGTGGAGGTTGCCAAGGCCAGAGTACTATAGGGACGGCTGAGTGCCTAATTCAAGATATGATTAATTGGGGAGCCTAGAACTGGAGCCTGTAAGTATAACATTATATTAACTTGGTTCTGGTGGCTGCGTTTCTGTAAATATAAAATTCCTAAGCTTTGTGCTTCGAACCTGTGTTTTGTCCTAGACTGTGTATCCATGAGACTGATATTTATTTTAGGGTGTGTTCCCTGTGCTTCGTCCAGGACTGTGTATCTATGAGACTGTACTTTATTTAGGCTGTGTTCCCTCTGTTTCGTCCAGGACTGTGTATCCGTGAGACTGAGATTTATTTAGGCTCTGTTCCCTGTGTTTCGTCCAGGACTGTGTATCCGTGAGACTGAGATTTATTTAGGCTGTGTGCCCTGTGTTTCGTCCAGGACTGTTTGTCTATGAGACTGAACTTTATTTAGGTTGTGTGCTCTGTGTTTCGTCCAGGACTGTGTATCCATGAGACTGAGCTGTTTTTAGGCTGTGTTACCGGCATTTTGTGCAGGACTGTGTGTCCATACGGATGTATGCTGTATATGTTGGACTGTGTGTTCTTCAGGCAGTGTGCCAAATTTCTGTAGGACTGTGTGTCCACAGAGTATTCCGCATGAAGTTACTTGGGAGCTAATGTATTACAAAACCAAAAACTGTATTTAAGTTAAGAAATCAAGTAAGTGATATATAGTATGGAAATTTGATTATTCCTAAATGTGAGGATGGTGTGTATTCTAGTATATAATTGAAAATGTTATTTTTTTTGTTTACCATTGTCAGTAGGTGAGATAGGTTGAGGACTTTATATAATGTACGTGACCCCAAAGATATCGAGGCCTCAAACTTATGGTGACTTCAACTGCCCAAACATAAACTGGGATACGATGACAGTTAAATTATTATTATCATTATTATTACGACATTCTTCACGGCCCGTCAACACATGGAAACATCAACCGGTAAAACCCACAGCGATCCAAAAGGAAATAACATTAAACAAACCAAAACGTAAAAGACAAATGCTAAAAATCTTAAATGGGTATATTAACACAAACGATTAAAATGGTACGTCATAGTCTACATCTTTCAGGTAATGTAGAATTTTACAAATCGCAACAGTTTCAAAAAGGGTTTTTAGACATGTAATGTTACGACAAAACAATTCTCGAGTAGACAGAAGGTCAATGCAGTCCAAAAAATGTTTAACGATGAATGGCTCATCACATCCTATGCACCGAGGATTAACTTCGCCTTCCAACATATATGAATGTGTAAGGTATGTATGACCCATCCGTAAACGGGCAAGGACAACCTGGTCTCGATGGTTTTCTCTATAGCATGAAGACCATTCACCGATGATAGGTTTTCCGGAGTGCAATATATTATTGGTGTATGTATTCCATTCCTCCTGTCACTGTGCAGTTAATATTTATTTGATGGATGGTTTCAAATCGGTAAAATGAATTTTAAAAACAACAGGTAGTAGCGATAAAACTTCCTCTGCGGCACGATCTGCTTTTTCATTGCCTGGTATTCCCATGGGCCCAGGAACCCCGCAAAAAGCAATTCGAAAGTTAAAGGCAAGGTCATGATATATGTATTACGAATGAAAATATGTCCGATGATTCTATTGCTATGACTCTGTAGAACAGAAAGAGCGTCTTAATGGATAACAGCTCTCATTAGTTTGTTTGTTTGAATATATTCAAGGGCGAGACAGATAGCTCGCGCTTCCGCCGAGAATATTGAGGCGTTGTAGAAGAAGCCACCAAGAAGTAGAAAGGAACCTTACTGATATCACATATATCACACTAGAGAATATATCCCGCTAGACCTAACCTTTACCATTTACCCTACCCTTGATTAAACATCTATCCACACCCCGGGAATCTCCTACCATTACATTGTAATCTAATATAGATACAGAACGACTCGAAAACAAACACCAGGATATTGTATTTATAGAAAGAAAGCAAATATCTAGACAACGTCATAAGGAAATAAAAAAATATGAACGATAAAGGATGCAATATCAGTAGCAACTGATTGACATTCAAAGAACATTTACAAAGGAGCCTGAACAAGAATAAAGTCAACCAGAGATTAAGAAAAAAAGCAGCACCTGTATAATCAAGACAAAAGATCACTAAAATGATCCACGTTGAAACACCACCAGAAAGAGTGCAAGGCATAAATAAGGAAAGTTGAATGGAACTATATAAACTTGGCACTATTAAAAGGAAAACAGCAACACAAAGCCTTTCTGGGAGTACGTAAAATCTTGGCAAAAAGACAACATCGGAGTAAAGCCACCGAAAGAAAAAATTATCAACAACAGCAAAGTAAAGGCACATATTCCAATCAAACAATTCTCATTGAATGGAATAGACTTCCGGTGGTCAACTAACATGATTGGCATGTAGAGGCAGAGTGTAAAAATACTATTTTCATGGATTTATGGCCACTATGGGATTACATAACTTATCCTGATGTGACAGATAAGTAATCTCTCCTTGTAATATGAGTAATCCGATCAAAATATTGTTTTTCTACGTCGTATGAAGTATTTATTGAAGCGAGGTGGACAGTTATCAAATTTTCCCGCGGTATCCTTTGTTTACACCGTCTCTCCTGACTGGTCTATTGAATCTTTCACCCTTCAATATGTCTGTGGAAAGTTAGGAAAGGGGTTTAGGCTATAAGTGAACTACGTGACCCAGCTGTAGTAAAGGAATTGTGTCCCAGTTAATGGACAGTGCCTTGTTAAAAGACGCTTTATTGAACTCATTAGGTATTACTGCTATGCATCACAACATTGAGTCATTGGAGAACAAAATTGATGACATAGAACAATATTCCAGACAAAACTGTTTAAAATTTAGGGGAATCCCCGAATCAGAGGGTGAGAATACGGACCAGATAATCAGAAATGTGTAATAGTCACCTAGGGGGTCTCAGTATTGATTAAAAACATACTTGCACTTTCTGAAGTAATACTGCTAGTATCCAAGGTGATGTACATATCTTGAGATCTTATTAATTTACTTTGGTTACTAAAGATTTTGCACTGACAACGCGCGGTATGTTAGCCCACGTGCATATATTCACCGGCTTGTTATGATCGGCGCGCCTACTTTTACAATCCATTATCGTATTTTGTATTAGATTTTAAACACATATACTTATATACTTGTCAAAGGCTTGTATATGAAATAACTGATATACTTATAGTTGTTATTATTTACTACTTTTATCTACTGAATGTGATATTATGTATTTTTTGTAAATCTTAAATTTTGTACTGTTTAAGCTGGTCTTACCGATTATGAGAAGGCGATGCACTCAAGCGATCCAGGGACTTTAATTTTTAAGGGTGTTCCTGTCGTTTTAGTGTTTGCATTATACGGTAGATAATATTACAACTTAAGATACCTAGAAATCCAGACACATGTTTCATTTTTGTCCATTACCATGCTTTAATGGCAGTGCTAGTATAGCTGCCTGTCCCTTCAATGTCTATCTTTCACGCTGTATGTATATATGTGTTCCTAACTATTGTTTTGTTTGTGAATATAATGTATTTTCTTGTATTTTTATTCATCTATGCTTGCTCGGACACTAAATTTATCTGCTTCCTAGATACTCGCTATATAATGTGTCCTAATTACGTCACAGTAGAATGTTTTGGAATTATAGCTCTATATGATTATGGCTAAAACAACAATAGTTATATTACGTGACGGGACATGTATATCAATTAGTAATTTACATTATATTCTGATAGCATTTATTTTGTTTGTAAAGTGTAATGATATTGGGTTAAACTCATGTCCTTTATGTAACCTACAAATTTCTGATCTTAGTATTATATCCCTACGAAATAAGATTGACATTGTTGAAGCGGACTTAAATGGTAATGATATCGTTTGCTTAACTGAAACCCATCTCACACCCGATATACCTGATACTGAGCTTATAATGCCTAATCACTTTGAAAATCGCCATAGGTTAGATAAGAAAACAGGTCCTGGTGGTGGGGTACTTATATATTACAAGAACAATATATTCGTTAAAAGACGATGTCGTCTCGAACGCGATGAAGTTGAATTGATATGGGAGGAAATCCATGTTGAGTCACACAAGTTCCTGTTGGCTTGTCTGTATAGACCTGAATCCACAGTCAGCTATTGGGAAATCTTAGACTCGGTAATTGAAAAAGCTGTAACCACCAACTTAGATATAGTAATTACTGGTGATATAAACATGAACATGCTAAATCTCCAACCCCATTCTTATCTTGCTAGACTTATGACAAAATTTAATCTTTCAAGTTTTATCACTGAGCCTACCCGTATCACTCCAACCTCATCCACATCAATTGATATTGTCTTTTCTAATAACATTAATCTAGTTAAGTATGCATCTATTTTTCCTCCTGTATGTAGTGACCATTCCCTGATACAGTTCAATATTTCGTAAACAGTCTACAAGCAACAAAGCTATCAGAAGAAAATATCTATTTATCAAGATGCAGACTATGATAAGATGCATAGCTGTATTTTAGGAAAAGATTGGATAAACCTTGTCAATACTAATGACTCAAATGACTTCAACAATATTCAATGTGACACTATAAAAAGATAATTGACGAATGTATACCCTTTAAGTATGTGACTATTAGGCCAAATGATAGGAAATGGAATACAAATGATATTAGACTACTTATAAGACAAAGAAATAAGACTCATAGGAAAACTAAAACTACTAACTCTCATTGACTATAGAAACAAAAGAAATGAAACTATTTGTAAAATACGTGATGCAAAGAAATCTTACATAGAACACCTTCAAAAATAAATTAATCCTAATAAATGGTGGGAAGAAATGTTCCTAATATAACCAATAAATCTTCTATCTCCCACTAAATCACAATAACTCATTTATTCAACATCCATTTGACAAAGCTGATAATAATCCCATTGAATTGGCACAGAATCTTTCAAATAACTTGACAAACATTATGCTGTGGACCAATAAATGGGATATTATATTCAATCCTTCCAAAACTGAATCTGAAGTATTTTCAAGAAAAACTGACAAAAAAAAACAAAAACAAAAAACAAAAAACAAATAAACAAAAAAACAAAAACACCCAATTATTACATTCTATGATCAACCAATTACTGATAACAAACTTCATGCACATCTATGTCTTACTGTTAGTGATGATGCCAAGTGGAATCAACTCATATCTCATATCTATGAAAAAGCATTTAAATGGGTAAATATCTTAAGGTTAATGAAAAACAAAATTGATCGAAAATCTCTAACTACCTTGTATACTTCGTACATTAGGTCAATTATTGAATACGCAAATGTTTGGGATAAATGTACACTGGCTCAAAAAATTTATTGGAATCCATACAACTAGAAGCTGTTAGATAAATTACAGGTTTACGTAGAGGGACAACACTTTATAAATTATAAAAGGAACTAGGATTGGAAACTTTGAGTAGCAGAAGATATAAACATAGACTTATCTTAATGTATAAAATGATAAATAATGAAACTCCAGATTACTTAAGTGAAATAATTCAACCATATATACATGATGAAACCCAAGACAGATATCCCTTGCGTACAAGTAGAAGTTTTGATCCCCCATTTTGTCGCACAGTAAATTATTATGAAAGTTTCTTTCCATGCACGTTTTATGAGATTAAAAGACTTTCCCATGATTAGTAATGTCTATTCCACACCTCAGTTGAAAAGGTTATTGATCAAGAATCAATATGTAGACTGTGAAACAAAATATTATTTTTAATTTCTAGGTAATTGTGATACAAACATTATACTGTGCCAGTTAAGAAATAACGCTAGTAATCTTAACTATAATCGATTCAAAGATCATCAAATAGAATCGCCAATGTGTGAGTGCTCTCAATCTTCTGAACTTGAATCATGATACTCATAATCATTTATGTGAAAAAGTTTTATTACATGGTTATGTTCTTTGTAATGATATACGAAACAAAGTCATCCTATCTAATGTTTCAGATTTTATTTCACGTTCTAAAATATTCCCATTTTTCAATGCCTAATTTACAATTATTCCAATGATGCATGACTTTACTTCCACAACGAAGAATTATCTCATTGAATGTAGTATTGTAAACATCCTATATGTACCCTAAGTAATTCCTATTTATCAATTAAACACCCAGGTTGACTACTACTATAGCAGTACTACACATACCTGATGTATTATTATGAATTATCATCTCTTACATTTTCCCTCCTTTACTAGAATTAAAACAATGTAAATCTGGTCTGGGCAGCTCTGATGGCTACTGTCACTTATGTAACTATATGAAGTAACACCTCCTTATTTAAATAAGCAACCAGCATATTATAAATAACACTTGTTGTAACCTTACTTACAAACTATGTATATCTATTTGTTGAAATTGGGTTTTAAACCCAAATAGTGTTGGCCAGTGAGTTCTGCATATGGACTTTGTGTGGCCTTAGCTGCTGGGAGAAAAATCTAATTTCAACAAATATTTTATCTCATCAAGCCACAATTAAGACTATGAAACTATCTCAGACGTGATCGTCTTGATTAATGCTCAAACTCAATAGACATAACATCGGATTACTTCCTTATATAATCATGATCTAGTTTGTTTACAATAAGGGGTTACTTCCCCTTATGTCTTAAACGAAATTGTGTATATATATAATACATATATGTCTGTTTGTTTACCACAGGTTGTCACCTGCAGGAGAGGACTGTAATCTGATATTTGTCAATTCAATTTGTTGAAAATGAAATTGAAACAATTCTCATCGGTATTCACCACAGGAAAGACCGATAAAGTTGCCCCCGTACACCACAGAGTAAAGACAAATATTCCACACATCGAAATCACAGACGATGAAATAGCCAAAGTATTAAGGAAAACTAACCCCACACAAGCATCAGGACCAGATAACATCTCAAATAGAGCACTCAGGCAGTGTGCTGGCCATCAAGAATCGGCCGTTACAGTCATATCCAAACATTCATTAGACGAAGAAAATCTACCAGATGACTTGCTGAGAGCAAATGTATCGTGTATGATATGTAGTCAACTGATCAAACAAATCAGAAACATGGAATCTTGACAAAATTTAACCATGGTTTCAGATCTGGGTACTCTTGCGAGCCACCACTAGTAATCACCATTAACGATCTACTGCTGTCATTTGACCAGGGTAAACAAACTTATATAGCAATACTGGATTTCTCTCAAAAGCTTGTTACTGTCCCCCATGACAGACTTCTCTACAGAATAGAAAAATACGGGATCATAGGACTAACATGGCTAATATCATTACCGGGAAAACGGAAAATGCGGCTGGCGTTAGAAGAGGAATACTCAGATGAAGTCACTGTGGACTCTGGAGTACCACAGGTACAGTGCTAGGCACCGTCTTCTTCCTATGCCACACAAATGGACATAAAGTCCAGGTAAATTCTTTGCGGACGATTGCTTATCATTTCGAGAGATAAACAAGAAAGACCACACAGTACTACAAAAGGATTTAAAGAATCTAGAGACAGGGGCGAATATTAGGGGTGTGATTCAACGGCATATGTTGCTATATCCCAAGTATAAGGAACAAAAGTGAACGTTTCTACACACTGAACGATCACATCCTGGATCGAGTGTCTTCCAATCCATACCTAGTTCTCAGAATATCAGATGATCTAAACCTTAAAGAACACATTAACAACAAGCGTAAAAAAGGCTCCATAATTGTATTCCTACGCAGAAATCACCAACACTGTCCAACGGATTGCAGAGGAACTACATTCATAGCCCTCGTCAGATCACAGAATATGGTTAATCATCTGCTATACAATCAGAGAACGCATTAAGCAACGTTTAATATTTTTCTATAAAAGAGTGGAGTTACAGATAACAGCAATACTATCTGATCAACTACGTTTCAAAAACAAAATGTAAAATCAAAGCCAAAACATATGAGAACTATGAAACATCCCACACCATGGCATTATTGGTAAGACACAATGATAAATCAATAATCATTCCAACAGGCGAATCAGGACAATACAGAGATCGTTTTTTAGCCAGTAACTAGAACCATCTGGAAGACAGTAATGTCTCAAGGACCAAAGTAGAGTCTTTCAAACTTGCCCTGGTGACTCAACGTGTCTAGTGTGTCAACTGGTCGTCATATTATAACCCAACTGGGACTCCATGACATATATAACAGGAGTCGTGACCTTGAATCAGCTAACGACCCTGACAGTCGACCGCCTACTGGAATGACAACGTCATATTTGCTGGAGAGGAAGTGATCGTATCGTGAGAAGACGCACATTTAATTTTACAGTTTGATATATTTGGAAAATCAAGGGTATTATAGGAAAATCTAAAAATAGAGGCTTCTACATCTTCATCTAAATAAATGTATTTATGGTTATCATTTTGAACAGACCCATTGAACCTTTTAACTACACTTTCATGGACTTCCCTCACACACAGTATGGATTAATACGGATTATTTCATAGTATGATAGTAAAATGGAAAACACAAATCAGCAGTGTTATAATAATTTATTCATTTATTTAAGATAAACACTGCCAAATCAAAAGAAATCATAAAAGACAAGTAATGGATTATTTCAACATAATAATTGTGTAACTTCTATAAGAAACAAGGTCAAATGTTATCTAAGAAATTTCATTATGCCGTTAACGTGATATGTATGCCTCATCCGAAGACGGGCAAGGACAACTTCGTGTCGGTGGTTGTCTCTATAGCCTGGAGACCAATCACCGATAACGGGTTTAGAGGAGTGCAATTTGTTATTGGTATATGTATTCCCATCCTCCTGCCACTGAGCTTTTAAAATCTGTTTAATTAATGGTTTAATATCGATAAAATGAAGTTTAAAAACAACAAGTGGTAGCGATAAAGCTTCCTTTGCGGCACGATCTGCTTTTTCATTGCCTGGTATTCCCATGTGCCCGGGAACCAAGCAAAAAGCAATACGAACGTTAAAGGCAAGTTCATGATATAGTATTAAGGAATTACGAATGAAAATATTTTAGATAGCTCCCGCTTCTGCCGAGAATATTGAGGCGTTATTCGGTAGCCGGCATCCATAGGTTTCATCTTGTGTAACCATGGCCGTAGCAACCATCAGTATATTAATGTAGAAATGTTTCATATTTTAATTGCAATTTCGAGAAGGATGAACTGAAGGTGTAACTGTCTGTGTCTGATTTTAACCATTTCATGAAGTGAAAAGTCAACTTCAGGTGAATTCGTGAGCCAGGGTGGAATTTCTATCGTTCAAAATGACTGAATTTGGTCAATATCAATATTTGTGTTTTGTAAAAGAGTGCAAATTCAAATAACGAATGATGGAATGGTTTTTGGTTTGTTTTGAAACAAGCTTTTTTATATTTTGGATCAAATACAAGGATTTGAAGAATTTGAATGGTGTATTGCAAAGCCAATTTATTTCGACGGCTATATAGTGATGGTTCGTTAGCCTCTACACAGAGGCTTGCTGTATGTGTGGTCTTAAAAGCTTCGAGAGCGAGCCTGTGACGTTGGTGATGGACAGTGTCTAATAATCTTAAATATGAAGGTCTAGCAGATCCATACACGATGGAATCGTAGTCTACACTGTCGTGATCGTGCAATGGATAGGACTTTTCAAGATGGCGGACCAACGTAACACCGGAAGGTAAGCTCTGTTTTCAAACGGTAATATCCATAATCTGTATACTCACTATGATCATGACATTGTATTTGATTCGCAAATAGTGCTAATATTGTTGTATGTATCTATTTCGATGGTGATAAACTTTAAAATGTAATGCAATCTGCGTGTATACTTTGTCAACATGCCGATTTGTTAGATCCAAGCGGATGTGAGCTTAACTTTTGGCCCTAGCTAAAAAATTAAATACATCCCGTCAGCGTTTTAATGTTAAATTGAAGGTAAGATAAGCTTCTAATCAAATGACAATCTTCTGTGACGGAATCGGAAGCTTGATTGGAGGAGAAAAAAACCAGGAAATTTTGACCATGCGATGTTTCGCTAAGGATCGGTCATACGACTTTGCTAAGGACGAGTCTTGCGCGTGACGTAGGCTATACAGGGTATATAATCTATTTCCATTTACATTGTACTTTAATCTGCATTTCGGATTTACATACATTCCACAGTCCAACACGTATTTGCAGGGAAACACTCGTTAGGAATACTAGATAGCGAAATTCGGCAGTAAAATCGGTGCGAACAAATGTATTGAAAGCACTAATTGTGCATTAAAATAATGTTGGTATATTTGGAACCCCTGTGGTACATGGAACGTTTATTGGATAGTTGCATTGCTTAGCTTTTCACGTTACGAACATCATCCAAGAAAATTTTGTTCATTATTCATGTAGCCCTAATGATCTTTAAATAATTTGTTTTCGATTTTCGTCCACACCAACATGAGCCAGGGCCCGTATTTATGAAACCATTCTCATGCTCAAGCACGAATTTTGTGCTCAAGCTTTATGTATTGTTCAAGTTAAACATTATTCTCAAACAATTTTGAAAGGACTTGGGGTCAAAGCTATATTCAAGGTTTAAATTTGACATTTGTATTATTTCATATGCATTAGATGAATTATAAAAAGTTTACTTGAGCACAAAATCTATGCTTGAACATGAGAATGGTTTCATGAACACTGGCCCTGGTCTCCTCCTAAATGTTCTCATTGTTATTCCGTTTTTCTTTCAATACAGGAAAAGGATGGAAGTTCTTGATGCGTCCTTCCTTGAAAAAATGGAAACTATATTATGTGAAGTATGTGGGAAGTCCATGAAGAAACAGTAACGAACTGAACTTTAAATGCAGTAAATGTCCTAAAAGCTTCTTTGAGAGCACACTGTATGCGTGTACATGGAGAGACAAAGAAATACACATGCGGAACATGTAAGGAAATGTTCACTTTCAAATGCAACCTTTCCCGTGGACGACACATTGTTACAAAAAGTACACCTGTAAAATTTGTCTGTTCCCGTTCGCAACTAGATGGACTTAAATATCACAAATCACCAATACATGAATGCCGGTACAAGTTTGCCTGTGACAAATGAGATCGCACGTACATAAGAAAGGAGTCCCTGGCACGGCATGTCATATTGAAGCACACATAATGAATTGCCATTCCAAAACAGTTTTAAGCAAATCCACCAAGACGGAACACTGCACGAAACCACAGTTTTAATGAAAAGTTGTTGAACTTTAATCCATCTCTGCGAAATACCAACATATATATACCCAGTACCCGTATGGAAGATGTAGACTTCGTATTATTGACTGGTCGTTTTGCTGTCCATCTGTGTCTGTGTGTACGGTTTCGACTAGCACCCTACATATGTCCGTCCTTCTGCCCATGAATAATTATCTGTAACTAGGCATTCCCTCCTTGACCACTGTTGGATTGGAGAGCAGCGATGGCTCGGTTCATGTCGCATACTTCAAATTCACATTGGCCTCACGCCTCCTGGATTCGAATCCCACTGGAGATAGTTCATTTAAGGGAATCGCCCTGTCTGTCCGTCCGTAAATCTGTCTGTCTTTGATACATTTCCTCCTCAAACGGCACTTGCTTGTCTTCCACTGCTACGTGGAACCCTTTTTCCTTGTTCATAATTGTGATGCGGTGGATTTTATTTTTGGATATACCTAATGTTGAGGCCAAATCATCTAAATAAAGAGTTTACAGTTGCAATATTATGTACACATGTATGGTGATTGTTTTGCAGAAAAGCAAAACTGTGATTATGTTTGATCATCTTCTTATATTACATGACATGTTCTATGTTCCATAGCATTGGAAAGTTTATCCTCTATATACCTAATGAGGAAGCCAATTTTTTTTATTAAAGAGTTAACAGTTCATAAACAATCATGGCTTTTATTTGATTTTACCCAAAGTATATATATATATATATATAAGAATGTGACGTTAATATTGTGTATGTTCCACATGTGGTTACCTGTACATGACGTCTATTGTTTTGCAGCCATTATTAAGGAGGCGATGAATTGTCTTTCAAACACAAAGCGCAGTCCTCTCAACACTGAAGTGTCTTTTCAACATCAAGCATCGTCCTTTGAACGATTATACATTTTCATCCAGTATCAATCCCCAGCGAACATGAGGTAAGATTTTTGCCTCGTGAGCTCTGTGAAATTCGCGTACTGCTCTGGGTTTTTTTGCTGGTTCTTCTGGTCTGTTTACATTACCCTTCTTTCTTTTTCGCGAACCTCTGGATCAAGTCAAACCCATGTTCTCTGAAAAAATATCAAAACAGGACGACCATGTAGAGTTCACCCGACAGTGATCAATACGGTTTTGTCCAAATGATGGTATCTTAATCAATTGGTGTATTTCGCTTCTTGAGAAGGAAGTGACGTCATAACCGAGTACGTACCCAGATTGCGTCCCTGGATTAAGTAGTAAAATCAAAAAATATATGTAACATTTTTCATCTCAATGCCTCCGCCAGGAATCGAACCCGGGACCCCTGTCTTACTAGTCTGACGCCCAACCAATCGAGCTAAAGAGAAGTTCTCTCTAGCCCAGTGGTATATTGCAGCTAGTATTTTACCAGGTTTACATATACATCATGCTTTCAATTGATTAGTTGATTGATCGGGGCTTAAGGTCCACGTAACATATTTGATTGTGACGTCATTTCCTGGATACAGTCGGAGTTTCCTGCGCTCCGACAATCAATTTACTTAATCAAGTATTTCCTTGATATATGGCGTAGACAGCGTGTAAATCCGTCGTAAAGGAAATCGGGACAACGCTTCCCATTTTGGCTGGTGTCGTGAACTACTAAAGCCAGAGAAGAACAAGATACAGATCAGGATACGATGGGCGAAACCAAGGAGAAAGACAACAAACATGGCGACAGGTCACCAAGGGAGTCAACAGGCAAAACACGGGCAACGCGACCGTCTAGTGGGAGCGACAAACAAGGCAACGCAAGCAGATATAAGGAAAATGAATCATTTTTCCAAATGAATTGGAATTGTGACGATGTATATAATAATCGGGATGCATGTTTTGTGTGTAAAGCGGAAGTTTCGATGAGTTCAAAACACTTGGAATGTGGACGTTGCAAAGAACGATTTTGCATAAAATGCCTGAAAATCAAGGACAAAGAAAACAAAATCCTAAGTCTCAAGACTGACGGACAGTGTTCCCATGCTGTTACTATTGGAACAGCGAAGCTGGCAGGCTACAAGGAAGTACCAGCTATGCTGACTTGCACCAGCCTGCCACAACAATGGGACAAGCCCAGGAGAGAGAAGATCATCCCAGAACCTGTGGCTACCATGATCATAGCAAAACCTAGTAATGATAATAGAAAATGGAAACCAATTATGGCAACTTTCAAAGATAATAGGTAGGATTTGTATAAGAAATATGCATCATGTATTGAACATTTTAAAAAATGTTTAAAAAGCTTTCTTCATTGTGCAGTTATTCCACTTTTAGATGTAACACTAAAGTACTCAATAGCATCAGCTTGTCCATCAAGCTTCATGGTCTCGGGTTCAAATCCCTCTAAAAATGGTAGTGAAGACCTCCTTCCTTACTCACTGGTTGTTCAAGGATGGTTTATGTTTTAGCTAGCTGTGTCAATATGATTAAAACAGTTTTAACCACTTAATGCTGTGTATCCTACACTTTTTTATTGCAGAAAAAAAATCCAGGTGACAAGAAGTTGCATTGAGTCTCTGAAGTCTGTAGCTGGGTCACCAATCTCCTACTTTGTTGAACAACATTGTAGCTGCTTCAAGTCAACACAATATGGACAAGTGCCTGTTGGAGCTGCTATGGCTTACCATGTATGCAAAAATAATTATTAATATTGTAAGGTTTTAAAATTTTAAGAGAGTTAATAATGTTTTTTAATTTCAAAATTGATATAATTCTTGGAATGAAAACAAAAAAGAAGTCAAATAGTCATGTGCAAATGTTTTTTTTTTTTTTGCTGCTGCTGTGTTTATATTATCAGCAAAAATAACTGTAAATACATGTTCAATATAGATATAATGCTGCCACACTGCAGTCTCACACCATGGCTATACTGCAGGTCAACTACCCAGTTCAATTAAGATTTTAGTCTTTTATTAGGTAAGACATGAAGGTTGTCAAAAAGCAACAAGTAAACCCTATTTGGTCTATAATAGAAAATAAATATAATTTAACTTTCCCACCCATAATTTAAAACTGTTTAACTCTAGCAATTGCACGTTTAACATGTGCACGATGTCTTGCAATCTTTTCTGTCAGAGCTACATCATAACTCTTCCTCTGACAACCACTAGATTCAAATGGAGGTATATTAACCCCAATTCCTTTACATTGATGATGTATGGATACGAAAGCCCTTATCTGCAATTATTAAATCCCCAATATGTATTTTGCCAGACTTGAGGTTGTTTTCAAGACAATTATAAAACCCACTCTGACGTGTTATTTCATTGTCAGATATATTACCAGTGAATAACATTGATGAAAATATGATAGATACACGCGGATCAACGCCAACAAGACCTTTTAATGTTGTACATGTTTTGTAGTCCGAAAAGCACTGACTCTGACGTGTCAAGGAGCTAGGTTTTTCAATATTAATATCAGTTCCATCAATTATGACCAATGTATTTTGAAATTCTTCTTTAAATTTCTTTGGCATGTGATTTATAACTACACCTCTGTGAGGCCAAACTGATACAGATGAAAATCTAAAATCATGTACTGTGTCCAATCTGAAAAAACGAACTGCAACTTAGAGAAGAAATTTTGAACAAATTTCCTAAATGAAAAAAGTCAAAATTTTGACAAAGTTTTGACGAAGCTTAATAAGCACAAGAAGAAACTGATCTTCAAGTGAAAGACTAGTAAGACACTTAATACTCTTGCTTGGAGTAAAAGAGCAATTCATTTTATCAGGCACGAGAAAATGAAAAAAATTATTATTGAACTGAGTATGATTAAAACCAGTATAATAAATACATTCATATTTAGTTTTTGTAACTTTTAAGGCATGAAAACTCAGAACTTGCGATGAACACTCTTTTTCTTTTTGTGAAGACACTGTAGATGATTCCCTCATTAATTGTTCATTCTGCAGGATAAGTTTAGCAACTTGTTCTTTCAATGCAACATTTTCTGACATACTTGCCAGTAGGTCGAGGGGGTTACAACCTGTCAAAGATACAATAATTACAAATTGATATTATTGATACTTGATTTGTTTCTTTGATTAGTGTTTAACACCACTTTCAACATTATTTCAATTATATCGCGGCGACAGTTCACCATGCCTTTTTGGTTACACCAGTACTAGGCTAGGCTCTGAAATGTCTTGCTCAAGGACACTCCCGCGAGAGTGGCTCGGTGGGGATCGAACCCATGACTTACAGTCACCTGAGATCAGAATTCAGCCTGGTGCAACCCTAAACATGGAGCCACGCAAGACCCTTTATTAATATTTGATAAAAGGTAAATAAAAGGACAATTCTTTTCTGTATGTTTCAGGCACCACTGAATGTACCACTTCACACGCCTAGGGAGGATCATGGATGTGGTTACATTAGTTTTCCATATACAGTCAATCTTTCAAATACTACACTGCAGACACTAGCAGCAAATGAACACGAATGGTCTCACTCATCAATTTCTCAGGAAAAGGGAAGGTCAATGTCACACAGACTGGACATATCCACCAAGTTTTTTGCTCCAGAAAATTATGTCTTTTTTGAATACTGAAGACGTTATCTATCTTGGTTTTCGGCCAGTGTGTGTTTAATGTGTTTGGGACCATTTCTACCTTGGAATGTTTGTCTTTCTTGCATCAAAAAGTGACTTTTAAAACCTTTGGAAAACAAACAAAGAATTAGGACTCTACCGTGTGACAACTGTTCAGCGACGCGCTTATGACTAGAACCTGTGTGGTTTTCACCTGTACAGGCCAGACTGTACCTATGTTTAACCACCACTATTGACTTTGATCTGACCATGGGTAAAACGGGAGCAAGAAGTTGGAGTTAGAGTGCTGTTAAGACGACAGAGGAAAGATTAGAGGAAATTACAGCGATGATCTCCAATATTGTGACAAAAACCGAAATGGACAATGTTTGCTAGACTAAAGGAGGATTTTCGGAAGGAGGATCGTGAACTGTTGGATAAGTATTACGGGAGAATATTTCAGCACGAGAAAGAAAATGAGGAACTCGGCCACACTGTTGGAAACCTAGAAACTATGTGTATGGAATTTCAGAAAGCACAGAAGGAAGCGAACAGTAGATACGGTAACCTTGAACAACAGGAGCGGAAAACTTCGGTTCGTATCTTCGGTTTGGATGATCCGACAGAGAAAGCGACAGTTGAGGAGTGCAAGACAAAAGTGACCAGTCTTGTTAACTCGAAGCTTAAGTTGGCACTCAGCGGTGATGACATAGATATCGCTCACAGATTGGGAAAGTTCGCCAGCGGCAAGAAGAGTGGCATCATTGTCAAGTTCACCCGCCGAACAAATAAACCTGAGATTCTGAGGAACATACGACTTCTGAAGGGTACTGGAATCGCTATCTTCCAGGATCTCACTCAAAGAAACCAGGATCGACACAGAGAGGCCTACAGCCTAGAATGTTTTAGAAATACTTAGTGTGGACGGGAAAATTTTATTATTCTAAATGAAAACGCAGACTGTTTGATGACACTCCTTTAAATGGTGACTATCTGATGAGAAAATTATAAGCTTCGAACGCTTTTGTTTGTTTGTTTGTTTTGTTTTGTTTTGTTTTTTTTTTTTTTTGACACTGTACATATCATATACTTTATGTGTCGGTAATGGATATCTCCGGGGGTATAGCCCGGTTACCGAGTTACATATTGCATATTTCTATTTTTCTTCATTAATATGTGTTCAAATACGTGTGATTTGTGTGGATTTTATTATGATACCATTTCACTAGATGCAAGTCGTATGGAAGGTTACACTAGATTTCTCTGTATCAAGGTAAGCTGCTTGTCACTTTGCAAGTCTAAAGTTTTATTTATGCAAATCGATTGCTAGGATATTCTTTACTGTAATATCAGTCATTATGTTCAGTTGAACATTCTATCTTGATAAGATTCTTTTTTCCAATATTGCATTTATTTATCCATACATGTATACACTGTACTTTTGTCCGTGTTTATTTGTATATATATATACATAATCCGGAATTACTGTCCTGGTTCTGCTTCATAATGTTATAATTACCATGTAGCTTCCTGTTACAACTTCCTGTTACCTCATGTGCAGGGTCGATTTATCAAATCACTACAAGTTACGTTGTAGCTGACATGTCATGTTACTATTTCTTGCCACGGTTCAGTATTATTGGCACGTAGGCTGGACAGTTGTCAACGACTAAGACCGTATAGGTTATATTTTATGTTTTCTCTGTATGTTCTGGTTTCTCCTCTCTTTCTGACAGGCCTTTCACCAGTGATTGATGCGATAAATGAGATGAAACGCATTTATACGTGTTCCATCGTAATTCCTACATTATCTGACGAGACCATGCGGCGTGGTTTTATTTTGTCTTTTTTGTCAGTTTTAATACTAATGATATAACTATTCTGAGTGCTAATTGTAAGGGTTTAGGTGATAGACTCAAAAGAAAAGATATCTTCAAATATTCAAAATATCAATCGTATAACATTTTTTTGTCGCCGAGACACGCATTTTTCTAAGGAGAAATAACATCTTTTTAGAAGTGAGTGGGGTACTGAATGTTTTTTTTTTGACTCTTACAAATCTAACGCAAGGGGGTCGCTATTTTGATAAATAACAATTTTGAGTTTAAAGTTCATAAAGAAATGAGGGATAACACAGGAATTGTTTTAGCTCTTGAGATTACCATTGAAAGGACAAGACTGACTCTTATTACTGTGTATGGTCCGAACCAGAAAAACCCGGACTTTTATATCATTTCCGATACTATTGATGAAAACAGTTCTATTGTATTATGTGGTGAGTTTAATTTAGTTTTAAACCCAGAGGCTGATTATGATAGTAACTATAAAAATATTTAAAAAAAAACCAAAATTATGGTCTCATTGATATTTTTCGAGAACAGCACGAGAATAGTAGAAGATATACCCGGAGAAGCAGCAACCCAGAAAAACAAGCCAGGCTTGATTTTTCCTTATTTCAGAAGATCTGCTTTCCTCTCTTAAGAATTCGTTTATAGACCCAGGGTTTGTTTACGGCAAGCATGGCGACGTAAACAAACAACAAGATAAGGATACAGCGGCCCGCGCGACAAGATCCTCAAGTAGAACCAGGGCCGTTCTCTCTTCCGTGGGATGGAGATTGCTGCAAGGTTTGCTCAGTTATACTGGACTCAAACACAAAAGCGCTAAAGTGTCGTAGATGTAGCCTTCAATACTGCATTAAATGTGTAAATAAGGATGAAGATGAAGATGCCGTATTAACAAAATCAGCAGATTCTATGTGGTTTTGGCCTCCTTGTCTCGGAACTGTGGAGAAAAATCTACAAACAGACATACAAATCGAGCAAAAATGTGCCGAAATCATGGAGGTCTTTGAGGATAGAATCAAATCCCTGGAGAATTTGAAACAGAGCAAGTGCAACGAGGAACAAGGAAATAATTAGAAAAGAGGTAAGCAAAATCACAGAAGAGGGTAAAAAAATCTTTGCACTCCAAGCGCAATACCGCTGATAAAGATACACAGCAAGATGTGATCTCAGAACTGAATGAGAGAAAATCTAGGGAATCTAGCATTGTTGTATTCGGCGTAAAGGGGCAAACTGTTGCCGATGGGAAGGCAAGGAAAATTGTAGACGTGAAGGAAATACAGGAAATGCTCGAGACATGCAAAGTGAAATATGAGGACAACGTCGCCATCCGGAAAAAAGACAGTCCTCTTCAAAAATATATCTGCACTTAGAGACAATTCGAAATACAGCAACATCAGGATAAGTCACGAGAAGAGGAAACCGCCCCGAGAGCAGAGGCAAAACCAAGAGAAAGAAATTAGTCGGGGGAATATATACACCGGGTACGGGGACCGCCGTGGAACTGGAGGATCGTACGGCTGGCAGTGAAAAGGGCTTAATAAAACATACATATAAACTCCGATGCATGTTTACAAACGCTGACACACAAACAAAATTGAAGAACTAAAATATATTATTTGAATAGTCGAGTCTTTCCCTAAACATTCAAGGTAACGGATAAACAAGTCTAAGTTGAGCATAGAAGGCTGCGAGGTTTTTCCCGGGGAAATAAAGCAAGATCGTGGATTGAGAGGAATTGTTATTTACACAGCACAAAATCTAGGACAACAACAAAAATAACAATTAAGAATAAGTTTGACGATCAGTTGTGGATCAAAATTAATCTCGATAAAGGAAATTTATTACCAATTGGAGTACTAACAGCGTAGATGAAAATAATTTGGATTTTTGCACACTACTTACCAATATAGAGGAAATTTAAACATCTCACTTGCTGATAATGGGAGACTTCAACTAGAAAAATATAGACTGGCATCAATGGATACCGTCTAGGGGATCAAATAGTCTGGAACATAACTTTCTAGAGGCTGTGAAAGACTCATTCCCGTTTCAACATATCAAAAATCCAACAAGGGTGAGAGCGAATAACGAGCCCAGCATTTTAGATTTGCTATTTTCATATGAACAGGATATGATCAGTGATATTGAAATACGAAGCGGACTGGGAAAGAGTGATCACGGTACTATATTTTTCGATTTTAGCTGTACAAAAACAAATAATTCTAGCAAAAACAATCAGGTATAATTACAGCAAGGGGATTATGAACAAATTATAAAAGACCTATCGATAGATTGGAAGAAAACGTTAAATCGTGTGTCGGATACAAAATCAAATACGATTTTTTTCATCAGATAATTTAATCCACCATTGATCGATACCCAAAAGCATAAGTAGTTAACAAAAGACAAAATCCTCTAGATACCCAAACTGTAAAGGCCATTAAACGGAAGCACAGAAGCAAGAGAAGACGAAAGATTATGTACGCGCCAGAAATAAAGTAAAGACTTTAGCAAGAAAGTGTAAAAGAAGTTTGGAGCAGGAGATCGCACAGGCAGTAAAAACAAACCATAAGAAGTTTTGGAGATATGCAAGCTCCAAAACGAAAACAAGATCCGGAATCCCAGAACTGCACATAAAGCATGGAAACGAAACAATAGTCACTAAAAATGATAAGGATAAAGCTAATGCATTAGCAAACTTTTTCTCGAGCGTATTCACGGTAGAACTGCAAGGCTACATCCCAGTTCTGAAAGATTTTACCGTAAACAGTCCGTGCGTCAATACTGAAATATCAGAAGTTCAAGTATATAACAGAACCCCACTAAATCGCCAGGACCTGATAATATTCGTCCGAGAGTTCTTAAAGAAACTGCTGATATATTGAAAACCCCTTTATGTGATATCTTTAACTCTTCCCTAAAGTCTGGAGAACTTCCTGAAAGCTGGAAGGAAGGTCAGGTTACTGCAATACACAAAAAAGGGGACAGGAAATCACCAGCAAATTACATGCCAATTAGCTTAACAAATGTACTATGTATAGCTATGGAGAAAATCGTAAAGACAAGAATAATGACCCACCTGAAAGATAACAATCTCCTAAGTAAGCACCAAGTTGGATTCGTCAACGGAAGGTCAATTGTTTTACAGATGTTAAAAGTTATTGATCATGGGACAAAGGTTATCGATCAGGGGGATCAATCCGAGCAGTTTAAAATATTTAGACTTCATGAAAACATTTGACACCGTCCCACATCAACGGCTCCTAGGCAAACTAAAGGCATACGGATTATCACCAGAAATAATCAGATGGGTTCAATGTTTCTTAACTGGTAGAAAACAGCGCGTATCAGTTAATGGGGAATGTCAGACTGGACGGCGGTAACAAGTGGGATCCCACAAGGAAGCGTTTTAGGTCCATCCCTTTTTATAGTTTACATATGTACCTGGTACAACATTATACAGTCATACCGATATCTTTATTCTCCAAAAAGATTTAGATATGCTTCAACAATGGTCTGATACATGGCTCTTGAAATTTCACGCGGAAAAATGCAAAGTTATGCACATAGGAAAGATAGACGATAATACACCGTTACACTTATATGGAGACGAGGAAAATGGAAGAGTCGAGGTTACATTAGATCAGGCAACAAAAGAAAAGGACCTTGGAATTATAACAGACAACAACCTAAATTTCAACGAACATATTAATGATGCAGTCAATAAAGCCAATAGAATAATGGGAACCATCTGAAGAACATACACGTACTTAGACAAAAAGTCGTTCTGTGTTTTATATAAAGCTCTTTTACGTCCGCACCTGGAATATGGGGCCTGCGTGTGGAATCCTTATCTGCAAAAAGACATAAATGAGTTGGAAAATGTACAGAGAAGAGCAACGAAACAAATTAGAAAGATTTAAGCCATGAGAGCAGACTAAGGATTCTTAAATTACCGACACTGAGGCACAGAAGATTGAGAGGAGATATGATTCAAGTATGCAAACTAACACATGCAGGACATGATAGGGCTCTCGCTGGGGATTTCTGATTCAAAACAATAACAAGATAACAAGAGAGCACAGCCTTCAACTATTAAAAAGAAGCAGACTTAATCTGAGGATGTATTAGTTCTATGAACGGGTAGTTAACCACTGGAATTCACTTCCAAATGCCGTTGTAACGTCACCAACAATCCAAACTTTCGAATCCCGATTGGATAAAGATTGGGGCCAAACTGAATGTATTTATAATCATGAACTGGACAATAACACACTGATCCGGGATGCTAATCCTTTTTAATTCTGATCTGGATATATAGGCTTAATAAGCCTGCGTCCAGTATACATTATTATATAAATCAGGCCACTCTTTTCCTAAAATTGAAATAGAATTCCACAAGTTTAAGAGAGGGAGGGGGCTTTGGAAAATGTATGACTCGTTGCTTCAAGATATAGAATATCTCAACACTATAAATTCTCTTATTAATAAAGTTAAAATGCAGTACTGTTTATCCATTTATAACTTTGATAATCTTTTGGAAATATCGGAAGCTGACTTACAATTTACTGTTAATGGAAATAAAGGGAAAACGATAGCACATTTGAATCATGTTAAGAAGCAGCAAAATCTCAGGGAAGAAAACCTTAAGAAAACTATAAAAGAATTAGAAGATAGGGATAATGTTGATTTAAATGACTTTTAAGATAAGAAAAAAGAACTTGAAGCAATGAGATTACATAATATAAGGGGTAATATTATTAGATCAAGGGCAAAATGGCTAGAAGAAGGAGAGAAACCCACAAAATATTTTTTAGGTTTAGAAAATAGAAATTTCACCTCCAAAATTATTCCTAAGTTACAAAAACCAAATAACGAGATAACATCTGATCAGGAAGAAATTTTAAACAATGTTAAAGATTTTTATGAAAAGATGTTAATTTGAATGATTTTTTATCTCATAGTCATGTTCCCAAATTGAATCTTATTGAGTCTGATAAGTTAGAAGCTATTATTAAGTTAGAGGAAGCTGGAAAAACTTAAAGTAAAATGAAAAATAATAAAAGTCCAGGCTCAGACGGATTTTCTACAGAATTTTTAAAATGTTTTTGGAAACAGCTTGGCACTTTCGTGATTAGATCTTTAAATTTTGGTTATTATAATAATGAACTCTCTATTACACAAAAACAAGGTATTATTACATGCATTCCAAAAAGTGACAAGCCAAGACACTTTATTCAAAATTAGCGACCAATATCGCTCTTAAATATTGTTTTCAAAATTGATTCTGGGGTTATAGCGGGTAAATTAAAAACTGTTGTAGGAAAACTTATAGATCGTGATCAAACTGGATTTTTAGAAGAACGTTACATTGGTGAAAACACTAGGCTCATATATGATATCATGAATTATACAGAAGATAATAACATTCCTTGAATGCTCCTTATGGTTAACGTTCAAAAAGCTTTTGACTCTGTTTCATGGAAATTTATAGACAAAACTCTTTCTTTTTTGGCTTTTGGAACAGCATTAAAAATGGATAAGAACACTGCATAATAATGCTAATTCGGCTATAATTCAGGGTGGAAATCTCTCTTCTTTCTTCAGGGTGAAGCGCGGCCAGTCGCCCCATATATCTTTATCTTATATACAGAAATGTTATCAGTCAAGTTAAGAAACAATAATAATATAACAGGCATGAATGTCAATAACTATCCAATCTTTCTCTCTCAATATGCAGATAACACCTCACTCATTCTTGACGGGTCAGAAATTTTTTTTTACGTGAATCAATCTTAGAACTAAATCGTTTTGCCCACATATCTGGATTAAAAATCAACACAAACAAAACTCATGTTATATGGATAGAGAACAAAAAATATAGCAATGACACTTTACCTAATTTAGGCTTACAGTGGGGTAGGGACAAATTTACTCTCTTCATCTTTCATCAACTCCTGGAGTAGATACAGGCTAACACCTATTCATGTAAAATTCATGTAATTAAATCATTATTGATATCACAATTTAATCACCTATTTATATCATTACCTAACCCAGGCATTTTATTTCTTAATAAGTGAAATACAATTCTGTATAATTTTTTATTGAATGGTAAAACAGACAAAGTGAAAAGAAATGTTATAACTAAAGAATACTTTGAGGGGGGTTTGAAAATGGTAAATATTCATTATTTTATAGATGCTCTAAAATTAGGATGGATGAAGAGATTTTTTTTAAGTTCACAATTTAGAAAGTGGCAAGTTATGCTTAAGATTTTTTTATTGTTGACT
This sequence comes from Ylistrum balloti, assembly GCF_031769215.1. Classification (NCBI taxonomy): domain Eukaryota; kingdom Metazoa; phylum Mollusca; class Bivalvia; order Pectinida; family Pectinidae; genus Ylistrum; species Ylistrum balloti. The sequence continues at coordinate 91,781 of NW_026782823.1, read as the reverse complement.
ATATCCTAAATTGTGGAACTGATCATGTACATATGTGTCAAAGATCATGCAAAAATTTACTTTGGTGTGATGTCTTAAAAGCACGGAAAAGTCTATTGAACTCTAACATTCTAAAGGGCAGACAACTCTCTTTGTTGAAAACACCTGTTTGGTATAATCCTAATATAACTATTAGTGGAAAGTCTACTTTTTACCATAATTGGTTCGTTTAGGGCATTCGAGTAGTTAACGATTTGCTGAAAACTACAAATCCTGTCACTTTTTACTCTTATCATGAATTTTCACAGAAATACAGTTTATTTACAAATTTTCTTCATTTCCAAGGTATTGTCAACTCTGTGAAATTATTCATTACTGGCAAACCTATTGATCAGGACACACATCTTTTACTCCCCTTCATTCCTCTGAACATAGAACCTTTCTTCAATATAGTTCAAGGAACAAAACATTTAAAATTGAATGATAAAATTCCAACTGGGTGAAAAAAAAATGGGCCAATGATTTTGACTTTGATAATTCTGACTGGGCAAATATTTTTTCATTACCTTTTAAAATAACAAAAGATTCAAAATTTCAGTGGTTCTAGGATAGGATTTTACATAATATTCTGACAACTAATTCAATACTTTTTCAAGGCAAACGTAGTGTTATGCCCTCTTTGTACATTTCAAAGCTTACTACAGAGTCTTGAGACACTTTTAGATGTTTTTTAAATTCCTTTCACTATAAATAAATAATCTTTAATATTTGGTTTTTGGCCAATTAAACACGAATTTAGTAGAATAGATAATGAAATTACCATCATCATTAAACACTATATTCATAAAACTAGATGTTTTGATACCACATTAAACATAGATTCACTAATAAATTCTTTCAAGGACCACCATAATGTCCAAAAGTATATAGCAATAAAAAAGGGTGGTACTTTTCTTTATAATTTTAACGAGGAATGGGGAAAATGGAAAACGATTTTTTAATAAGAATAGAAATATATTTGTTATCAACCTAACTCTGACAGTTGGGCTCACTTTTATTTTGATTTTCTTATTAAGTGATGCTGTAGTCAATTTTGATTTCAATTAGTTTCTACTTTAGTTTCTGGAAGGTCTGTCTATCTGTCTCTACCTTACCCTAACTGATGACTCTTACACATGTTTGATATTTCTCTTTATACTTCAGGATGTTTGTTTTGTCTTTGTTTTCTGTCTTGTGTTTTGTCAATATATCTCCCTCCCTCTGTCTGTCTGTCTGTGACTGATTAATATAAAATGTCTATGCATGTTTGGAAAACTGGAAGGAATGATCTTTTTTCTGTACGTTATGTATTACTGTCATGTGCGCATGTCCTCTGAAAAAGTGAATAAAATATGAGTTATAAAAAAAATTCTCAAGAAAATGCAGAAAAACTAGAAAGGTCTACTACTGCACAGTCATTGTCTCAGGCATGGATAGATGAACGGTCAAAACGAATCACAGCCTCAACATTTGGTCAACTTATGACTAGAAAAAAAGATATCAAGAAGTTATTTTTGTGCAATACATTTTCAAAAGGTCAGTTTCACAGCAAAACCACATCATATGGCACAAACAATGAAAACAAGGCAAAAATGATGTACATAAAAACAGCAGGTGTTCATTCGCATGAGGTTGGTCTTTTGGTTAATCCCCAGTTTCAGTTTCCTTTCATAGGAGCTACATCAGATGCTCTTGTATGCAATGGTGGAGAGCCATACAATATAGAGTTTAAATGTCCATACTCTACAAGAGATCGTTCTATCCCTGAGGCTATAAAGAGTATCAGAGACTTTTTCTTGGTCCAAACAGGAGATGAAATACATCTTAAACAAAACCACAAGCACTACTTTTAAGTTCAAGGTCAATTATTGGTTTCTGGAGCAAATACATAGCATTTCATTAACATACACGAGAAAGTACTTCCATATCCAGGTTATTCATCCTGACCAGAAAGTTATAAATAAAATGCTACAGACACTTACTTGCTTTTACTGTCAGCATTTTAAATCCTTTGTTACCAAAGCTCCAAAATAATCATTTAGGGCATACAGTTCCTACAGTATTAAACTGTATCGGTTTTAAATATCCATGCACAAAGTAAACAAATGACACATGATCCATTGATCCTCCTGTATCCATCTCACTACCTGCCGCCTGACTAACTGCTGGGACACCTCCAGTCACAGTGCTGCAACTTTTTGTGGCTTTTCAACTGTACTGGAAGTGATATGAATGTGACATTTGCTATGAAATATGTGAACAGTGCAATTTAAAGTTCCTGATTAGTTCCTCAGTGGTTTCGTAATGTAAATTTTCCACTAAATTTAATAAGGTTTATTTGTTTAAATTGTGTTTATTGCCGCTTTGATCAATTTTCAGTTATATCACGGTAACAGCTCACTTATTCACGCTTCCTTTCCACCAGTACTAGATTTTTATCTCTTAAACAGTACTATTAGACAAATTTAAAACTTTAAAAAGCTACTGATTTTATATTCATGAAAGTAAACCTTTAAACTACATCTTTATGTGGATCTATTTTTAAATACAACGGTTAAAAAGAAAATAAACATGAAACTTAACAATGTAACAAGAATTTTCAAATGGTGCAACTACAAAAGTTTATGTTTTACCAACCATTGATTTATGTGGCCTTTATGAATATGCTTGTGTGTGTTTTGGGTTTTACTTCCCACCGACAGTATTTCAGTCATGCCTACTTCAGACAGATATAGTGCTGCCACACTGTAGATATGGTACCACACCCAGTCACATTATCCTGACACAGGGCCAACCAGTCATGCAACTCCCCTTATATGCTGAGCGCCAAGCAAAGGTGCTTTAACAGTACCATTTATTACAACTGTGGCATGTCGCGGCCTGGTATTGAACACACAACCTCCCACTTCTGAGGCAGACGCTCTAACCACTCGGTCACTCGAGCTAGTATTAACCCTTTCTGCAACACAGACAACATTTCTTGACAAGCTATTAGCCAGCCATAGGCGAGTTGACTTGACATACATATACAGTGAAACCTCGTTAATCCAATCTTCACTAATCTGGAAACCTCACTATCCGGACACTTAAGCCGAGGAACGGATTTCCAAAAATACTACTAATGTACGATTCATTAATACAGAAAATTCATTAATCTGGACATAATCTCAGAGACCTAAGTGTCTGGATTAACAAAATATCACTGTATATATATAAAAATATATTTGGCGCTGAGAGTTCCATTTATAAATTTGGTGCTGAAAGGGTTGATAAGATCATTATGTGTATTATTCATATATGCTACAGATGCTACTTATATTTAGGTACTGAAATCAATAGATAAGGTAATTTTTATAAATTTACACTGATTTTATTATTGAGTTCATAGAATGTAATGGAATAAAAAGGTTTGGCAATACATTGACTTCAAACAATAGAACTGTAACAATAACTCAACTGATGCATTTAAGACAAAGAAATAATAAAATGTAACTTTGCAACATATTCACTTACATTATCTTTGGACCCATTTGTACACTTGGTTTTCCCTTCTGCACTTCACATTCTGTGCGTTTGATCCTGCACCTGGGTGGTATGCGACCAATTGTAGGCCTGTCAAAGGGCAGTGCTGGCTCAGGATCCGGATGCAGGTCTGAGGGTCGACTATCTTTGAAGTGCTATATGGAAAACGAGTAACCAAAAAGATCTTACATAAACATGTTTATACATAGTTTCCAAGTGCCATTAAAACAAACAGTCATATAAAGTCTTTATAAAATGGCAACCAACAAACATCACTGATATAATGGGTACTTTCTAAACTGGTTTTCTTAAATTTTTTTTTTTTTATTATTTATATCATGTTATTGGTTTTTTCTCATCAAGAATATTAATATCTTATTGGAAGACTTTTAAGATTTTATTTCAAGTGTTTAACCATAAAAGTAAACACTCATTTTATCACAGACCATTCACAAAGTAAAACTTTGTAAAAGAGCAGAAACATGTTCAGATAATTTCATTTCCCTTCAGTCAATAAATATCAAATAATGGCCCGTCCGAAATAAAGCTTGTTTATAAACACACAAATTAACATGCGGCTTATTATCACATGAGAGAGGATTATAAAACTTATGCTAGTAAAATTGAGTGAAAAAAAATACTGATGTTCATTGAAATATTGTACACGCGAATCTGTGAATATTTGCGCACTTTTGGCAGACATAAAAATGTTTTTTTTTCTAGGACACCGCAGGAAATCCTCGTTTAGTTGATATAAACGAAGCCAAGATTTGCACTTTTCAGGCTTTGTCTTTGGTTTGGGAAACGCAACACAACGAAACACAACACCTCCCTCTTATCGCTCTGGGTAGCGAGAATCGGTGTTGCAAGTTCCCCAGCAGCAACATTTCACTATTGTCGGAGAATGTCGGAGTAGCGAAACCTAAACAAAGAGGCGAATACTACCCGCGATCTGATTGGCTAAACCGCACTGTTGATCAAAAGCTGTCGATCGGGCAATTCAAGCCACAAATGTCAATGTGTTTCCCAAAAGGATTTCACTTCATCCGGGAAGACATTTTCAGCCATGATCATATTTAAGTGATCTTTTGGTATCCTTTGCATTGGAGATTTGGAGAGCTTCCTAAGGGATTACGCATGGATTTTTTCCTTCTTTTGGGGGGATTTGGTGTGAGTAATTCACTCTTGTCGCCTAGCAAATTGAGAGAACATTCACATGCGCTCGTTTATTACTTGACATGTTGATATCCAATCCTGCACTTTTCAATTTCCCTATTATTGGCTTCAAGCATTTCTGTAGATCATACGCTAGAAATGTTTTGATTTTTTCCGCGTTTTCCATCTTTCCACGGAATTCCGCTGGTGATATATTCCATTTATCATTTTTATTCGCTTTTCCATCTCTTTTCAAATTATCCAACATTCTCGTGAGATCGGTTGCATCGATCAACTCTGGTGTCTGTATCGGTTCATCTTCTGCTTCAGTGATCGTATTTCTGTTTATGTCAACATGGATTGCATCCTGCTCCAGGTCCGATTCAGATTAAAAAAAAACTAGAAACGGGCGTGTCCAATCTGTCAATAGTCATGACTTGAGTATATTCATTTGATGATGGTTTGATATTGGAGTCTATCTCTTCGAGTAATTCATCATCCATTTGAGAAATTACTTCCGGTGGAAGAGACTCTAATATTTCACTGTTGTTGGAATCGGATTCCGTTTCCCGGTTGCACTGTGGTTTCTTTTGCAGTACTTGAACAGACCATTTGGACATTTGAAAAGGTTTCTTTGGTGACCACTGTAACACACTGCTTGAAACCTTCTGGTCTTTCTACTTTTAATAATAGATGTATAGTTTCATCTTAAGTGAGCTGGTCAGCGTCCACAACATTTTGTGCAAATATCTGAATGTCTGATTTGGACATTTTCTTCACTTTTCCATAGACATCCTTCTGAAGCTGTAATTCTGTCAGAGATTTCTCTTGTCTATCTCTGACTACAAGAGTTGCCCGCTGGCCATCGAATGAACAGACTGGTGCGTATAGTCCTTTCTTTGAACATTCTTGAAGAACATTTTCTATCATATGTCGTATGACAAGACGATATCCCTTCAATCTGTAGGCTATTGGGACGGAATGCATTTGTTCGAAATTGAATTCCCTGTCCAAATCGGAAATCATGAAGCCGAGCAACTCCGTTGCTTCTTCTTGGTGGGGTCTCTGTACGTCGTTAATCATTGTAATACATGCTTTGTTGATCCATTCCAAAAAGCAATCCCTGTCTAACTCCTGGGATACCTGTTATGTCGGAGTTCATTCTTGTGATAGAGCTCATCCCTGCAATACTCAAATAAGTGGAAATCTTTGTACACAATTCCGCACAGGTCTGACGTTTTCTAGTTGGACGATAAGCGTCTTTGTAATACAACTCTGATACTTCGTTTTTCATATCTGTCCGAAGTTTCAGATCAAACTCTGCCCTTTGAATCATTGTAGATTCTTTGCTGTAGCTGACATAGTACAGATGGTCGACGTTTAGACATTGCATTTCGGACAGTATTTGAGGCACATAGTACTTCGGAATGGTATAATGTACCGGTGTAGTGTGCATATTCCCACCCTAAATACTGCGGGCTGATTACCATAATAACTTCGTTTGTCACTGTTAGTTGGTAACATCCTTCCATGGTGGGAAGACTGGCGAAAAATTTCCGGCAAATGTTGCAGTTGCATTAACTCGTTATCAGTGCCATATTGCATTCGTTCTGTCAGTGCAGTCGATGGTTTGGGTGTTGGCTTGTTGAACATTACGTTATCGAAATGTTCCAGCTGAGACTTGAAACTCCCTAACGCTAAGGCGTTGTATAATGTGCTACCGATAACTTTAGCAGTGTTTCTGATTTTATGCCATGTTTGTCTTCTCTGCTGCACAAACCTGACATTTACCGTAGAAGTACAATTCATATCAAGGGAAATGTGTTGTCTCGACTGTTGCAGGTTATATGGGTTTCCACCAGACCATGCAGTGCCCTCAATCCTTGTTACAAATTGACATAAGTCGTCTATGTCACGCAGAAGATTGCGGTTACAAGATTTGAGATCATAAATGTGTGTTGTTAAGCCACTAATAACAAACACTAGCCTTGACTTTTTCCAATCTCCTTCAACTGATTTCATAGTGTCTTAAAAGCCTTGACCATTGTGACCCGTTTCCTTGGTCCAAGACACATTAACCGCTAGGACGCTAATTGCTACAATGCTGCCTTTACAACATGTTTCTACGAGGACAAAGTAACTGTGGGCAAAAGAAGCGCAACTATGTTAAATTCATCAGCATTGTCTTTCCAGATAGTTATGTACACTAGACACTATTGGGCCTTTTTTTATGGCAATGAAAATGATGCAAATATCTTGACAAAGTTCTTGGAACAGATGAGAACCTGACCTTGTGGCTAAATGAAGATGACAATGTGATTATTGACCAAGGGTTTAGGGGTGTCCTGTTGCGAGGTTCAGGGTTTTCTGTGTACATGCATTTCTATCTTCTGTCAGGTCAGACACAGCATGATACACTTACTGCCAACGAGGACCGCCAGTGTACTAAGTCAAGATGAGTTGAGGAGAGCTACCATGGTCGACTGAAACTGTGGAAACTGTTCAGAGAACAACTCAGATCAAACTACCTCCTTAGTGTCATAGAGGAACTGGTTAAAGTATCTACAGCTTTCTTTAATGCTGTACGTGGACCACACCAGAGAGGGACTTGAGAAACCATCGCCTTATTGAGCGAATGCAATCCTGTTTGGTTCTGCCCAACACCTTGGCCTCAATGGTTGCAGATGATGACCTTTCTAGGCGCAACAAGGCCAACTGGGTAAAACTTGATGCCTGTTCAACAGAGTTTCCAGTACTGGATATGGAATATTTACAGTAACCTGGGGATCATACCAGTTGAAAATAGCACCCAGATATATTGCTGAGCTTCTGACTCCTGCTGGAGACTGTGAAGTTTGGGTCTATTAGCATGATGAAAATCTCCGATGCCAAATCCATTCAAGGCACAAATTACACTCAAAATACAATGTTTGAATCGCGTTTAAAAAATGATCAAGATGACCCTATCTAAGATTACCACTGTGCCTGTCCAGCTGGCAAGCGAACCGTTAGAATGTGTGCACATGTTGCGTGCATTTTGTATTTTTTGGACCATGTTCAGCATCAAGATCATACTAACCCAGTCCATGCAACACTCAAGTTCAAGCAAGCAATCACTTGAGCAGTTCTGCTATACTAAAACGCAATGTAATGTGCAGCAAACTGCAACTGTTCCATCTCTTTTTAGCTTCACAAAATGCCACAAAATGCCGGAACTGACAAAGGCAAAACCCGTCACTATTACTGTACATAATCTATCTAATAAGGTCACTTTATTGACCTTCATCAAAAGATTTGTATATTGCTGCTAACTGTATCTTCAAATTTTGTCTATAAAATGTCTTTAACAGAGGTCAAGTTTAGCAATATTAACCAAACTGATACAAATTGAAATGAACAACCACTTTGTCAAATAGCAGGACCTACAGACTTTTGGTTATTAAGCTGTCACTATTTAACGAAAATGAAAAAAATCAAGTGTTTCTAGGTTTTTTTTAGCAAATGTGTAAAATGACAAATTTACCGGTTTACATTCTTTCCAAGAATCCCCGCCTTTTGAAATATACCATCTGTGGCCAGCTTAAGCAAGTATGAAAAATAGACTGGTTTCGGATCGGAAGTGTGAAAATTGAAGTGTCCAAAACAGTATTTTTCTCAAATGTATTGCTTTTTATATGATTTTTGGCTGCATTTTTCAACATAAAAGAAACGTTTCTACTGAATAAGTGTGATATGTGGTATCAAAATGTTGGTTGGTAAAATGTGCACACACATTAATGATATAATTTTAATGGAATTGCCGCATAATAATGCACTAGAAGAATTACATAACAACTTTTATCACATAACCGACCCGTTTTCCCATGTCAAACGACCATGTCATAATAATGGTAATACACATGTGTAATAAAGGTTTGGGGTCTGCTGATTGGTCAAAACCGTGGGAACGTATTCATACGCCCACGCGCGTACTACTTTTATTTACTACGACAACAAACAGTAGTAAAATATGGCTGACCAGATCAACATTGGCGACACAGTTTTTATTGATAAGAAGGGGACTGGTGTGGTGAAGGAGATAATCCCACGGGGGTTTGCTGTATTTTATAATGTTGAATTGTGTGGGATTGACTTTCAAATTGAGCTTGAGCGTGATCGTATTGAAAAGGTGGTAGATCTCTCCCAACAGCAGACGACCGCTCCGGATGGCGGTCCTGTTGCCCCTGAACCAAGTCGTTTCGTTTCAGTCAGAGAAGATGAGGTGGGGAATTTTATACAGGATCAATCAAACAAGAATACGTTGAGCAAAACTTTGTATGACATGAAACTTTTGTATAAAATTTTTTTGAGTTACCAGAAATAAATGAAAAGAGAAAAATCCACTAAATTCCCGTCAAAGATCTGTCGTCATTATTATGCAGGTTTTTCATTGGTGTTCGGAAAACAGACGGCTCGGAATACGAGCCTACCTCATTACGTGGTATGATGTCAAGTTTTGACCGACAGTTACGTCGCTACAATTATGGTCATACGATCGTTAACAGTCCAATGTTTGCTCAGGTCCGTGAAGTATTAAAGGGAAAACAACGTCAGTTAAAACGTGAAGGGAAAGGCAATTTGGCACACAAAAGTGATCCAATCAATGACAATGAAATTGACATTCTGTGGAATTCGGGTGAGTTAGGTTCTGGTACCCCAGACAGCATCTTACAAACTTTATGGTTTCATAACACTGTACATTTCGGACTACGTGGTTCAGCTGAGCACCGACATATGTGTTGGGGAGATGTTAGTCTTGGGAAGGATGAGGATGGGCATGAATTTTTAAATTTCACGGAGCGTCAGTCCAAAACCCGTACAGGCGAAAATGTCCGCAACATCAGATCAGTGAAACCGAAACTATGCGAAAATTTGGAAAACCCGAACAAGTGCCCAGTCCTTATCTACAAACTCTACCGTGAAAAACGCCTTGTCGGATATAGTGGTCCCTCTGATCCATTTTACCTCGCAACGAAACAAATGCCGTCACAAAACGACAAAACTTCGTTCAAAAAACAGCCAGTAGGAGTGAATAAACTGTGTACTGTGATGCAAAGAATGGTGAAGTCGTCGGGAATAACAACGGGAAAACGCCTGTCAAACCCTAGTGCAAGAAAATACCTTGTTCAAAAACTGAGTGACAGCAATGTTCCCCAAAAACACATTATGCAAATTTCTGGCTACAAGAATATATCCTCAATTAACAACTACAGCCACATTAACCACGACCGACACAAACAGATCTCAAGAATCTGAATGCCGGAAAATCTGCGGAAACATCGATGACAGGACCACCTACCTTGCCAGAGCCGTCCATCTCCACGTGTGTAAACAACATGATCAAATCGGCCACTTAATCGGCTTCCCTGGAAATTACTGGTGGTTTTCAGTCGTTCTTTGGTGGTCCCGTAAGTGGTGGTAACTTTGAAGTGCACATTCACCAAGTTTGTGATTCACAAAAACCACCTAAGCGAATCCGGAAAGCTGCCATTGAAAGTGACAGTGACTCGCAGTAACTATAGCAGTTAGGCCGAACCTGATGACCCGTGATGACGAGGCGAGGTGACGTCACGTTACCAATATCAAGTGAATTTCCAGATTTTTTTTTTTTTTTTGTGATTTTTAAAAGTTATTTTGGCATTAAACAGAATTTAACTGCTTTACTTTGTCGATATTATTTTGGAACATAACAATCTCTTATTCAATCATTGAAAAAAGGTACTATTTGCAACACGGATGGATAAAACTATGATTGCTGTGCGTTGGTTTTGACCTATATAGAAACAGCTGATTGCATAGTGGAAGTATATCATAGTTTTCTGGCGATTTTTCCATTTTAATTGGTTATGTGATAAATAGAATCTTACACTCGTGTCAATATATTATGGAATTTATTAAACTCGTTCAATAAATTGACATGCCACGAGCCGATAGGCTCGTGGCATATCAAATTATTGAACTCGTTTAATAAATTCCATAATACATTGACACTCATGTAAGATCCTCTATTAACACCCACCAAGGTGTAAGTCAAGGAGCTCCCATTTTATATGAAATCAATTCCGAGACTAACCCCTGGAAACCTGTGTCCAACGGGGCTGGAATCGATTATCTCCAACTGCAATACATTCTACGGGTCGACACATGGACCGGTGTCGAAAAAAATAAATAAAAAGCAATCGCTCGAAAGATGCCTTACACAATATCGACCAAACATGCTCCCTATAAACATACCAAGACTCCCTCACCGGAAATGCGAGCTCAAAATAGCAAGGCTAGAAAAAGCAGGCACCTGAAAATTTAACTGGACCGCACTGGTAGACGGTAAGCCAGAGAATGACTCTTCCCCGTGTACCCACCCTTACCTAGGCATGCGCACGTGCACTACGTGCCAGAGAAGACAAATAATTCCTGCTATACTTCAGAAACGCTGGAATATTTAATTCTGATATCCATATCTGTTACCATATTTTGGGGGCCGATGCTAATGATAAATTCCATATATTTTGACCCCATCTTACAGGTATTTTGTATATGTCCCACAGAACAATACAAATCACTGGTATTTTGTAAAATATGTCCCACAGAACGATATAAATTACTGGTATTTTGTTTAAAAAAATGTTTTGAGTGCATCAAAATACAAGCGGCCCAAGGGGCCTTAACGGTCACCTGAGGAATATATGTCAATAATCTGGGGATTTTAAAATGTTGCAAAAATATAACAACACTTGTGCAGGACCGTGTGTAAAACATCTGTACGAAGTTTGATCATGATCTACCCAGTGGTTCTTGAGAGAAAGTCCAAAATGTCTTAGCCAAACAGAGGCCAGGGTTGCAAATTTATATAAAGCAAATCATGTTTACATTTACAAGTTGAAATATAGCTTAGTAGATACATGTATATCTAAAGTATACAAAAAATCAGATCAATTTCAAGTCTATCCACAATCGTTTTCCTTGCCTAATACAATAAGGCATCCAACTAAAGAATCTCATATAAAACAATGTGAAAAAATCTTGTGGTACTTCTGAGACAGGACTCTCTATGTATCAAGGCTGAGAAATGTAGTGTTACCACAGGTATTGAACCATATTATACATGTAGTTCAGAACATAGAAGGTTCAGCGAGTAATAAGATCCGGGTTTGATGAAAGATCTGGCTACACATTTTTTCTAGCCTATATGGTTGTCATAAACACACAACATTTCTTTATTAACGGTCAATATGTAACAAATATCAGATGGGCTAATTTTGGTCCAGTTATTTTTATTCTCATAAACTTTGCAGTCCTTTCCCTAAATATCATTTATATGAAGTTTCAAGATTTAACAAATTCCACCCCTTTCTGCCCCTTAAATATGCCCCCATTGAGGCCACACCTTTTTCTATTGCAAACTTAAAGAAGCTTACTTTACCTAATTTTACTCCGTTTTTACCCCCACCTGGGGCCCCTATTGCAGCCATCACTTTTCCCCCAAAACAAAATGTGTCTTATTTCACAGATGCTTTGTGCTTAGTGTGGTTGTAACCCCAAAACATAGTCAATGCCATTAGAACCCATTTTCACAAAAAATCTAATTGATCTCTTTTTGCCCATGAGGCCCTAGAACCCCTCAGACACTTTTTTTCAACTCAATGTCACATGATTTTCACTAGGGGACCCTATATACTAAATTTGGTTGAAATCCGTCAATTTTGAATTTTGACCCCCTCTTTAGTGCCCCCTGGAGGGCCTGTTTATGACCCAATTTTTCTCTAATTCGCAAACTTTGTAAACTCTGCTCTAAGAATCATTAATTGTGAATTTGAGGAAAATCTGATAATTGGTTCATAAGAAGATTTTTAAAGATTTACCTAACTTTACCACTTTTTGCCTCCTCCTGTAGCCCCTATTGGAGTCACATCCTTTTCTTTCGCAAACATGATGCATCTTACTATAGGGATACTTTGTGCCAAGTTTGGTTCAAATCCATCCAGTGGTTATTGAGAAGAAAATGTGAAAAGTTAACGACGCACGACGGACGACGACAGACAAATCATGATGGGCCTTTGGCTCAGGTGACCTAAAAACACAAAAGTTGATATAGTAATATACTTTAATTTGTTAGAATTAAAACAAAAATGTAACACAACATACTCTTTCTAATATAAAAATATCATATCGACTCTCACAGAATTTTTTTCAATGTGCACCATGATTTATATCGATCTACATGCCTTAGTTGTATCCATACTTAACCACATTATAAACTCATCAATTTTTTGTAGATTATGAAATTTATTGAATTATGGCTCTAGTTCACCTCTCTGCCTTTATTTTGACTTGTTTTTCGGTTATTTTTTTTCCTTACTCGCCTTCTAGGCTTCAAAATTTAGGTCCTTAGCATCACTTATGAGTCCTACACGGACGTAAGAGCTGTATGATGCAGTTTAATTCATTTTGACTCAGTGTATCCTACTCTAAATTTGTATTTAAAGGTGCTATTTACTTGTGTGAATTTTTTCTCTATCTTAAATGTGTTTCTGTTTATCGTTCATTCTTCAGGGACTGTACAGCACTACTTATAATCAAAATTCGTTATATCCTCACTTCCATCCATGGCCAAACATACGAGATTAAACAGATATGATCATTTCTAGCGGTATAACCTCTTTTCCAAACAAATACATATGGTAATTTTGAGCGGTCTAACCTCTTCCAAACACACGGCATTAAACACGTAAGGTAATTTCTGGTGGTCCAACCTCTCTTCCAAACACCCGGGTTTAAACACATTGGATTTTCTAGCTGTCTCAAGTGTATATTTAACACACGGAATTAAACATATAGAGTAATTATAGCTGTCTTAGCTTTCTTCCAAACACACGAGATTAAACACAAATCGTAATTGCTAGCCAACATATCTTCCAAACACACAGGATTAATCATATACGGTTATTTACAGCTGTCTAAGCTCTCTATGTTATACACGGGATTAAACACATACGGAAATTTCTAACGTCTGACCACTCTTCCAAACACTCTAGAATTGGTTTAAACAGTATTTAATTGGTCGATTTAAACATATGAAACAGTAGATCAAGAACATTGAAGAGGTATTATGGAACGAAATACTTGGGTACTTACAAGTATACTAATCCGTCTTCTCTTGGAAACACGACATAACATACAGTTGTCATGGTGAGCCACTGACATACGATGTATGTATACAGCTCAATGTGACACCCGGTCGGTAGCACGTTGTATTAACAGCAGAGAATTGGTAATACTGTAGTAATATTAGGGGAAATAATATTAATACATGCATGTAATATTACCAATAAGTAGTAACATTAATAATAATATAGGATGGAGAGTCAAGGGAAAGACGGTTTAGGGGTGGATAAAAAACGTAGTGGTGAAATAAATTTCTTGAAAGAATATAAAATATATTACATTCATATACCCACAGTTGAAGGAGGCGGTTAGACTCCACCCTGCGGGGCAACGGCGACCATTTATTTCTTGACGTTTACATGTATTTCCTCAGTCATGGCAGTTTGGATGGATTCCTAAACTAACGTGCGAGTAGTTGGTGTTTTTGGTGGAATTTTTCCATCCAAAAGAGAAGTTATCAGCAAAAACCATTCATGCCATCCGGAAGTGCCAAAGATAATGGCGGAGCGTGCTTGGATACCTTGGAAGCCGGCTTCTACAAGCAATTCCAAGACGACAAATCAGCAGTACCTAACGCCTTCCAATAGTGAAGAAGATATTGAGACCACCGCGCAGAAGTGTTCCACGTGCTTGGCTAATTTTCAACAGCCAGACGCGAAATTATTGAAATGCTGACGGTGCAAGTTAGAGCATTGCATGAAATGCCTACATAACAAGAAAGCAGAATTGGACATGCTGAAAAGTGCGGACTATCTTTGGTTTTGTTTTGGATGCAGAGAAACCGTTGAAAGAATAGTGGACGCTGGTATGGAAATCGAGACTCGGTGTAAAGAATTCATGGCAGCATACGAGAACAGAAAATGTGCACATGAGGAAAAAATTGAAGCTAAATGCGACGAAAGTCGAGTGAAAGAACTTATAGAAGCGGAACGAAAGAATGCATGGAAAGTAGTTCGTTCTAATTCAGGAACAATGACGGAGCCAAATATACTCAAGCAAAACCCAAGGGAGTCCTATCTGAAATCAACGAAAAGCGCGAGAGAATAATGCAATTATTTTCGACATCGATAAAGCAGCGTCTGAAGAAGGAGGACAGTTTATTCATAGAACGTCTATGCGGAATCATGAAAACAGATATGGAGAAATTCGCGAAGATTATGAGGCTTGGTATCAGACCACAAACCGGAAGTACCAAAGCACGACCTGTTAGAATCACATTCAAGGACCAACAAGCCAAATCTGTGTTTATGAGTAATTTGAAAAATATTGCAAATGAAACAAGACGTTATTAAAAGAATTAGTGTTGCACATGATATGACACAGGAGGAAAGAAAGTCACTCAAAGAAAAATTAAATGAGGCAAAAAATCGCAGCGAGAAGTCGGGGTAATGGAAGTACATTGTCCGAGGCCCTCGTGGGATTGGCGCACTATAAAAGTAAAAAAAGGACAAACAGTGCAGAATATTCCTACGCGCGAATAAGTGCGGATACTCGTACACAACATTGACTGCATGAATCAGAGTCAGACCTGTTTCAATCTTTTAGTTAATGGGGACCCCATTTCCTTCATCTGAACATCAGATCATTTTAGGGGGTTTTAACATGTTTAAAAGATTCGAAAAATGCTCTGTTTGAAGCGTATGAAAATGTCCTAAAATTGCATGGCCTAAACCAACTCATAAGAAAACCGACAAGAATAACTGAAACGACTAAATCCTTAATTGATCATATGTTGTGTTCTAGAAAAAGTCTGTCAATCTGGAGTGGTTGCTATCGGTGTAAGTGACCACTTCCTCACTTTCTGTACAAGAAAAACTAATAAGGCTGTTTTTAACCAACATAAAAGCGTTAAAATTAGATCCATTAAGTCGTATGATAAAAAACATTTTCAGGAATTTATTATTAAATGCTAACTGGAAAAATTTCTTTAATGGAAAAAATGTTAATGAAAGTTGAAGAGAATTTCATTCTTTCCTCTCCAACATATTAAATCAAGCTGCACCAAAAAAGGAAGTTCGTTTAAAGCAAAAAAAACGTAACCGTGGATATCCAATGAAATCTTGGAAAACATAAGTACAGAAATGCTTTCAAAAAGTTTGGAAAGGAAGATGACCTACGCATGTATAAGAAAACCAGAAATCATGTTCAAATACTGTGCAAAAAAGCAAGGTCTAATTATTTCAACAAGAAAAATTGAAGAAAATAGAAACAACCCTAAGGAATTGTGAAGACAATTCAAACAAGTGGGCTATCAACAAAATACCAAATCAGGTTCTCGTATAGTTCTGAAAATAAATGATAAAAATTGCAACGATAGCCAATCATTTGAATAATTACTTTTCAAACTGCCAATTTAGTTAAGAAGTTGCCCCAAGGAAAGGGGAAATATGTTGCTTCGTCAAAAACAGTAAAAAAAAATTTCTATAGATCCAAAAGTTGTAGCAAATTTAATTTAAAACATATGGATGAAAACCTTGTTTATAAAGAGCTCTGTAAATTGAATACATATAAATCTACGGGACTTGAATGTTTGCCTGCTAGATTTCTCACCAATTATTAAAAGTCACCCCACTTTTCTTATTAATATGTCAATATCAGAGGGTATTGTTCCAGATAATTTAAAATAGCCAAAGTCAAACCACGTTTTAAGAAAAAGGAGAGACTTAATGCCAAAAACTACAGACCTGTTAGTATTCTAGTGTAGTATCTATAATCCTCGAACGTGCTGTGTATAGCCAGTTAGAAACTTTCTTGGAAAGAAATAACTTACTTTATGAACTTCAGTCCGGTTTCAGAAGCAAATATTCTACTGACACATGTTTAATACATATCTTAGACCACATCAAATCTCAGTCTTCCAAAGGCTTGTTTACAGGTATGGTATTGCTCGACTTGCAAAAAGCCTTTGATACAGTTGACCACAATATTTTATGTGATAAGCTCTCTGTTCTTGAAGTAGAATCATTAAAATGGTTTAGATCCTATCTCTCGGGATGGAAACAAATTGTAGATATTAATGGAGTAACATCTGAGTCATCTAAGATAAAATGTGGGGTACCTCAGGGGAGTATGTTAGGTCCTCTTCTGTTCTTGATATATGACAATGTTGTATAAGTCTGCATTGATTCTAACTGCATGTTGATGTTGTATGCAGACGATTCTGCTATACTTTTTCCCCATTTAAACCCAGCAGTAATATCGCAAAAAATGTCATTGGTGTTAGAGTCCTGTCAAGAATGGTTAGTGGATAACAAGCTTTCTCTACATTTAGGAAAAACCGAAAGTATTATTTTTGGCCCTAAAAGAAAATTGGATAAAGCAACAAGTATGAATATTAAAATATTTTGCAATAATCATGACACTAAAGTTATGAAGTGTATAAAATATCTTGGTATAGACGCTAACGATTTGCTATCCGGTGAAGAAATTGTAGATTCCATTGTTTTAAACGTAAATCATCGACTAAAATTTCTCTACAGAAACGAGCAATGTCTATCGTATAGGTCGAGAAAAACTCTTTGTTTGGCATTGATTCTTTGTCATTTCGACTATGCCATTGTGGTTGGTATGAGGGTTGGTCTAAAAACTAAAATATAAATTACAGGTAGCACAAAACAAAGTGATAAGATTTATTTTGAATGCTCAAAATAAGCACAGTATAATTGATTTTTTGCGTAGAAACATGTTAGACATTAATTATAGGGTTAGTCAAATCAGAATGAATCATATGTTTAATGTTTTCCATGAAAAGGCTCCAAACTATATGTATGTTTCCTTTAACAAGAATCCATGTCTACAAAATACTCGATCCTCAGCATATAATTTCAGTCTCCCATCATTACAAGGTAAAGAATCTACAACATTCTACTTTACAGGCACAAAAGAATGGAATTCTCTTCCAGATTATATTAAAAGTATACCAAACAAGCTTTAAGTTAAAAATCAAAGTGAAACGTCAAAACAAAATGCAAGAAAACATGATACTTATTATGTATATTATTGATGGAAATACATTTGTAAATCCATTTTAAGGACCCCAATGGAAATAAGCGTTTCAACGCTGTTTTAGGAAATCCTAGGATATATGCGTTTTTGTCTTTCTTTATAAATATCACTAGCTGATACATTAAAGATGTAGCTAACAACTTATTCCTGATTATGTGCCATATATTCATATGCTTTGTATACAAATCTGTACATGTTTATCCTGAATAAATTTATTATTATTACCCTCGTAAAAGTAGTGATAACTATAAATAAATGTATATGATCATTAGTATTATACAGAGTAAAAGCGTTTACTTTTAACAATGATTGTTTGAACAGTCTTAAAATATCAGCGTTTTCAACTTCGGTAACAATTATCACCGTAAAGAAGGAGGTCTAGGGACAAGTTAATGATAGGATTAATATATTGATAGTGTAGTATGCTACTTACAGTACACTCTAGGAGAGAGTGTTTTATGATTTAAATTTGACCGCATGAACAAAAAGGGTTATCAATATTTCCCCCCAGATCGATTATCTCAATGAGAGCATCATTTTAAACGTTTTAAAAATTCTGCACGATAGACTTGCCTCATCTGTTTACCAGTAAAGGAATATGTTGGAATATTCCATTTTCGAGGATTACGATATAATTCAGACATGAATTTATATATATTTGGATGCAAATTATGAAGAGTTTAGTACGAGGAAAGAGGGTTATGAAAGAATGAAGTTCTATCCTGTATGTTATTAATATTTTGAGATTGGTATGTTTTATGATCACGCTGTTAATTAATTCGAGTGGGTGTAGCATATCTGGTAAATAGCTAGGTGCCAGTCCAGGAATGTTTTCAAGAAGCTGGATATTTCTATGTTTATGTCTCCTTTCAGACAATGGCTCAAGTTAAGTTTTCTGGTAAAGTGAATTATGACAAGCCAGTTTAGGTTTTTCACATGTTATTCGAATAGCTGAAAGATGGATACACGTTACCTTTTTAACATATTCTATCGTGTCATTCGGTATAGGACGAGATAGGAACTAAGAAAGATTTGTATGAAGACTCCGGAGAGTAAGCGTATGTTTCTTCATAGACAACACCCGACAAGTAAATCTTGGTCAATCCAAGTTAGAAATATCACGTCCTCAAATGAGATCAAGTTGCACAACAACGGAACCAAACTAACAAGCATCAAACACGTCCAACTTCATATCACACAAATTGAAAAACGTTGGAAAATATTAGCAATAATCTTCAGTTCATCATTATAGCGATCGTTAATAGCAGAGGTCGCCCCGTACACTCAATCATTTCATATTGGTGCAAAGCTTTCTCTTTTTTAAGAAAGCTGATGTTGATTATACCAAGTGTCACGCAACCACTTCATTTTTTTCTTTTTCGATGTTATTTTTAAAATGGCCGCCATTGACAGAAACGAATCAATTGTTCATTTCTCGAAGCGTTAATATCATAAAAAAACAGATATCATGACAAATAGAACACGGATTTATTAGAGATAGGGGTTTGGTAGTTTGCGTTTGTAAATCAATAATACTCTCATATCAACATAAAGCTACAAAATCCTTTCAAAGCTCAAATAATCTTAAGTGAAAAAAAATCAGCTCGTTACATGCATTAAGTATTTACACTTAGTTTAAATACAAATCAATACTGTGAAATGTCTGGTCTTTTGTTTACAATAAATATTTATTTTTCAAAGTATTTTTGACATTCATGAGCCAATTGATCTATGCTTTAAAACGTCAACATATCGTATGTCTTCGCCTTGTGAGTTATGGGCTTTACAAGCGTAGTGACCAAAGTTTTGTTCAGTCACGGAATGTATAATGATATCGGCGCCATGGTTTAATACCTCGACATTAGTTGGATTTGTATTGCTTGTTGCCTGTAGAAACAAAATAATTTATATTATCAAAACCTTGTTTCTACACTCGTAGAAACATATATAGCAGTTTGCATTTCATGCGTTATTTGTAAATCTCAATGAGGATGTTTCCATATAATGTTAACTTTGTATTAGCAATAATTATCAAAGCCAGATGTAGGTGACATGCCAGTATAAGATTCAGTTTATCACGGAATAAGATTATTTGCATTGAGTCAAGAAGATGCTGTATTTTGTGAGGGAATTCCTAGATGTAAGCAAAATCGAGAAAACGCAGAGATGTAACCTCAGGTGAATATCGGAGACGTATGGCCATGTTAAATGTTTATTAATGTATTCACGTATCTTGCCCCCACCCCCTTAAAATGAAAGTGATATTGACATGTAAGGGCATATGAAATCCATTTAGCATTCCCGAAAACCTGCTGATATGATCGCAAAATCCAGATAGTTGATGGCAACATATCTGAAAAGGATATGTGTGTGAACCAAATAGATCAGATGACGTTTATGTACCTAACGTGGTTATTGCGACGTTAAAGAAACAAAAAGAGGCACATCATTTCAGACCTATTTGACAATCTAAGAATTTTCAGGAGTATTATATAAAAAAGTTCATTTGTACTTGTTCAGTTAATCGTCTACCATTTCGATATTCTTTTGTTTTCAAAATAAAATGTTTTTCTTACTAGAAAACTCCACGAGATAATTGGAGTTGGGTTACCACTCGCCCTGCACACGAGATGTAGGTGAGATCCTTCTCTAACATCATATGGGCTCGTTACATAGATGATCACTGGCTTCTTCACTGAAATAATACACGTTACACAAGTTATATAATTGTTTATAATAGGACACGAACGAGTCCCCACTGCTATATAACGATTTAACTAGTAGCTCGCTCATATGACGTTCTTTTTAAACCATGCCTTTTTCAAAAACATGAAATGAATTACTTTTAGAAGCAGTGAATCTCCCCCATCTGTTATATAAAAATTAATTGTGGTTTAATTAATACATGTCTTATTACAACATATAATACCTTTAACATCAATGACGAGTCCTTGTAGGACAAACCAGCTGCTCGATACAAGCAATACACTTTATTTTATCTAAACTATTTTCAAAAGACGCAGGTTGAATAAAATAATGGGGAAGTTTTACGGTCGTTATAGGGATCGCAATGTTTTTATGCTCTTTAGTTTTCTTGTTGGTTCCATTATCGTATACCTTTTTCTCATTTCAGAACGTAACATTACCTACCTCGATCCACTATTGTTTACATAGTGGCTGTCGTCGATGAAGCAGAATACGTTTACTCTCTTGAACAGATGGTCTTAATTCTTTTCAAACTTTTTTCAGTCTGCGTTTATATTTTGTGTTATTGGATTTGTGCTTAGATTATGACTATGTTGACATGTTAGTATTTTCTTGCATTGTTTTGTATTGAAGTGCGAGTCGTTTGTAAAATATTGAAATCAGACAATGCCCTCTCCCTAACTGTAAGGATAATGTAAACATGATGCTAAAATAGACACATAGTCGTCATATTCGTTGTCGGTGGAGAGTGACTTACAAAAGATTGCACAGAATCATATGAAGAGTCCATTTGCAGAACGATCAGTCACATTTTGGGAAAAATTCAACTTAGCTCACCATCTGATAGCTCATACCATGTAGTTTATGTCTACATAATTTCTTGTGTTAAAATGATCCGTTAATAACAGTTGAATGAAACATAGTAATGGCAGCCTCCATGAAGTTTTGTGAAGAAAATGGCATCTAACATAAAGGAGGGCAGTTCAGATGAATATGAGCATTCGGTCGTGACATCCAAGCCGAAGAAAAGGAAATCACTGGGTTCCAAAAGAGAAAAGCAAAAGAAACAGAGGTTAAGTTGTCACATTGCTGGTAATGATTGCAGGTGCAATTCTTTATTAACATTACATCTGATGAACGTGATGACCTCATTCTGACCTTTAACAATGATTATAAAAGCAAAAATTAACAGGATGCTTATATCTCAGGTCATTCTTGCATGGAATGCGACAAATATTGTGGACTGTTGTTGAATACCAAAGCACTGGCCGAAGTTCCACAAGACTGATAGGAGCAACTACAATGTTTGCAGAAAGAAACCTTACCCATTCAATGTTATTGAGTGTAAGAAATCCCATTTTCTCAACAATTTGTCACGGAGGGTGTATATAAAACCTCATGCCCCTTCCCAACGAGGCCTATTCGGGAAATATCATTTGAAGTATGGCAACACCACTAGGTCAAGCACAGAGAATCATGGAATGGAACACGGACAACAACAGTTCTAACAAAAAGAGGACGATCACTAGGCAATTTAATCCATTATACGATGGAGCACTGAAAATCGAACAAGCTAAGTTCAACGACTTGCAAACATTGATAAAGTTATGCAAACCTGAAGCACGTACATTCTACTCACAACTGGCTCATGATGGCAATGCCGATGAGTCCAATTCTGAATAGGACTGTAATTTCTGAATAGGACTGTAACAAATGGTGACTCAATAAGTAGATTACCTGAATTAAAAACATTAAAGGCCAGGTGTATCAAGGTTTTTTTGTTTTGTTGGTTGTTTTTGTATTTTATTGCCAACCAACAGCTACTTTCATTCAAATCAAAACAGAAAAGGGAAAATGGAGCAGAAAACCTTTACCAGGACACCTTGTCGAACATAGGGGGAGAGCACATTAACACAGGAAGCATTGGTTTAACGTCCAACACGTTAACCGAAAAACATTACAATGAAAAAACTATCAAGGTTCATACCATGCACGAAACAATGACAAAAAAACATTATTATTATAATTCTAAATTGAATGAATATACATAGTACTACCCGTTCATAAGGAAACTTTTGACTGAATATATTGAAAGAAGTCAAATATATAACACAATCACAAAGCGTTTTGAAAATAAAACTTGCGACTTTCTCACTTTTCAAAAATTGTGACTGATCGTTCTGCAAATGGACTCTTCATATATCTTCTATGTATAAGATATATATATTTATACAAAAGACAACATTACTTACATGGTGGTACTGTAGTAGTTACCGGGGCGACCGTTGTGGAAGCTTCAGAATGCCAATGTAAATAAAAATGGAAAAAAAAACTTTTCAGTTGGTGATATTGGATACGCACACATCTTAACACAATTTCGGACTCAATGCCAGAGAGCAAAATTATGAATTAAACTCCATAACAGACCTACACTTTATGTCGTCAAGACTATCCAGTGATGTTTGAGGGCATACTTTATGAAAAAATGGAGACAAGTGAAAAAAATCCACAGTAATCAAAATTGTGAAGAACTCTCGATGGGATTGAAGAACTAGCCACATAATGCTATAGTTTCGTTATTTTGATTTACAAAGTATGTCAATGTTAGATGTGACGTCATCAATATAAACTATGATTTCATGTGAATATAGTGTAACTGTTATTATAGAGCTGTAAGTTTATTGAAAAAATATCATTAAGACCTACCACGAGCTTACAATCATAAATAGTGGACAAGTATTACTTACGTGGTTGCAATGTAGTGGTTAACGGGGTGACCGTTGTGGAAGCTTCAGAATGCCAACGTAAATAAAAATGGAAAAAAAACTGTTCAGTTGGTGATATTAGATATATACAACACACATACAGCTTAACACAATTTCGAATATATGCAGGAGATAATGTCGTAAAGTTTCGTCAGTGATTCTTGGGGGCATACTTTATGAAAAAAATAAGCTAGTGAAAAATATCCAAAGTAATGGAAAGAGATGTCGTAATCTCGATGGGATTGGAGCACAAGTTACATAATTTTTGCTATAGTTTCGTTATTTTGATTTACCTGGCGAAGCACAGTTGTTGTTACAGAGGTTATCTTTACAACACTTGTGACAGATTGAGGACTGCCTTTTACCAACCACACTATCGACGGGAACAACGGGTACTTGGCAGTCCTTTTGTAGGGCAAGATATCAATTCATTGCAATTAAAGAACAAGATTTTTTATTATATGTTCGTAGTCGTTAGGAAAAACTTAAAATCAGTTAATTTCTTATTAATAAACAATTGTCAAGATAAAGGCAACATGTCGTAAATGCATTCAGATGATAATGACAACACTACCAAATTTTGTGCCTCATCAAATTAAGATGTAATAATAGAGCAATTCAGTATAATTGTACTATTCATGTAAAACCGTTAATCTGCGAACAGACATACCAAAATCACTATGCTATAGGTAAAGTTTGATGTTTAGCATATGAACCGACAATAAATCGAGAATGCAAGTTCATGTTGGTCAGTTTATAAACTCAAAATGGTTTATGAGTTAATTCTTTGTATTGAAAGGAAACTTGTCTAAATCAGTGATTGAAATGAAGTATCTAGTTTGAATATAAAGATATAAAAAGCAAAGATTGCATGTAGCTAAAACATGATGACTGGCAGAAAGAAATACATTTACCCCTGTTTCGTGTCCACACCGACTTGTCCATAAACGAGAACCCAATAGGCCACCGATTCTCTCTCCTATGTAGCATTGCTAACAACAAACGAAACATGATACAACATGCAACAGGTCGGATATATGTATATACTAAAACACCAGCAGACCCGGTTGGTGGCATGAATATCCTCCTTGATTTCTCTTCCCATGTAACAACCTCATGCATAGGACAGGTCTAGATTTTCCCTCCCCTTGTAAAAACATCAGGTATAGGGCAGGTCCTTACTTCCTCTTCCCATATAACAACCTAATGTATATGACAGATCTTGACTTTCTGTTCCCATGTAACAACCTTATGACATAAATAACCTCCTAAAATAAATATATCAATCGATGAATGACCCTTATTACTACATTAGGGGTCCTGACATTCTGTCCCCTCCTCACGTCCAACGTAACAACTTCATATATAGGACAGGTCCTTACTTTCTCTCCCCCTCCAAACGTGACCATCTCATGTAAAGGACAGGTCCTGACTTTCTCTCCCTCTCCAAATGTAACAACATCATGTAAAGGACAGGCCATGACTTTCTCTCCCTCTCCAAACGTAACAACTTCATATAAAGGACAGGTCCTGACTTTCTCTCCCCCTCCAAACGTGACCATCTCATATAAAGGACAGGTCCTGACTTTCTCTCCCTCTCCAAATGTAACAAAGTCATGTGAAGGACAGGTCCTGACTTTCTCTTCCTCTCCAAACGTAACAACTTCATGTAAAGGACAGGTCCTGACTTTCTCTCCCTCTCCAAACGTAACAACTTCATGTAAAGGACAGGTCCGGACTTTCTCATCCCCTCCAAACGTAACAAAGTCATGTGAAGGACAGGTCCTGACTTTCTCTCCCCCTCTAAACGTAACCATCTCATATAAAGGACAGGTCCTGACTTTCTCTCCCTCTCCAAACGTAACAAAGTCATGTAAAGGACAGGTCCTGACTTTCTCTCCCCCTCCAAACGTAACAAAGTCATGTAAAGGACAG
Source organism: Ylistrum balloti (assembly GCF_031769215.1). Classification (NCBI taxonomy): domain Eukaryota; kingdom Metazoa; phylum Mollusca; class Bivalvia; order Pectinida; family Pectinidae; genus Ylistrum; species Ylistrum balloti. The sequence goes on along the minus strand of NW_026782823.1, from coordinate 66,474 downwards.
GTCCTGACTTTCTCTCCCCCTCCAAACGTGACCATCTCATCTAAAGCACAGGTCCTGACTTTCTCTTCCTCTCCAAACGTAACAACTTCATGTAAAGGACAGGTCCTGACTTTCTCTTCCTCTCCAAATGTAACAAAGTCATGTAAAGGACAGGTTCTGACTTTCTCTCCCTCTCCAAACGTAACAACTTCATGTAAAGGACAGGTCCTGACTTTCTCTCCCCCTGAAAACGTAACAACTTCATGTGAAGGACAGGTTCTGACTTTCTCTTCCTCTCCAAACGTAACAACTTCATGTAAAGGACAGGTCCTGACTTTCTCTTCCTCTCCAAACGTAACAACTTCATGTAAAGGACAGGTCCTGACTTTCTCTTCCTCTCCAAACGTAACAACTTCATGTAAAGGACAGGTCCTGACTTTCTCTTCCTCTCCAAACGTAACAACTTCATGTAAAGGACAGGTCCTGACTTTCTCTCCCTCTCCAAACGTAACAACTTCATGTAAAGGACAGGTCCTGACTTTCTCTCCCTCTCCAAACGTAACAACTTCATGTAAAGGACAGGTCCTGACTTTCTCTTCCTCCCCAAACGTAACAACTTCATGTAAAGGACAGGTCCTGACTTTCTCTCCCTCTCCAAATGTAACAACTTCATGTAAAGGACAGGTCCTGACTTTCTCTCCCCCTCCAAACGTGACCATCTCATATAAAGGACAGGTCCTGACTTTCTCCCCCTCTCCAAACGTAACAACTTCATGTAAAGGACAGGTCCTGACTTTCTCTTCCTCTCCAAACGTAACAAATTCATGTAAAGGACAGGTCCTGACTTTCTCTTCCTCTCCAAACATAACAACTTCATGTAAAGGACAGGTCCTGACTTTCTCTCCCTCTCCAAATGTAACAAAGTCATATAAAGGACAGGTCCTGACTTTCTCTCCCTCTCCAAACGTAACAACTTCATGTAAAGGACAGGTTCTGACTTTCTCTTCCTCTCCAAACGTAACAATTTCATGTAAAGGACAGGTCCTGACTTTCTCTTCCTCCCCAAACGTAACAACTTCATGTAAAGGACAGGTCCTGACTTTCTCTCCCTCTCCAAACGTAACAACTTCATGTAAAGGACAGGTCCTGACTTTCTCTCCCTCTCCAAACGTAACAACTTCATGTAAAGGACAGGTCCTGACTTTCTCTCCCTCTCCAAACGTAACAACTTCATGTAAAGGACAGGTCCTGACTTTCTCTTCCTCTCCAAATGTAACAACTTCATGTAAAGGACAGGTCCTGACTTTCTCTCCCCCTCCAAACGTAACAACTTCATGTAAAGGACAGGTCCTGACTTTCTCTCCCTCTCCAAACGTAACAACTTCATGTAAAGGACAGGTCCTGACTTTCTCTCCCTCTCCAAACGTAACAACTTCATGTAAAGGACAGGTCCTGACTTTCTCTCCCTCTCCAAATGTAACAACTTCATGTAAAGGACAGGTCCTGACTTTCTCTCCCTCTCCAAACGTAACAACTTCATGTAAAGGACAGGTCCTGACTTTCTTCCCCCTAAAGGACAGGTCCTGACTTTCTCTCCAAACGTAACAATCTCATATAAAGGACAGTAACAACTTCATGTAAAGGACAGGTCCTGACTTTCTCTCCCTCTCCAAACGTAACAACTTCATGTAAAGGACAGGTCCTGACTTTCTCTCCCCCTCCAAACGTGACCATCTCATATAAAGGACAGGTCCTGACTTTCTCTCCCTCTCCAAACGTAACAACTTCATGTAAAGGACAGGTCCTGACTTTCTCTCCCTCTCCAAACGTAACAACTTCATGTAAAGGACAGGTCCTGACTTTCTCTCCCTCTCCAAACGTGTAAAGGACCACTCTCATATAAAGGACAGGTCCTGACTTTCTCTCCCTCTCCAAATGTAACAACTTCATGTAAAGGACAGGTCCTGACTTTCTCTCCCTCTCCAAACGTAACAGGTCCTGACTTTCTCATGTAACAACTTCATGTAAAGGACAGGTCCTGACTTTCTCTCCCTCTCCAAACGTAACAACTTCATGAAAGGACAGGTCCTGACTTTCTCTCCCTCTCCAAACGTAACAACTTCATATAAAGGACAGGTCCTGACTTTCTCTCCCTCTCCAAACGTAACAACTTCATGTAAAGGACAGGTCCTGACTTTCTCTCCCTCTCCAAACGTAACAACTTCATATAAAGGACAGGTCCTGACTTTCTCTCCCTCTCCAAACGTAACAACTTCATGTAAAGGACAGGTCCTGACTTTCTCTCCCTCTCCAAACGTAACAACTTCATGTAAAGGACAGGTCCTGACTTTCTCTCCCTCTCCAAACGTAACAACTTCATGTAAAGGACAGGTCCTGACTTTCTCTTCCTCTCCAAATGTAACAAAGTCATGTAAAGGACAGGTTCTGACTTTCTCTCCCTCTCCAAACGTAACAACTTCATGTAAAGGACAGGTCCTGACTTTCTCTCCCTCTCCAAACGTAACAACTACATGTAAAGGACAGGTCCTGACTTTCTCTTCCTCTCCAAACGTAACAACTTCATGTAAAGGACAGGTCCTGACTTTCTCTCCCTCTCCAAATGTAACCAACTACATGTAAAGGACAGGTCCTGACTTTCTCTTCCTCTCCAAACGTAACAACTTCATGTAAAGGACAGGTCCTGACTTTCTCTCCCTCTCCAAACGTAACAACTTCATGTAAAGGACAGGTCCTGACTTTCTCTCCCTCTCCAAACGTAACAACTTGATGTAAAGGACAGGTCCTGACTTTCTCTGCCTCTCCAAACGTAACAACTTCATGTAAAGGACAGGTCCTGACTTTCTCTTCCTCTCCAAACGTAACAACTTCATGTAAAGGACAGGTCCTGACTTTCTCTCCCTCTCCAAACGTAACAACTTGATGTAAAGGACAGGTCCTGACTTTCTCTGCCTCTCCAAACGTAACAACTTCATGTAAAGGACAGGTTCTGACTTTCTCTCCCCCTCCAAACGTAACAACTTCATGTAAAGGACAGGTCCTGACTTTCTCTCCTCTCCAAACGTAACAACTCATGTAAAGGACAGGTCCTGACTTTCTCTCCCTCTCCAAACGTAACAACTTCATGTAAAGGACAGGTCCTGACTTTCTCTCCCTCTCCAAACGTAACAACTTCATGTAAAGGACAGGTCCTGACTTTCTCTTCCTCTCCAAACGTAACAACTTCATGTAAAGGACCTGTCCTGACTTTCTCTTCCTCTCCAAACGTAACAACTTCATATAAAGGACAGGTCCTGACTTTCTCTTCCTCTCCAAACGTAACAACTTCATGTAAAGGACAGGTCCTGACTTTCTCTCCCTCTCCAAATGTAACAAAGTCATATAAAGGACAGGTCCTGACTTTCTCTTCCTCCCCAAACGTAACAACTTCATGTAAAGGACAGGTCCTGACTTTCTCTCCCTCTCCAAACGTAACAACTTCATGTAAAGGACAGGTCCTGACTTTCTCTTCCTCTCCAAACATAACAACTTCATGTAAAGGACAGGTCCTGACTTTCTCTCCCTCTCCAAATGTAACAACTTCATATAAAGGACAGATCCTGACTTTCTCTCCCTCTCCAAACGTAACAACTTGATATAAAGGACAGGTCCTGACTTTCTCTCCCTCTCCAAACGTAACAACTTCATATAAAGGACAGGTCCTGACTTTCTCTCCCTCTCCAAACGTAACAACTTCATATAAAGGACAGGTCCTGACTTTCTCTCCCTCTCCAAACGTAACAACTTCATGTAAAGGACAGGTCCTGACTTTCTCTTCCTCTCCAAACGTAACAACTTCATGTAAAGGACAGGTCCTGACTTTCTCTCCCTCTCCAAACGTAACAACTTCATATAAAGGACAGGTCCTGACTTTCTCTCCCTCTCCAAACGTAACAACTTCATGTAAAGGACAGGTCCTGACTTTCTCACCCCCTGAAAACGTAACAACTTCATGTGAAGGACAGGTCCTGACTTTCTCACCCCCTCCAAACGTGACCATCTCATGTAAAGGACAGGTCCTGACTTTCTCATCTTCTCCAAATGTAACAACCTCGTGTACAGGACAGGTCCTGACTTTCTCTCCCTCTCCAAACGTAACAACTTCATATAAAGGACAGATCCTGACTTTCTCTCCCTCTCCAAACGTAACAACTTCATATAAAGGACAGGTCCTGACTTTCTCTCCCTCTCCAAAATCTTCTTATAACAAACTTTCTCTCCCTCTCCAAACAACTAAAGGACAGGTCCTGACTTTCTAACAACTTCATGTAAAGGACTCCCTTTCTCTCCTCTCCAAACGTAACAACTTCATGTAAAGGACAGGTCCTGACTTTCTCTTCCTCTCAAAATGTAACAAAGTCATGTAAAGGACAGGTTCTGACTTTCTCTTCCTCTCCAAACGTAACAATTTCATTTAAAGGACAGGTCCTGACTTTCTCTCCCTCTCCAAACGTAACAACTTCATGTAAAGGACAGGTTCTGACTTTCTCTCCCCCTCCAAACGTGACCATCTCATGTAAAGGACAGGTCCTGACTTTCTCTTCCTCTCCAAACGTAACAACTTCATGTAAAGGACAGGTCCTGACTTTCTCTTCCTCTCCAAACGTAACAACTCATATAAAGGACAGGTCCTGACTTTCTCTTCCTCTCCAAACGTGACCATCTCATGTAAAGGACAGGTCCTGACTTTCTCTTCCTCTCCAAACGTAACAACTTCATATAAAGGACAGGTCCTGACTTTCTCTTCCTCTCCAAACGTAACAACTTCATGTAAAGGACAGGTCCTGACTTTCTCTCCCTCTCCAAACGTAACAACTTCATGTAAAGGACAGGTCCTGACTTTCTCTTCCTCTCCAAACGTAACAACTTCATGTAAAGGACAGGTCCTGACTTTCTCTCCCTCTCCAAACGTAACAACTTCATGTAAAGGACAGGTCCTGACTTTCTCTCCCTCTCCAAACGTAACAACTTCATGTAAAGGACAGGTCCTGACTTTCTCTCCCTCTCCAAACGTAACAACTTCATGTAAAGGACAGGTCCTGACTTTCTCTTCCTCTCCAAACGTAACAACTTCATATAAAGGACAGGTCCTGACTTTCTCTCCCTCTCCAAACGTAACAACTTCATGTAAAGGACAGGTCCTGACTTTCTCTCCCTCTCCAAACGTAACAACGTCATGTAAAGGACAGGTCCTGACTTTCTCTCCTCTCCAAACGTAACAACTTCATGTAAAGGACAGGGACCTGACTTTCTCTCCCTCTCCAAACGTGTATATAAAGGACAGGTCCTGAAAACGTCATATAAAGGACAGGTCCTGACTTTCTCTCCCTCTCCAAACGTGACCATCTCATGTAAAGGACAGGTCCTGACTTTCTCTTCCTCTCCAAACGTAACAACTTCATATAAAGGACAGGTCCTGACTTTCTCTCCCTCTCCAAACGTAACAACTTCATGTAAAGGACAGTTCCTGACTTTCTCTCCCTCTCCAAACGTAACAACTTCATGTAAAGGACAGGTCCTGTCTTTCTCTCCCTCTCCAAACGTAACAACTTCATGTAAAGGACAGGTCCTGACTTTCTCTTCCTCTCCAAACGTAACAACTTCATGTAAAGGACAGGTCCTGACTTTCTCTCCCTCTCCAAATGTAACAAAGTCATATAAAGGACAGGTCCTGACTTTCTCTCCCTCTCCAAACGTAACAACTCATATAAAGGACAGGTCCTGACTTTCTCTCCCTCTCCAAACGTAACAACTTCATATAAAGGACAGGTCCTGACTTTCTCTCCCTCTCCAAACGTAACAACTTCATATAAAGGACAGGTCCTGACTTTCTCTCCCTCTCCAAACGTAACAACTTCATATAAAGGACAGGTCCTGACTTTCTCTCCCTCTCCAAACGTAACAACTTCATATAAAGGACAGGTCCTGTAACAACTTCATGTAAAGGATAGGTTCTGACCTAACTCTCCCCCTCCAAACGACTTTCTCTCCCTCTCCAAACGTAACACTTCATGTAAAGGATAGGTTCTGACTTTCTCTCCCTCTCCAAACGTAACAACTTCATGTAAAGGACAGGTCCTGACTTTCTCTTCCTCTCCAAACGTAACAACTTCATATAAAGGACAGGTCCTGACTTTCTCTCCCTCTCCAAACGTAACAACTTCATATAAAGGACAGGTCCTGACTTTCTCTCCCTCTCCAAACGTAACAACTTCATATAAAGGACAGATCCTGACTTTCTCTCCCTCTCCAAACGTAACAACTTCATATAAAGGACAGGTCCTGACTTTCTCTCCCTCTCCAAATGTAACAACTTCATATAAAGGACAGGTCCTGACTTTCTCTCCCTCTCCAAACGTAACAACTTCATGTAAAGGACAGGTCCTGACTTTCTCTCCCTCTCCAAATGTAACAACTTCATGTAAAGGACAGGTCCTGACTTTCTCTTCCTCTCCAAACGTAACAACTTCATATAAAGGACAGATCCTGACTTTCTCTCCCTCTCCAAACGTAACAACTTCATATAAAGGACAGGTCCTGACTTTCTCTTCCTCTCCAAATGTAAAAACTTCATATAAAGGACAGATCCTGACTTTCTCTCCCTCTCCAAACGTAACAACTTGATATAAAGGACAGGTCCTGACTTTCTCTCCCTCTCCAAATGTAACAACTTCATGTAAAGGACAGGTCCTGACTTTCTCTTCCTCTCCAAATGTAACAACTTCATGTAAAGGACAGGTCCTGACTTTCTCACCCTCTCCAAACGTAACAACGTCATGTAAATGACAGGTCCTGACTTTCTCTCCCCCTCCAAACGTAACCACCTCATGTAAAGGACTGGTACTGACATTCGTTCTTCATCCAAACGTGTATAGGACAGGTTTTCACTTTTTCACCCCGTCAAAACTTTACCATCTCAAGTAAAGGACAGGTCTTGACTTTCTTTCTCCCCTCCAAAAATAACCACCTATTTTAAATAACGGGTCGAGACTTTCTCTGTCCTACCCATTTTAAATCACATGTGTAGGACACACCCTGGCTTTATCTCTCCTCCCCCTCCAAATGTAAGTACCTCATGTATGGAACAGGTCCTGATTTGGTCACACTGGTCAGGGTTGTGCATGTATTGACAGTTGTAGCAGATTACCAATCCAGTCAAATTCAATGCTTTACAAAACATAGAAACCAATATCATATAGCAGTAAAGAGAAATGTACCCATTCCTGTTATAATTATATAGACAGGAAAAAAAATTAATTTCAAAAGGAGCACTCCAGGTAATATATACTCCGTCTTTAGAAATATCATGCACACCATAATCAGACTCCTCAAAACTCATGTTCAACTCGCTATCAGGTGCGGTGTCGTTGTCACTGTCATTCATGCTGGCTGCCATTTCTGTCGAATTTATGACGTCACGAGTAGAAGCGCCTCGATTCCGCGAAAATGACGATTACGCTGATTAGGTCTGAGCGGACAGGTGAAAATCGACAACTTTGAACTTTAATATCTCGACACTGGGCCGACGAATTTTGACGGGGTTTTCGTTATTATTATTTTTACGTCATTCTTAACATTATATCTAAATATAAAATTACACTCAGGGTACACTTTAAGTATTTAATCCTTGTGATTGTGTATATACATACAAGTACGATGCTTTATCCTGTATATGCTTATGTGTACACGTCAAATGACGATACAAGACTGGTGCACGGACAAAAATGCAGACACGTGACAAGACATTTACATAACAATACGACGAACTAGTTGGACAAGACATTACAAATAGCATCACAAACGTTGGACATACGTCTGAAGTAAACATTTTCTCCCAGAAAATACTCTTTAAGAGTTAAATAGCTTTCATTCAACAAATTATTAAAATATGGCGAATTAAATATCTTTTAATATAGAAGGGTCTACAATATACCTACTGGTACAATGTATATACCTATATGTCTATAGAATCTAGTAAGTAATGTCGACGGTATGGTCCAATATTGGTACTGGATCCTAACAAACAAATGTTCATAGCAACAGTACGGACAAGCGAATGTCAAGGTTTCGAGGCAACCTGCCCCTTTATCAAGACAATTTTTTCATAATTTATTATCATTATTATTATCATTGTGACCTTCTGAACAGCCCATCAGCACATCTAATTAGGGCCATCAACCGGTAAAACACATAGCGAGGCAAAAGGAACTAACATTAAACAAACCAAAAGGTAAAAGACAAATGTTAAAAATCTTAAATGGGTATGATAACACTAAAGATTAAAATGCTACGTCATAGTCTATTATTTAGACCAACATTTTTCGGGTAATGTAGAATTTTATAAATCTCAACAGTTTCAAAAAGGGATTTTAACATGTAATGTTACAATACAAACGTTCTCGAGTAGACAGAAGGCCAATGCAGTCCAATAAAAAATGTTTAACGGTGAATGGCTCATCACATCATATGCACCGATGACTACCTTCGCATTTCAACATATATGAATGTGTAAGGTATGTATGACCCATCCGAAGACGAGCAAGGCCAACTTCGTCTCGGTGGTTGTCTCTATAGCATGGAGACCAAAATTACATCACATACATACAACATATAACAAATACAAAGTTATCAATCTGAATCGAGAGTGGTGGTGTAAAATTAGATGTCCCGAAAATCCCTTCGGCCGACGGACGCTGAAGGCCCTTTATAAATTACATAAAATCATCCCAAACTGCTGTGGTGAATAGGTACCACGCCACGAATGACTTGTCATGTTGAATTGTCTTGCTACAGACAGGTCCGGGCGTTTCTGTTTCATAGAACATCAATGATTGTTGATCCTGATATTAAGTGGTGTTTTTGTCTCCCCAACATAATGCAAAATGCACGTTATCAAGTATATTACATGTGCAGAATACCGACTGGAGGATGTAGTTCTGTCCGTTGACCTCACATTTGAATGAATTGGTGCTGTGAGTATATGAAACGGGGTAGGGATTTGGGCGGAAGCACGACTCAACTCGGCATCTCGGGTTTATCGAGTTCAGACAAAATAACGCCCTGAAAGCAATTATATAGACACTATTCGCTATATGTTTCACATGGACATCAAAGCTTTCTTTAACAATACATTATTACTATAACAATACTTTGAAACATGACATGGAGACAAATGACCTGAATTACCTTGATAAAAATAAAGGATGTTGGCACCGATTTAAATTACAATTGATCTATTACACATTTACATTTCAGAATGAAACTTTAATGTAGATAGTGATGAAAACATTATTAGAAGTTCATATCTTACCCTATCAAAGCGACAAGGGCTCCATTCCCTACTCGCTTAGGTAATGGTTAAATATGATATCTGATCTAGTCAACCTGATATAGAATCTGCTGGATGTGTCCAGGTGAGTAGTCGGGGCGGTAACTGTCCCAACTGCATGTACCAGGTGTTAAACAGGTTTGAGGAATGTGGCCACATGACAGGCAGATGTTAATGTAGAAGGTCAAAGGTGACAGGACATAGGACATAAACACAAGCACATGGCTTTTCACAATTGACAACACAAGTATAGACAGTGACACAGGACTAATAAAACAATTAACGCAGAATAGAATAATTACACTAATTTATGACTTACTGAACTACTACTTTCTTAAACTTTAATTAAAACATATTTTCTGAAATAATCTTTTTTAATAACAAGTTGACAATATACTTGCTGGTGCGGAATCCCAGACAGGCCGTCTCTGCCACATATACGGACAAGGCTTTCACCTCTTACCATTTCATATTTTGAAACTGCCAGTTGCAGGAGTGTGGTAAATTGTTGGTAGTTTACCGCTCACCACCAGGTCTTTTCTGTTTTTAGGTCTACGATAAGCTAGTATTGGTGGTTCTGGGACAATGTTCTGACATTTACTGGACGACAGCACGATTTGCCAGTGTTGTTTTTTAATTGTTGACAATGGTGGCATGCTGGGGTGAAAGGTTATCACACATAGTACTCTCCCAGTTTTTGGTCTGACTTGTTAATCAAGTGTACTAGCCCTGTCTCGGTCTTTAAATCTATCGATTTATCGATCGATCAGAGCTGCCTTGTATCCCCTGTAGAGTAGATGGGTCTTTAGTTCTAAGTAAAGACGTCGTCTTCAGAAACAATACGTCTGATTCTGAACGCGTGGGAGTATGGAATGTCCCTCGTGGTATGGGGTGGGTGACAACTAGATTGGCGAAAGGTACTTGTAAGTGTCCGTTGGTTTACGGTGTAAATCCGTGCATATTTCTGAGTTGGCGAGTATATTTATGTACGTGATCTATATATACCAAAATGTGCTTTGTTTATATTTTATCAACTAATAAAATTCTAAGTTATCTGAAAGATGTATGTCTGTATTATAGACTATGATTTACAATTTTAATATTTTGTAATAATATAACCATTTAAAATTTTTAGCATTTGTCTTTTACCTTTTAGTTTGATGTTATTTCCTATTTGGATCGCTGTGTTTTTACCGGTTGATGGCCCTAATGACCTTTTATGTGTTGATGGGCCGTTATGACTGCAATAATAATAATAATCCAAAAACTATGTACATGACACGCACCTTGCGGAGTAGAAACACATCAGCTGTGACTTCAATTAAGTAATATTTAAACGATAGCTCTGGAGCTTTACTAAGTCTGTACAAATTTATACAAATGATGTATATGTTGAATGGCATACAAAAGTATATTAAATCTGATTACGACTAAGTTATAAACAAACTAAGAATTAACAAAGGAGACCTATGTATCAGTTGTATATAAAATTATAGAACACAGCAATGCACAAATGAAAAACTTTTAAACCCACTCCCCCAAACAAACACCCACACATACTCACACCCACGTACAGAATGTTCAAACGATCAGGTATAGTCACAAGACTTATACGCATGTCATGTGCTTTGGAGAGAGTAATAGGCAATGAAATCGATTCTTTTAGCAACTTTGATTGTAAATTATCAGTTGATTAAGTTTAGTTATGTTATGTATTAGCAGGAATTGTCATTCTCTACACACTCAAAGACTCAGGAATTTTCAGATGTTGACAGGAATTGTTTACGGATAAACAATGATAAAAATGATATATAATGCACAGACAATGATTTACCCGGACTACCACAGTGGCCATTGATGACGTTGCAAAGTTTTGTGTCATTACAGCATGATAAACACCATTGGATATGGCCAGTTCTTTCCACCGAGGAGGATACACGAACATCTCTCTTCCCGATCCCCAGACAAGACTTAAAAGTAAAACATATCCTTACAAAGGCGTCAGAGTGATACATAACTATAGTAAAACAAGTAATGTTTACAAGGAGTAAAAAGTTTCTATCCAATATATCGACATATGTATCATGTTTATTAAATATTATTACAATCAAGCGTATCTAACATGAATTTCTTGGTAAAGTTGATGTATTTACTTCAATACTAGCATTATTTGTATATATACTGAGAGGGAAAAATGCAATTAGGAATTTCCAGGTCAACTACGGGAAATAGAAAAGTGTTTTAGAATGTAATTATGGTGTAACTGGAAGAGAGTTGACCACTCTGTCATCTACGAGAATTTCATTTGTGTACGTTAAGTAAACCTTTCAAATTCGACGTTGATTCACGAACTCTTTTGTGCATTGAATTGATCGGGGTATTAACCCTCCACATTGGTATACGATTCCATTCCTCATCCAGCGCCAATGCCAACTGAGCGACGTTGATTGGAGGATTCGGTCTACGTCTTATCCTTCTGTCCAACTCGTGCCATAAATGTTCTATTGGGAAGAGATCAGGGCTGTATGGGGGCCAGTCAAGGGTGGAGACATTGTTTGCTGCGAGATAACCACGGCAAACCCTCGCTGCATGCGGCCGGGCGTTGTCCTGCTGAAACGTCAGTTGACGTTGCTGTACTAGAGGAACATGCGGCGCTAGGACTTGATCTCTATAGCGGACGGCCGTGAGATTTTCCTGAATAACGACCAGAGGAGTCTTGATACAATGCGCAATCCCTCCCCATACCATGACCGATCCTCCTCCAAAGCGGTCATTTTCTATCACGCAAGTATTTGCATAGCGCTCGTGGGTACGGCTATAGACATAACGTCAGCCGTCTGCCCGATCAAACGAAAACCTGAACTCATCTGAGAACAGGACCCTTCTCCAACGTTGCATTGGGATGCGTCCTACGGAATGTGCGTTCATCCATTGCATTCGTCTGGCACGTCGCCGCTCATTAAGCTGTGGTCGAACATATGGCCGCCGCGGTCTTCGACCGAAGGCACGCAGTCGAGAACGATCTGTCTTTGGATCAATTGGAACATGACGACGCCCAATTGTGTTCCTTGCTGTTTCCGTGGCCGTCAGAAAGCGATTGCGTATGTGCGAAATTCGCATCGCCCTATCCTGCCGACACGTCGTCACACGAGGGCGACCGCTTCGAGGACGGTCTCCAACCCTTCCGGTGGCATGTAGTGTTTTGGATGAGATGGCAAAGTTCGATGGATGGACTCCAAATTGATCAGCGACCTGATTTTGCGGGGTACCTTGCATAAGAAGTGCATTGTAACGACCCCTTTAAACTTCAGACAGTCGTGGCAGTTTTTACGGTGAACTGTTTATGTTTAAAATGTGGGAAATCAAGACGGATATGTCTGAAGATTCGCACCCACATATTTTATACCAATCCTTTATACTGTGTTCGATATATCGTGCTTTCGTCTCTTATTCTTTTGTACAAGCGTCGTGCGCAGTTTAGTTATGCATCAGTGATTTTAATACGGTACCATAGGGACCTAACTCAAATGCACACATTTGTCAAGTTTCAAGGGTGTACGTCAATGCTTTACTTTACAATATTAACTTTCTGCTAATTGCGTTTCTTTTTCCTCACAGTATATGTTTTGCATGAATTTCCCTTTCATATGTGATTTATGAAATGAATCTTGGAATATTTCGGTTTACCATCCTCAGGCGTGGTTCAAATAAACCCCATAAAAATGAAAACGAATTTAGGTTTCATATTTTCACAGAAATTCTATATTTTCTAGAAAATCACCATTTAATAGCTTTTCACTCGATATCTCTTCCTATGGTAAGTCACGAAATATGAGGTCATGAAATAATTTTTTCACAATTATTTTTCCGTTTATAATATTGTTTCGTTAAGTTAAATCATAGATGTGTCTGCTTAAAAGTGATAATTAATTTGTCAGGAAATGATATCAAAATTTACAAATTTATTCAACATTTCACATTAAACGCTTACTCGCTGTAAAAAATTAAACAACATTAAGTCAGTATTCGGAATTAGTTATATGTATATGAACATGTACGTACGTGAGAGGACCGACAACCGACGTCATACAACCGGTGCCCCGCATCATTAATGTACACTTCGACACTGCATTCCTGAAATTGAGATCAAATGAACACTTAGTCATTGACAACATACATGAGGTCATGAGTGTTAGGTCATAAGACATCAATATAAATTAGTAATTTTGGCGGAATTTTTTTAAAAATCATACGTATTATTGTTAATCCGTAAAGAAATTCATGTCACATCTGAAAGTTCTCGAGTCCTTAATCTTAATCAGTGAAAATCTCCTTGCCAAGATATAACACATCTAAACTGTGGTTAATTAACTGTATGTTTTCAACCAAAACTGCTTAAAAGAATTGATTTCTTTGTCTATTTCTCTCTTTAAATGATGTTAATTGCGTATAAGACTCGTGACTATACCTGATCGTTTGAACATTCTGTTACTGTGTCACAGTCCCGCGGGTCAATTAGTTGTGTACAGATGCCGCATAACTGACCTCCGTCTGTATGGATGTAGCAACGTATCGTCAAACCGTAGTAATACGTATTTAACTCTATGTCTATATATATAAATTTATATATATTGTTTTTGTGTCTTAATTATAGAAACTGTAGACTGATACCGATATGAAAACCATTATTTGTAGTAAAAACGGGAGAAATTGATAGAAAGAGGATAAATTCTAACTGAAAAAGAACTGACAAGGATATCATCTACCATATGCTCGGACAATACAGTACCTAGTTTATCAGGATATTATTTACCAGCTACACGGAGATTAGATAACATAGTTCCTAAGTATACCATTAACCAGATACACTGTGAATAGAGTGCCTAGTTCATAAGGACCGTAGTAGCAACAGTGATATCACGAACATCTGTTATTACGAACGTCATAACAATTAATGATAATATGTCGTGATGTTTGCTGTTGAAAAAATCGTGATACAAGTAGTTAAAATGTCTTGTGTTTTCGTTCACGCTGTATGCATACAATATGTAAATATGTCCAATGAAAAAACAAACCCCTCGCAGTTTTCTTTTATAATTCGCCATTTAAAAAATACTCTAATATCATTGATAAGAGAAAATCCACACAAAATCATTCTGATTATAAATCTTTTTTGAAAAACATATAATAATTTTTATCAGTTATGAAACCATATCTTACCTGAGAAGTGAATTGCTCCGAACACGCAAACTGATAGGATCAACCTGTCATGAATAAGATATTAATGAAATACAAAATACATCGTTTCTTATGTACACAAGGATCTCTTAAATTTCCGTACAGGAATCAATGCACACTGTATAATATAAATAACACCCTGTGGTGGCATACGTAAATATCAGAGATTTGTTATTACGATAATGCCAAATGTTATATATATATGGAAAATTGACCCAGTGAATTAAATGGTAAAGGAAGAATTATAGACTATGACTTGTTTGAGCTAAAACAATGAAATAACGTAAATCATTTTAATGATTGAAATAAACATCGTAATGTTCACTTAAAAAGACCAGAGTAAACATTGCACGATTAACTGGTTATTAGGAGAAATCACGATACCATATGTTGTATCTAATATGTACAATATGTCACTGGGTTAATCTGAAATTCTTGAATCCGAAAATTTAAATAATCATCATTGAATTTGAGGTTGAATTAAGATTATATTTTTCTTGCTGTTTTAGCATTTTTTCTATCAAACTAACATCAAAGAGTTATCGAGCAAATGGTGTTTGTGACTGAACTTACTATTGTGATACAGTACCTTATGGTGTATATGGAATCCATGTTACTCAGATAATGTCACCAACAAAGATAGCACGACAGTCTAACAGAGATAAACTCAAGCTAGTAACTTTAAAAGGTGTCTCAGATTTTTTATCAATAAACGTTTTCTATATGTCGATGGTTTACAATTTTGCACAATATTTCATTCTTTGATTTTATCAACAATCAGCTTGTTCTAACTTTTGGTCCTTAATTACTGCAACTGAATTATTAGACAAGGACAAAATGGTTATTTGTCTCGGACCTTGGGTAAGTTCACAGATACGACAACAAATTACTGTTTTATGCACATATTCTATTTCAAACCTATTCACAATATTGTTATGGCTGTCAAGGTGACAACCAGGAAGTGATCTATGAAATCGGGTTTTTATCAAGTCGTTCTCCTACACCAGACAGTCGTTTTCGTGATCATGTCAGCTAGTACATTTACAAGGTACATAGCTATCTTTATTGAATAGGGAAGTACAAAACTTCATGACAATAACTTCGCAGGCTGTTATCTGCGAGCAATTCTAGTCTTGTTTGTGTTTTCAGGGTTGTACTGAATTCAGGAAACTGTTACACAACAGTAACTTACTGGAAATAACGAAAACATACTAGGAAACAAACAAAAAAGATATATGGTTTAACTGAATTTGACATGGAAAATAGAAAATACCAACTTATCAACATCATAATCCAAACTTAAGTCAGTTAAACTAGGTCAAAATGTGTACAAAAGAAAGATTTCACAGACATTCTTGAAAAAAGCATAAGGACTATAAGACCAGGTATTTCGGAAGATTTAGCGTCTTCTGCTTTATCGACGACACCCTCCATGTTAATATAAGACTATCAGTTTAGTCATGTCACGTTCTCAAATAATAAACATGCATACAACAAAGGCACCACCAGGCAAACTAACGAGCATCAAACACGTCCAGATTATTAAGGCCCCTCCACAATGTTTGATACTGACTATATAATGACCTACAAATTGTGTAAGTAAATCGTGAATTGAAGCGGATAACCGCATTGACATTTGGGCTTAATACATAAACTCGAAAGATACAAATGCTTTGGAAGAAAGGATTTTAAACATTGTATATATTACAGAGCTTATCAAAACCGTGTTTTACAGTGTCCATTATAAATACCTATTAAGAAATGAAGGATACTTAAGATTATTTCGTGATCTTCATTTTGTAGATCTCTCTATTTTGTACATTATGTTTCTATATAGTAGTCACCCTGCTTCCCCCGTCCTATTAAAAGGTGTTTGCATTTGTTATTCAATGGTTTATGCCTAATATCTTAATAAGCATGTGAAACACCAGTAACGGACAGATCCACCAGGATTAGAGTAATTTATGTTGAAGTTTTGTGGTAGAAACTATGATTTCATCTGAAACTGTTATATTTCCATGTTCAATATGACGTTAGATTTTTTATGCCTGGTTGTCTGTTGTTGTTAACCTTGTTCGTATCACTTACTAATTGATCTCAAAGATTTACGTAACATGTGTCATCAACACTCAGGAACAATTGGTCATATTCTCCTTGTCCATTTAAAGTACTCTGTGTAAAGTTTCTCTGTTTATATATGGTCTATTAGTGACGAAATTCCTACCTGTAAAACTTTTTAACTTCTTATTCATGTAGCTACACTATATTACTTAACTGTATGCGACCTGTTTAAATGCGACATTCATATCTAAATATATATCTTCCAGCACAAGTTTATCTATACCACATTATCTTTCAGCTGTAAATTTGGTTGTCATATTATGCCTTCATCCATTTATATTGTGTTTACCAGCAGATACACATATACATGCATAATAATGGATATTTTTTTCTGTAGCTTTCAAACATTTTAATGATTTTGTGAAATCAGTAACCGTTAACGCTGCATAAAAGCTAGCTGAATTTCAAAAGTGAAGACGAAGGAATGATTAAAAACACATATATATATTTTCTTAAATTCTCCATAGAAAGTTATCTTTTTTTTAATCAAGGCAATGTGAGCTAATGAGGTATTGCAGCGTCCATCATCAGTTCCACAGCTTTTCCAACTACATATGATTTTGACAAGTGTTTTGGTCAGTGACAATATATGCATGGGTGATGGGGGAATCAATTTTGTGTAATCGGTCGGTCTCATCAGGCCGTGGACCTTAGCCATATAGCGTAAATAGATGTAATCTTTACACTTCATCTTCTGTATTTGTTATCAAGGTTTGTTTCAAGGTATCTTTGCGAGTGACGGGGTCTTTGGATCAAGGGTCTATAAAGGGGCAGGTTTCAATAGGGGAAATAGAGACGAGTAAAAAATCAATCCTATAATAGCCTTCATTACCTATTTATAAGGTGCTATATTTAAATACAACATACCGGATGTTACCCTGTTGGTACATATTACACATGAACATTCTTGTGTACACTACACAATGCTACATAAATGTGAGTACATGTCTGTGCCATTGTAGTGAAAAGCCAAAACAATGAACAACAAACGTAACTGATAATTGGTACTTATTGCGGATATACTTTTGATACACTCTTTACCGACCACGTCTACCTGGAATACTCCTTGCACGTCTTCACCATGTTTGATTTTGATAACAGAGACAATATACCACCATTTGGCGAGGTAAGTCAACCCTGATGTTTCTGATACTGCAATATTTATCCCTCTATACAATGAGTAGGTCATAAGAAGTTTCTATGCTTTCCCTGCGTTTTCTATTTTCAAAACACTGAAGCAGACGAGATCGTGGCAATATGGCGTCCTCATTTTTTAAAACATTTTCAGCTCTAGTCAATAGTACAGCTCATTTACCTTCTCGATGTTCCATATAACTACCTGTCATTTCACACGAAAATGTAACATCATACCTGAGTAAAAGGGAGCAATACAATGCTAATTTTGAATACTAAACACTGCTTGACGTCAAGCTGACAATGGGCGATTTACATGTTTTGCCTCTTCTGTATCTAACTCTGAATTTGAATTTAAGGGTGATATTCACTTTTGTAATTTGTACAAGTATTGTTAACTTGATGAAGCATGTTTTCAAGCAAACGACATGCGATCTAGCAAACTGAGAATGTTCTTGGTATGACAATATTTTGACTTGTATATCAGCATGAGAGATGAAACCGTTGACATACCTTGTTCAGATGATATAAACTTCAAATTGTATATTTTAGTAAACAATTTAAACGCAATACAGCTGAATATTGTACGTAGATGAACATTCAAGAACAGTTTTTCTACTGAGACATGTGTCCCTAAGCTGATTACAATGGTATCGTGATTTTTTTTTTTTTTTTTTTGTAATTTTTTATTTTTAAGCATTTTTTACAAGTATAGTTAACATCACATAAGCATACACACACTCCACACACAGAAACTTGCATACCTGTATAGGATTGTAACTATTTGTGAATCAATAACTTAAGTATATTGTAGATAATATCCTAGTTTACACAACATTCTTATCTTCATAGTTGCCATCAGCATTAGAATATTGCAATCAGGATTCATCCATAGATATATAATTAAGAAAATATGGTCTACAAAAACCAATTACCATTTCTATATACACAACAAAACACATTACACACACACACACACACACACACTTTCCTTCCACATAGAGAGACAGAGAAAAAGAAAGAGAAGAAAAGAGAGGGTGATAGTGGGCTAAACATTCATATCACATCTATGTATCTCACTCACCAACAATTTCTAATCTTTTTCACTTACATTTTGAAACCCTCACACACTTTAGAGGAGAATAGCAGAGATAAAAAGAGACAAGCAGCAAGGAACAAGACAGAGGGCTAGTGGAAGAGAGAAAAATTATATATGAGTATATTGAAAATCTAAAATACACAATGAAAGGTCATTTTATTCTTTGTAAAGTCTGCTAGTCCTGGAGAAATTTTGAGCTGGTGAAGATTTTATCATGAATATTAAGATAGTATCATTAAGTAGTATTAAGTACACATACTATTGAATGGTTCATCAAGTAACATTTATATATACATGTATGAGTAAAGCTTTATGATGTAGGTATATGAAAACTATGAGTATGATTGAAAGAGAAAGGGTGAAAAAAAAAATATATATATATATATACTATATTGGCCTAGTAATTATAATGTTATTATACAGCATCAGAGAGTAAAACCAACTGAGGGAAGACTACAGTATTGATACTACACAGTAAAATGAAACTACATCGGTCTATATAATGCATGCAGTTATTTCAGCATAATCAAGTTATCCTAGTGCAGATTGTAAAATGTTTACATACATTATGTCTGAAAAAACTCATACAACAATAGACACATAATAAATCATAGATTATTAAGGGTTTTCATTTTACAGTGAAGTATATTTACCTGCACAAATTATTATGCAATTTCTATCAAAGACTTCCATTTTCTCCATTCATTTTCAAATCTGACCTTTTTGGAGTCCCCTTGACTATTTGCTATATATTTCTGAACAGAGTAGTATTCTTTGATAAAATTTACAAATGCATTAATGTTTAATCTTCTATGATAGCATCTAGTCTTATAGATATAATTCTTAATAATTATTAGTATTACATTGTCAATTTTTGCTGATGTAAGCATTTGATGTTGTAATGAAAATCCAAAGAGAAATTTTTCTTTATTATAAGCAAAAGGAATAACAAGTGCTTCTAGAAGTACTTCAAGACTTTGTAAAAAATTTTGTACTTCTTGACATTCCCACATGATGTGGTATCGTGATTTACGCATTTGAAATAATCTGCCATACCAGTAGAGTTTTAAATCATAGAATGAACAAGTACCAATATATCAACAAAATCACCATAAAGAAGCTCACACGATATACGATTTACAAAAGACACAAGTGAATAGCACCTTTTCATTATTTAGAGTAGAATACAGCAGAGCAAACCAATGATTTAAACTACACCATACAAGGGCGACATACGAACAAACAAATAATTCACTGAACGATTCATGAAAAAATACCAGTAGAATAAGACCAAACCGACGAGCATCACACACGTCAAGCTTCATATCGTACACGGAAATAGAACATGTCTCGATGAGATCACAATGACGACCGTAAAACTTCCTCGGGATGTTAAACGACTTGCATCGACATCTTTTGAAAACCAGTGTTAAAAGTAGCTCACGATTTCACTGATCCTGGGCAATATGACCAAGTACTCGGAACAATTTTACATTTATATTTATTCCAGTGCCTTTTCACTTTGAAACAACCTCATCTTTAATCAAGATTGTCTCTCTAGGGGCTGAAAATCACAAGATAAGTTTTGTTTGCTTTATGCGAAAATAAATGAATAACGTCGACATAAGATTTGCACTATAATTTACTGAAGTTTAACTTTATTTTGTTTGCCTTAGTGTAAATTTGTTTTCGTCAGACAGACAGCTTTACTTTGTCTGGTTAGTGTAAATCTGTATGTGTTAGGTAGCTTTACATTGTCTGCCCTAGTGTACATCTGTATGTGTTAGACAGACTTTATCTACTTGGTGTAAATCTGTTTGTATTAGACAGACAGCTTTACTTTATCTACTTAGTGTAAATCTGTATGTGTTAGACAGCATTACCTTGTCTGCTTACTGTAAATATGTTTATTTTAGACAGACAGCTTGACTTTATCTGCCCTAATGTAAATCTGTCTGCCTTACTGTAAATCTGTTTGTGTTAGGCAGACAACATTACTTTATATGCTTACTGTAAATCTGTACAAAAAGTATGTGTTAGACAGTTTTACTTTGTCTGCCTTATTTTAAATGTCTGTGTCATACCCGAGTATAGCTTTGTCAGACCGACGAGACAGAAAGCTTAATTTTGTCTGCATAAGTTTTGTCAGACTAATATCTGTTTGGTTCAGACAGACAGCTTTACTTTTCATGACAGAGTATAAATCTGTTTTTTTAGGACAGACAACTTAATTTTATCTGCCTTAGTGTAAACTGGTTTTTGTCAGGCCGACACCTGCTTGTGTCAGACAGGCAGTTCTATTGTGTCTGCCTTAGCAATTTTATTGGCACATTACATGAAGATTAGCGGTCGGGTGTTAATGAATAATTGATCTGTTATATGTGACTATTTTGCTACGCTTCGCTGAATGTAATCATTCACGTCCTTTTTAGTGTAAATGATATGTGACTTACATTTATACAAATTGTGCACTGGTTAAAGCAGACAAGATTGGATCAGTATTCATGTGTCTGCAATATTACCTTACAATGCATATATTTCGTTAAATCACAGTCATATCTCGCTACGTTGCTGTATTTGCTATTTAAAGGCTTTGTAACAAAGCGGAATATTGAACTTAACGTTCACCGTAATTAAAATCAATAGAATGCATTGATCTTTACTCAATCTGAAATGACGTCATGGCGTGTCTCATCCAACTGGCTCCAGACCAGGGCCCTTAAAAGTCAAAACAGTAATAACAAAGTGTTCACTTCAACTTTCTCTTTACATTTAAGAAATGTGTTTACCCTTACCCAACTCTTAAATTTCAACAAATGACCATTTGACCTCTTTATATGCGCTTCTTGGGATCGCAATAACATACATCAATGATTTCCTTCTAGTAAAAATAGTTTTCAATCAAATTCAGTTTCATTCAATCAAACTGACCTTTGAGTCATGGACATCATTTTATTACACAACATGCACTAACAGAGAAATCAAAGAACACTGCTTCAAAATTTAAATACAAAACCATTTCTTTCAGACGTAAATATGTTATCCTAGCAGTTTTAGGACTTCAACGATTAGATTTAACTCCGCATGTTGTGACTTCCTAAGAACATCCCGGAAAGTGACCATGATCATAAGTAATGTTCTCTTTTTTAAGGATAAAATTAACAATCACGTCTAAATGAGGAGAAAATGTTTTCCCTTCATTTACTCTTTATGTCCCCTATTTCCATGTTCATGTATACTCATTGAAACAATTATTCAAAACATTTTCAGCACTACGTCTCTTTAAAGAGATAATTATCGCGTCAAAACATTTGCGTTTCAACAACACATTTCACTCTAATTTAGAATTATCTAGTTCTTAAGAGACATTTGTTCGTGTGTGTGTGTTTTTTTTTTTTTTTTTTTTTTAACTTTTCCAGTTTAACGTATTTGACAATAATAACTAGTTGAATATATGGCACGTTATATACATGGTGATATATTTTGATCAACTTTATTCTTATCTATATTTTGGTCACATTTAGTTTTCAACGTTCGATGAAAACATACATCGGAAAGCGCTGATTGGTTTTATTGAAACAATCTTTTTCATGGAGATAACAGAATTCTACATTGATAGAAAAATATTAATAACTAAGAATATTAATAACTAAGAAGCTAAATGCATCTGAGAGTCAAGGCACTTGAGGGAAATATTTAGAATGACTAAAATGTAATATATTTCATTCGTACTTTCTATAAAGGAACTACGTGATGCTATTGATAAAGGAGATATTGTCGGCTTGAGACAGACCATCTGTAAAGGAGCTGACATCAAACTTCAATTTGGAAAGGTACATTTACTGTTTGCAAATATATATATATTTGTATATATTGTTTTTATTCTCGAAATAACATATCACTAAACAAAATCTTGATTATGGTACAGCTGTTTCTAACTTTCAGAGCATTTCAAGGTATAGGTTTGTTCACATTAAATTGAATATAATGCTGTTACAAAAGAAAATGAGATGATCAATTTGTTTTTATATCCGCAGTATCATGCTACGCCTTTACATTTTGCATGTAAAAAACAAAGCCTTGAAATTGTGGAAGAGTTAATCAAGAAAGGCGCTGATATAAATTCAACGGACGGGGTAAGTTTTTCCACTCAAGTATTTCTATCTACGCAAAAACATTATGACAATAAATATAGGGTTACAATTTGATGAAGAAGAAAAATAGACAAGTTGATTTAACAAGTGATGATGATGTAAATCATATAAAAATTCCTCAGATACACAATTTAATGCATTTATATAGGGTGGCGTCGTAATAACGCCTCTCGCCTTTCAGCTAGGCATCAAGGTTTCGATACCTCAAGTGAACGTGTAAAGGTATGGAGTCACCTGTCCGACCACTCTGGGTTTCCATAAATACTCCGGTTTCCCCAAAAAAACACTCCTCAATTGCATTCATCTGAGCCCCAACAAGCCTGTTTAATACACACAAATATGAACAGATAACTTGTCAAGTTTGTCTTTAAAGAAGAGATAAAGAGTACTGATTTGATATACTATGAAGCCATATGTGCCTAAAATAATATTTGGGTAATAATGGTACGTAAACTGTTCCATTTATTTGCAAATTTAGTACAGTAACATACCACTTAAGTGCACTGTTTCATATGAAAATTTATCTAGGGGTAAAAAACAGAATAATACTGCGTGACCATCAAATATGAAACATGTGGAAGCTGGGAAATAACATTTAAGTTTATCGTAGTGAAACGATTACGAAATATGACAGTTAGGTAAGTTACATCATATCCATTGTTTCCATAATATCATTTAGATGTTCTAGACTCTTAGGCAGATTAAGCATTCCTACTTATTTATTTTATGTCAGTTTCTTAGCTAGTGTTTGTATTCACATGAAACAATAATGTCGACCGCGACATTTTGACCGCTTTCACACTCTAGATAGACATTGCATTGCAGTCCTTATAATCAGTAGATGTAGCACAGTTCCTTATTTCCAGAAAGTTACCCCTAGACTAAATCATTCACTTATTGGCAAAAGATGTTTTTTCAAAAGAAGAGACAATAAAGCAAATATAGAAATATGTCAGTCGAAACAAAGGCTGACAAATGTAAATTTAACATAAAAATTATCTATTTGGTAGACATTTGAACGTCTTGTAATTTTCAGATCAACGACCGACCATTGCATGAAGCAGTTAGGTTTGGTGTACTTTCTGTATTGTCGTTTCTACTTGAGAAGAAGGCAGACCCTGACGTACAAAATAATGTAAATAATTTCCTTATTCCATTCTGAATCATGTAAATTGACATGACTTGTATATATATGGTAAGGTAGAATGATAACTCCAAGACATTTTTAATATCTGAGATTTACATACTGAAATTAGATAATTTCATGATGTTAATATATATAAAAAAAATCTCTTTAACTGAAATGTAGCCATGTCTTTCCTAAACAAATTTTTCATTCTATCCTACTACTGAAATTTTCTTGAGATACATGTTTAAATATTGTGGTGTCAGTAAAAGGTGATGGTAATTTGGCTACAATATTAGTACATAGCCTCTCAAAAAGTGTAAATGATGTTATTTATGTTGATCGATGACCTACAAATCTACAGCTGTGTCCTTCGTTGGTGATGTCGGGATGCCGCCATAGTTTTCGTGAAACTGACCGCGAGATCAACTATTGGTGGTCCATGAACTGTTTACAGGGGTGTATTGTGACTGTTAGGGAAAGACAATTTTGAGATTGAGCATAACCAACGGGTTCTACATGGATGGAACAGCTGCATGTTTAGTTGGTTCTATCGAATCTTAAAGTCCATAAAGATAAAAAAAAAAAAAATTTTCTTCATATGTAGAGAAATAAACATTTCAGTATGTTAATTTGACACTTTGAATATTTGTGGTTCTGCATATAAATTATTCACACATACAATCAATCAACTTATATCAACGGATATTTCCGAATAATTTACATGTACAAACGCAATAGCACAAAACGAGTATGACGGTAGTTGGATATCGTTTCGGGTGGTTTCTTAGAATAAAGGTCCAAATTGGAAGTTGATGGGACTTTTACACCGGTTTTTATACAATGAAAACTTCCTATCATCCAGTTTGATTCATGTTTTGCCTAAAAATATCAAAAATGAAAAGTGATTTGCTCGTGCTCAAACTTTGCATCCACTTATTAATAGACATATATTTTTGATGTAGAAAACTCACGTTGTCCACCATATTTATTCGACCTAACTACTGAACTAAATCATTTATGTGACTTTTGTAGTATCATAGAGATTATAAACGTCCTTGTACTTTTAAATGATACTAAACGATATGTTCCCATCTTAAAGCGTTTCAAAAAATTTCCCTTTATTCCAAAACAGCTCAATAAAGGGAAATCACAGAAGCTAGTTTGCTTCGTATATAATCCGAATGTTTTACATAAAGTACATTTTAAAGAAAATTTAATAAACGATATAAATTCATTGCTTTATTTGTTTTGCACAACCAGCAAATATTTTGAATTTTACGCTACATTTATCAGAATTAACGATGTCTTTTTTCATAGTATGGCGATAGCCCGTTAATGTATTGTTTCGACACTGCAAGATTTAGAGCAAATGGGTGGACGAAAAAGGCAAAGGTACTCCTGAAGCATGGCGCAATGAAAGATTTAAAGAATAATGTATGTGCTTGCGACATTATCCGTTTGAATCATTGTCAATATTTTGTATAAAATATCACATGGGTAACATATTAAAAGAAACATTAAGAGTTAAGATTATGCTATTAAATCTGTCCGCATTGTGATGTGAAATTCTGTTTCTTGTCAAGTCTTTCTGAGAAACTATCTTTGGCCCAACCGCCATCTTCGCGTATGTATGTGTGTTTATTCTGATTCGTAACGTCGGTTTTACATACTGTGATTTATATTTTTTGAAAATCAATTGATTAATCGGCATTCCTTCAATATTTACGAAACAGCATGGAAAGGTTGCAGCTGATAACCTATACACTTTTCTGGAAATGGTTCGAAATGGCAAAAGTATTGAAAAGGAGATTACGACCCCTGAGGAACTCGCGGAAGCTTATCATCTCTATGACGTACTGAGTGAGGTAAATGAAAACCAAATAATAGTTTAAGATAACGAAAAGCGTGACATTATCTCCCGCTATTAAAAAGAATCACATATATATGTTGATATTACAAAATGTTCAATTATATTTGTAACCTTTAATTGAGGGGAGAAATTAAATGGAGATTTTCTACTAAAGTACTAGCTCGATCCCTGTACAACGTTTTGAGCACTTGATAATTACCTTTATTGGTTTAAGAGAACTGTTCTTTGAAAATAGAGAACTTTTTGACGTGGCCTTTCTGTTTCCATGGTAAAGGAAAAAGGTATTTACTCTGAGAACCTCCCGAGCGCAAAATATACTACCAGCTTATTAAGTGTAAACAGTTTTGGTTTAAGAGCACTGGTCTAGAAAAACTATCATTTGTGATGAGGGTTATCTTTTTCAATGCTGAAAGAACAAACTAACTATGGCATTATCCTAAGAAAGTTTTGTGGAGTTGAGTGAGATTGTTTCGAAACCCGGAAAGGAAAGCTAACGCTAATTTTGTGTTTGCTGACTGTATTTCCATGGCAACAGTAAAACTATTTTAAAAGATGAAAAGTCGTCAATAGGAAAAAACCAGTGCATCAGTTAATATATACAGAAAAGTTTGTTGAGTTGAATGGTACGGTTTTGCAGTGTTAGTCTGGAAAGGAAAGTAAACAATATTTTGGTATTTTTGTTGTTTTGTGTTTGAAGGCTGACGGAAAGGGAGAGCAGTTACTATTGGAGGTTGTACAATCATTGGACGCAGATCAACCCACGTGTCATAATCAGAACTTGAAGGAAATGTGTAAATCTGCCTTGTCAATACTACGGACTAGAGTAAGTCTAGAACAATAACACAACGATGTATAAGTCTTTCTCATAAGTTAATGATAAAGCAGAAGACAACAACCCTTAATGGATGCCCTCAATTTACTTTAATGTGATTGTTGTCATGTGACACATAAAATGCGGGATAAAACAGACAACTCCTCATTAGTTTGATAAACTTTATAAAAATTGAAAGTCATCTGTTTGTGATAGCAGTTATGATATGTTTTTAAAGAAAATTCACAGAATCCCCCCGTTGTTTTACGAAGGTAAAGTAGCTCTATCTCACAATGGTTAGGGAAGAAATTCCACAGGCGCAATGGCACTCACAGTAGTGTCACGTGATTAGTTTACCATATTACAAATGGGTGACGTCATTCATAATGTTGCTATGCACACAGTTCAATATGTAACGGGTTTTTCTGTAAGTTGATGATCAAAGTTATACAACATACATCTGTTAAGTTAAAGAGATTGAGGGGTCAGTACCTGCCAACCTCATGCTGCCCATTGAAATTCGAGATGAGATATTTCTGTTTACAATACAAGCCCCTAGCACGATTCTATTTTATCTTTCTTTGGCACTAAATATGATGTCATGAAATTATGACGTCATAATTAAAACAAACAAAAATAATAATCTAATGACATCTCCACTATGTTTATCACACACTGTGTGTGTATATGTGTGCGTGTGTACGTGTGCGTGATGTTACTGAACAAATTATTATTATTACATTCTTAACGGCCTGTCAAGACATAAATGGTCAATATAAGGGCCAACAAACGGTAAAACACACAGCGATCCAAAAGGAAATAACATTAAACAAACCAAAAGGTAAAAGACAAATGTTAAAAATCTTAAATGGGTATGTTAACACAAAAGATTAAAATGGTACGTCATCGTCTATTATATAGACCAACATCTTTCAGGTAATGTAGAATTTTACAAATCTCAACAGTTTCACATTTTAGACATGTAATGTTACAACACAAACATTTTCGAGTAGACAGAAGGTCAATGCACTCCAACATGTTTAACGGTGAATGGCTCATCGAATCCTATGCACCAAGGATTCTTCGCCTTTCAACATATATGAATGTGTAAGGTATGTATGACCCATCCGAAGACGGGCAAGGCCAACTTCGTCTCGGTGGTTGTCTCTATAGCATGGAGACCATTCACTGATAACAGGTTTAACGGAGTGTTATTGGTATAGGTATTCCAATCCTCCTGTCACTGAGCTTTAAAAAATTGTTTAATAAAATAATAAGGTGGTAGCGATAAAGCTTCCTTTGCGGCACGATATGCTTTTCCATTGCCTGGTATTCTCATGTGCCCAGGAACCCAGCAAAAAGCAATACGAAAGTTAAAGGCAAGTTCATGATGTAGAATTAAGGTATTAAGAATGAAAATATTTTTGATATTTCTACTGCTCTCATTGCTTTGTTTCTTTGAAGGGCGAGGTAGATAGCTCGTGCATCTGGTTAGTTTTATTATAAACATACTTACTACATAGCGTCTTAATCACTTGATGTACTCGTGTAATACATTTGTGTATAACATAAGTGACAGTGATACATTGTGACGTCGATAGACGTATTATGACGTCACAATCAAGACGATTAATACGATCAACATTGGACAACTTTCTTGCTGCAATATCTGCAGTCTCACGTGTTCCTGTATAAAACAGGATTTTGAATTCGTTACCATTTCAATAGCGATTTATCAAACACAACACAGCTTTGTATATATTTTCATTTTATTATAGCCCGGCTCACATGAAAGGAATTGGTATTTTATGCCACATATGAAATAGAGAATAGTGAAATTGTCTTTGTATGATTAAATAACACCATTTATTATTATTCTTTTTAGGATTGGACATCACCCTGGGAAATGTTGGATGGTAAGTGAAACTAAATAACCCCAACAACATCCCCATCCACCCCTCATCTCCCAATACCCCTCGTATATGGTCCTTACTATATAAATGCAAATATGAATTTATTCATTCATCTGTTGACGCTTCATCTTTTTTTATATGAAATATACTTTTTTCTAACCAGATATGAACCTGGTTTTGTGTATAAAACAAAATAATAGTTCTATTTTTGTGCAGATGTTCCTAGCGAAATTCATCAGTTAGGAACTATCACTGAAGACATGTTCCTACGTTCAATGGCGACAAAGCATGTACAGCCGAAGTATATCCGATTAATGGTTGTCGGAGACGTCGGTGTTGGTAAAACATCTCTGTGTCTGAACCTCATTGATGAAGCGAGAGAGGCTGCTCCTACAGACGGAATAAACGTGTTCATTCAAAATTACATTGTTGACATGAAAACAGGAAAATGGCAGAAGTTGTCGGATAAAGAGATACAAAACGTATCAACGAAAATACTATCTACGGTATGTAGAGCTGAAAATAAATCTAAAAGGAGAAATTTACCACAACCAGCCACTTCCGGAGAAACGGCGGAAACGGAAGTTTATTTAAGGGCAAATAAATCTACAAGGCAAGGTAACTATTCAGAATGAGTTGAAACTTAGTGCTGTTCTTATTTCTCTTGGCTAAATATCCCATATGATATTCATTTACTGATGATACGGTTAATTTTCATTAACTATATCTTTATATTAGTAATCTGTTATAGATCTTATAAATTGTGTCAGGAATCATTGAGGAAAGGCTGCTTTTAACAAGTTTATTTCTATCTCGATTCAGCCTTCTTAAGCGGACTAGTCAGCCTTTCTTTCGCGAGTCAGCCTGACTTAAGAACACATTCGTTCTTGCCAATATTCTGCTGTGTAATCTAACGGTTCATTTAACTGATTCACATCTTTTAGAAGCATCCGATAGTCCTCCAACTCCACCAGCAAAAAGAAGGAGATCAGACTCGGATAAAACTAGAATCACACTCAAAAAAGTGAACACGACTGGTATGGTGAGAGACGAGGACGCTTTTCTCTCCATTTGGGATTTTGCTGGTGATGAAATTTACGAGGCAACACATCATATCTTCATGAGCCCTGACGCCGTATACATCATCGTTTTCAATGCGGAAGCATGCCTACAAGATGATAGAAATCTTGGTAAGCAGGATTTGTTATCGATATAACACAACACCGAGTTATCTCCCATAACCTATATGTCCTAACACTATCTCCGATTGAAGAGCAGATTTGAGAATTGTTATCTTCCTGTCCATCATTACCAAACAACGATAATGAGCTCCCTTCGACAGATAAAGGACATTCCTACGGTATAAAATTGTTTGGGTGGGCGCTTTTAAAAACAAAAAAAATACCAACATGACCTAAACTCAATTTCAATAGAACTAAGGCAAAAAAAAGAGCTGTAGAAATATCTAAAGGGAGACGCCTAAATAAGTTAACGGAGAAATTGACGAGATGTGCTCTTGAATAGTAAGCGTCATATGCTTCTTCGTCGACGGCCACAATGTTAATCTTGGACATGTCTCAGGTATTACCAATATTGCCACCGTAGAAAAATTAACTTTCCTGCTCAGAGATTTCCTCGGACATTCGACCGATCAGCTATTTGATATCGTTTGTCAATATCATATTCTTTATGTGACAGTAATACGTATCGGATCGGTTTTACAGTCGTATTGAGACACTAAAATAAACGGAAATGAATCTGAATTTTGAAAACAAAATCATAAATCGAAATAAATAAACCGATTCCTTATGAAATGAGAACAATAATACCAATGCTTATGGCTGTGACCTGTTCAAAATATGTTTTTCTAAAAACGAAATCAAAATTAAGATCAAAACATTGGTGATTGACACCCAATTCCAAACCTGTGAGGAAGACTACTGGCTCAAATCAAAACATTGGTGATTGACACCCAATTCCAAACCTGTGAGGAAGACTACTGGCTAAAATCAAAACATTGGTGATTGACACCCAATTCCATACCTGTGAGGAAGACTACTGGCTCAAATCAAACACCATCTTTGGTGATTGACACCCAATTTCAAACCTGTGAGG
Source organism: Ylistrum balloti (assembly GCF_031769215.1). NCBI lineage: Eukaryota > Metazoa > Mollusca > Bivalvia > Pectinida > Pectinidae > Ylistrum > Ylistrum balloti. The sequence continues at coordinate 35,526 of NW_026782823.1, read as the reverse complement.
AAGACTACTGGCTCAGATCAAAACATAGGTGAGTGACACCCAATTCCAAACCTGTGAGGAAGACTACTGGCTCAAATCAAAACATTGGTGATTGACACCCAATTCCAAACCTGTAGGAAGACTACTGGCTCAAATCAAACACCATCTTTGGTGATTGACTCCCAATTCCAAACCTGTGAGGAAGACTATTGGCTCAAATCAAAACATTGGTGATTGACACCCAATTCCAAACCTGTAACGAAGACTACTGGCTAAAATCAAAACATTGGTGATTGACACCCAATTCCATACCTGTGAGGAAGACTAATGGCTCAAATCAAACACCATCTTTGGTGATTGACACCCAATTTCAAACCTGTGAGGAAGACTACTGGCTCAGATCAAAACATAGGTGAGTGACACCCAATTCCAAACCTGTGAGGAAGACTACTGGCTCAAATCAAAACATTGGTGATTGACACCCAATTCCAAACCTATGAGGAAGACTACTGGCTCAAATCAAACACCATCTTTGGTGATTGACTCCCAATTCCAAACCTGTGAGGAAGACTATTGGCTCAAATCAAACACCATCTTTGGTGATTGACACCCAATTCCAAACCTGTGAGGAAGACTACTGGCTAAAATCAAAACATTGGTGATTGACACCCAATTCCAAACCTGTGAGGAAGACTACTGGCTCAAATCAAAACATTGGTGATTGACACCCAATTCCAAACCTGTGAGGAAGACTACTGGCTCAAATCAAACACCATCTTTGGTGATTGACACCCAATTCCAAACCTGTGAGGAAGACTACTGGCTAAAATCAAAACATTGGTGATTGACACCCAATTCCAAACCTGTGAGGAAGACTACTGGCTAAGATCAAAACATAGGTGATTAACACCCAATTCCAAACCTGTGAGGAAGGCTACTGGCTCAAATCAAAACATTGGTGATTGACACCCAATTCCAAACCTGTGAGGAAGACTACTGGCTCAAATAAAACACAATCTTTGGTGACTGACACCCAATTCCAAACCTGTGAGGAAGACTACTGGCTAAAATCAAACACCATCTTTTTTGTTTTTCTATTTAAACGTTACGAATAAATTCATTATTTGTCTTGGCACTTGATTCTACTTTTAACACAGGGCATTTGCATCTTCATTTAGTATGAAAATAATTTTGTTATCTCACTGTTTTTATGTTATGCAATCCTATATATGATAGAGGAACTGGTTTATAATTTTAGGGCTTGTATCGATATAGATATTTTAATTTTAAATGTGTTATAATTTTACCATTGACAGACAATATGTATAAATGGCAAGACGTGATCAGAACGTATTCAACAAACTTCACAAGAACGAAAACGTCACACAAGTCTCCCCCTATCATACTTGTAGGATCCCATTTGGACAGGCTAGGCGATTCAGTAAGTATCTTCTACAAAGATTATCAATATTATCGGATGTTGAACTTGTCCACCTAGCAACATCTCGGTTGATGTCAAAACTAACAACACAGAGTTTCGAAATATGCTGGTTGGGAAAATCGTGTTTGTTTTTGTTTAAAAACTATTTCTTCTTTCTCTTTGTTGACTTGATAGTAACGGAACACCAGGTATTATTCTCCTTTTCAGAAGTTTTCGTGGAAATCTTCACTTTGTTCATATTTTGTCCATGTTTTCTGGACTTTGAGTTAAGATTGTGATTATGTTGACATGTTCGTTAATTATTATTTAATCAGAATTACTTTTGTTTACAGGATGAAAAAAGAAAAAAAAGCAAAATTCAGCTGATGGGAAAAATGAAGCAAGTTTCAAGCAGCACTCAGCTTTACTTTGTTGACAATACAAACAAACACGACTCTAGTATCCAGCGAATCAGGGACGAAATAGTGACATCGGCAAAGTTCCAAGAAAACTGGAATAAAAGGATACCAGCCACATGGGTGGCTATTGACATCGAATTGCGGATGCTGAAACAGCAGAAACGTTACATCATGCGATTTTCTGAAGTCCTCGACATTGACAAACGTAATGAAGTTTCTATTGATGATACAGAGGAAATGAAAAGTTGTTTGAGGTAAAATATTTAGTTTATAAGACATACCTATGGCAACTAACTTCGCCCCTCTGTTGGCTGGTTTTTGTTCCAATGCGAGGCTGAATTTTATTGAAGAGCTTATCGAAACAGATCACTAACTCCCTGCAAAATCGTTTATTTTCACCTTCAGATATATTGATTACGTCTTGTGTTTATAATACAAGAAATTCAATGACTATATCCATCATCTATATCCACCGAAAAGCAAAGATATCAAGTTGTATGATAAACGTGATGCTTTTAATTTCCCTATTGAGAATTTTCCAATTCTGGATATTCTGCCTCTCCAACCTATGGCATTTACATGTCACAGTTGATTCAGTATTGAAGGGCCTGTTCCCATTATCATGATTTCCGTGCAAGAAGACTTCATCTTACCGACAAACATTTAACACAAAGGTTCAAAAGATGCAGATAGAAGAAAACTATGGGTTAACTTATGGTCACCATTGTGATCTCATTGAGAAATATTCTATTTCCTAATGCGACAGGAAGCTGGACGTATCTGATAATCGTTAGTTTGCTTGTTTGTTCCGCTGTTGTATACTTTGTTCTCATTTGAGAAGGTGACATTACGGATTGACCAAGGTTTACATGGCGGGTGTCGTCGATGAAGCAGAAGACGCTCACACTTCCGAAACGCCTGCTCTTATTATCCTTGCACTTTTTCGGGAGTCTCCGTGTAAATAGTTCTTTTGTTCATATTTTGCTCTTGTTTTATGGAATTTGAGTTTGAATTATGTTGGTATTTTCTTGATGTTTTTATTATGATTTATGCAATAGTGATGCGAACTTTAGATTGTTTTAAAATCACTCTGTAGTTTTTGGTTTTATATTTGCATTTCATATGATTTAACTTATCTTACGTTGCTTATAAGATGATTTCAAACTAAACAATTTTCGTTGAAGTCATGTGACTGTAAGGAGCCTATCGTGATCGTTGTCAGATCACAAGTCAACTCGATCGATGTGTAACTATATTCAGCTAATAATCTGACAAAGTCGTTTGAATTTTTCTTATGAGTCTTAATAGAAATGGAAAGCAAAAAAAATATCAAACAGGGCATTAATATTTACAAACAATACAGAATGATAATATTCTGAAGGCAAAACGAAATATAACATTAAATATACAGAATTGGAAATATTTCTTCTGATCTGTTTTTCTTCTTCTTTTAAACAGATACATGCATCTGACAGGACATATCTTATTTTTTGAAAATGAATTGGGAAGTTCTGTGGAATCGTTTATAGTAACACATCCTCAATGGATTGTGGATGCATTTCGCTGCATTATTAAAGCAGTGAGATTTGTAGAAACGCATGACGATGACAGTCTAAGACTTCATATCACTCAGTTTCAAATGTCCGGCATTCTGATCGAAGGATTGCTGAAAAGACTATGGCGATACTATGAAACTCATCAAGACATTCTTATCGAAATAATGCAGCGCTTACAACCACTTGTAGCTGTAGACAAGATCAATAATGAACTGGCTTGGATTGTTCCAAGCATGCTTAAATCAACAAATGGATCACCACTCTTCCAAGCGATATTATCTCATCCGGATGCTGTTGTATCTAAAACATTGTGTTTTGTTTTCAAATCAAACGTTTTGCCTGCAATATACGACAAACTATTAGCTGGATGTCTTTCTTCAAAACTTAAGATTAAAACAGATAAAGAAAGGAAGTCTATAATGGGAAGGGGAACCGCGTGCTTTATCTTAAACCGCGCATGTGACCTATTGCTGAGTTGCAAAGGATCTGTTGTCAGTTGCACACTTGTTAGCCGGAACCGAAACATACACTTTGGAGAGAAATGCTCATTTGTACGGAAGATTCTGTGTAACATTTTAAAAGACATATTCAAAAAGTTTCACCATGGCAACCTTGAATATGAATTGTGTTTACACTGTCGACACGATATTTGCGATGAAGACTGTCCAGTACCAATCATAGACATCGAAAAGGAGGGAAATGTGACTTGCTGTGAGAACAGCCCAGGAGAAACACATTCGCTCGACAAATCGGACGTTGAACCCTGGATCAATCCGGAAAAGGTAAGATCGTTAGGTACAATAAGACGGAAATTGAACACATAGGAAAAGAAATTAAAAAAACTTCTCATCTCTTCTTTGCAAGAATCCAGAAGAGTGAGAAACCTCAGCCAATAAACCCTGTATTCTCGCAATGTTCTAAAGCCATTGTTAAAAAGTGATAAACCTGACTCATTAGTTGTTGCATATTGCTCTTTAAAATCCTCATAAATCATATTGATATCACAACTATTGAACGAAACATTTCATAATCAATACAAATTTGACTCTTTGCTCTATTTTTATATTGTTTTTACAGAGTAACGAGAAAGCAGACAAAGGTAAGTGTTATACTTACATGTAAAAATACTTCTTTATCAAGTATTGGGTATGCAATAAAGAATATAATGAAGGATAAGGGTTTAATGTTGAAAAAGTTAACGTAAAATGTACCATAGAGTAAAGATGGGGATTATCATCAAGCAATATCAATGTTATCTTCCTACTTAAGTAATAGCTAAATGAAGAATTTGAGATTAGTTTATCTTTATTGTATTGTATTGCTATTTCATGACATTCCCCCTATCTTACCATGGTATCTGGTGGTTACAGACTTCCCCTTTATCATACACTGTGGTTTACTGATCGTGACAGTTGTTTCTAACTGTATATATATATAATGATTCACATGATAGTCAGCCTGCTTTTATTTATCGACTACCGGTATCCCGAAAATTTATTTTTTTATTTCTGTTTTTCATTCAAACTTCAATTCTTTTTACAACAATAATGAATAACCTGCTCATGACCATGGTAACCACGTAACGTCAAAGGCATGATGACAGGTTATCTGTTTATGAATACACTAATTAGCAGTGATTAAGAAGCAACATTAACTCCTATATGTTTCGTTCAACAACGCAGAAAAGTTATACAGCAGCAATAAAACTATAATGTAGCTTTGTTACAGTAATTATTCTATTCAATTTGTATTGGAAATTACACTCTCATACTTATGTGACGTATTAGAATTTGCTGCGGTGACCCCCACCAACCCCACCTATACTATATATATACACCTATGTGTCTTTGTACTGTCTTCCAGATTACGATTTGCCAACGGACGTCCTTCATTCACAGCCTACTGACTGGATGATTGCGATATTAAGTGATCGTTTCATTGGTGACAAGTACAACCTTCTCTTTTTGTTTCTTGGTTTGAACTCCACTGTTATAAACACCTGCAGAGGTTCTGACGCTATAGGGTCAGTAATTTGTAACCTCTTTGAAAGATGGAGGAATGACAAGGGCAAAGATGCAACGCTAATTAAACTCTTTAGCGGAATGCGGGAATTTTGCCTCGACGTAACTGGTGCTGAAGATGCAATAGCTAAAGAATATAAAAGGCGCTCTTCTGAGCACAATTGATACCTCATGGTGATATTAATATCGCCTCTGAATGTGTTCAAATAAGACGTTATTATAAGATTCTGCTACGTCGTGTAGTTCATGTCGTTACATATTTGATATACGTTGTCAGTACCCCCAACACTGTCATTGTATAATATATTCTACTGCATCAAAATCATACTCTAAAAAGTCTTTGACTGTGATGTATCGGATTTAAAATTTGTAGTGTAGTGATACTCATTTGTGTGCATTATTAACAATTCGTTATGATGACTCGGGTAAACTACAAGGTGAATGAGGTCAGTTGATACTAAAAATCAACCGCCTTACCCTTGAATTGACCAAGACCAACATACCGGATATGGTCAGTGAAACTAAAGGCGCTTGATCCTCAGCAACAGTTGATCTCATTTGTTTTTGTAATTCAAGGAGTCGCCATATAAATAAGTTTTTCACTTTTTATCCATATTTTCGCTTCAATTATTTTTTTTATAAATGTTTTGGTATTTCCTTGTGACCTTTGGGTAGATTTATGTAGCAATGGTTCATAGCCAAATCGTTAGCTCTGTTCTGTTACATTGCAAATATTGTAGCGAGTATTATAGTGGTGGTGGTGGTGGTGGTGGTGGTGTGTGTGTGTGTGTGTGTGTGTGTGTGCGTGCGTGCGTGCGTGCGTGCGTGAGTTATTTAATCTTTGAATCATTCATAATTCCCCAACCTGTTATTGGGTCAAGGCAAGTTCATTGTAACTGTTTCATTTATTTTCTCGAAAATCGTTGTCAGCGCTTTAGTAGCTTAATTTCGTGATAGATTCTTTCACAACCTTTAAAAAGCATCAAAATATCTTGTAAAATTTGAATTTAAGAATAATTTGGCATATACCAAGGTCACCGTTACTATTTAAAATTCATTGTCAGTATTTTCCTGTTTTCGTTCCTACAGGGACTCTCATCAAACCTCATACACATATACAGACTCAAAATTTATTTGACAATGTTGAGTTTTAAGGTTGTTGTTGTGTCATGATAAAGGTCATGGTTACTTTCTTAAGAAAGTCTAGTTGATCCTTGAGATGATGTTCATCTTTCACACTTTTAAAACACCAGTGATGAACCAGTATTGTCAAATTGTTATGATTATATATTACATTAACATTATTTAAAGAACTCTCTTTATTTATTTATCACAAATAAAATCCAAACAACATCGTTTTTATAAGTGATTAAAGTGTAAGAAGAGCTCCTGGGGCCAGCAGGGGACATGTATTGCTTTAGCAATAATCTGAATGATTGTTTATCTAGTGATAAAAATAATTGTAGACTATGTTTTTTTTTCTACTATGATTGTGCTTACAGTTAATTTGAAGTTTCGGAGTGAATATTACTCCTTTCTAGTGCTGATATTATATATAAAAAATCATAGTTCATTTCTGTTTGTGAACAAAGGTGGATTGTATGTGAATGACTTGTCATATATACATTAATATTACACACAAACTGAGCGGCCAGTCACAACAATGAATGTAATATTTTAAATATGATTATTTATGGTTGTCTTAAAATATCACTTTTATAGAATGTCTTATTTTTACGTCAGATGTTTGTCAAACTGTTGAAGCTTTGTATGCAATTTGATAACGGTATGAATTTATTACCATATAAAATACAAATAAATTATGGTATAATTTCAAATGCGTTGATATTGTTGTGAGTGTGGATTGGCTCATGTGAACTCGCCCGGAATTTGATGAGGAACAGAATGTCACATTTTTCACCATGATGGATGGACTTAGTTTATGCTGGTGTAGCCTGATATATTCTACACCTGCAGTTCACAGCCTGTTACATACTTGTCACATACCGTAATATATATTGACAACAGTTATGAAAAAAGGAAAAATCAAACACCACATTACAAACGAACATAATTTCGGTGTCGATTTCACAAAATGGGCTTAAAATATAAAAATTCTTATCCCTAAGAATCACATGTGAATAACACTTATTTTGACTTTCCTTTCGATCTCTTTGGATTTTTCTTTGTCGCCTTCAAAATTAAGCATCACTGACGATTCCTAGAAGAATGAAACAAATGTATGATACAGTTTACATAACTGATTGGCTGTACTGTACCTAAATCTAAATTATCAACAGATGCTATTCACTTCAATATTCGAGTCAAAATTAAAAGAAAACAAAACACTCCATTATGAATTAGACTGGGATAAGGTAGATAAATGATCGCCTCAGACACGTTGTCTAGGACGCTTTAGCCTTATCTTTTTATAATCAATACGAGACGAGATATCTCATATCGTAAGGAAATATCACCTGCCGCTTGGTCGAGATATCAGCTAAAACACTGTCTCGGTTTCATTTCTCCACTATGTCGTACCTGAGATATTCCATGTCATCTTATATTTATATCTGTCTTGCTGTTCATTTCTGCTACAAAGGTAAGGTATTGCTATTATTTCTATATTTCAAAATGTTTTATTTTACTCTCTCTCTCTCTCTCTCTCTCTCTCTCTCTCTCTCTCTCTCTCTCTCTCTCTCTCTCTCTCTCTCTCTCTCTCTCTCTCTCTCTCTCTCTCTCTCTCTTAGCATATTTAAAAGAACATACTGACATATGGAAAAGAAATAACTATTATAAACAAATGATATAATTTTGTTAAATTATTAAAGGATTTTTTGGCTTTTTCTTCTTTGGATGAATATACGTACTTATTAAACTTAATCAATATTTCAAAGGTCGATAATTCCATATTTAATATATATGTGTGTATTAATATCGATTTGTACATGACGAGAAAACATTTGTATCTATCAACGTTTAAAATGCTGTATGTTTTGTATGTGTAAGATGTTTATCAGATATCCGTGCAGATATACAGATGTATTGTAAGGTACTTTCTGCAGTGTTAGCCAACTACCACTGAGAGGGAAATTATAATTTTTTTCACTAAGTGATTCTGTGGCACAATATCTTATCAATTAAGAAATGTGTTTTAATAAGTTTTCGGCAACTCTTCAAGGATATGTGACTGGATTACAGGACACCTCTACAGTTCTACAGACATGGGTACACCCCGAGTATTTATACCTCGAGTGGACACCAATTGAGAACATATCAAGAAACTCTAGCGTGCCTAACAATTTTCTCACTTACCAAATTATGGGTACTACGTCACATTCAGTGATCCAACTGAAAAGGGAAACAACTCACGCGAATGTATCTACTTCTTCCTATCCTGGCATGCTATTTTTTATCAGACTCTTTGGAAACGGCAAACATTTAGCCACAAGATTTGTGAGATCTGGTAAGTTATGTGTAGCTACTCGATAAAGTTATACTACATGAATATGGCCTTGATTGGTTACCATGTCTTATATATTTTGAACAGATAAATAGCAATCAGCGCAGCCCTAGCGGTGAAAAGTATAACGAGGAAAAGATAAGGTTGCACGTGAGTTTGTAACCAACTTTGCTTTAACACGGTACACACAGATTTTTCAAATCAATTAAGTGGAATATTTTATTTTTGTGCAAGAAACGATTTATCTACAATGTTAATTACTTTGGTCTAACTTGCAGCATGTGGTACTACACACAGGATGACAAACAACATGGCATCATTTATTACGTCACCGAATTATCCAGAAAAATCGCGATCAATGACGGTATGTAGATGGACATATAAGGGTGATGCGGATAAATGGTTTAAATTAACACAGAATGACGTAGTATTACCGCATGATTCCTGTCAAACATTTATCAACATATCGGGTCAACCGCTGTTGTGTAAAACGTCATCAACTGAAGATGTCTTCTACGTCACATCAAATGTGACCACAGTGGAATTCGTGAGCAGATCACAAGGTGGACATTTCAACTTCACTATTGAAGGTATTCCAATGAAATAAAACTCGACACAGAAAAGATGAAATGAATATTACTTTTTAATATGAATGTGTATATATTTTTATATAAGTTTTTGTTTTGCTTTCAGCTATACCGTCGCTAGAGCTGCCAACCAACATCACAGCACGAAATATTGACGACGTCGTCCGTGTTTCGTGGATAGATGTGAACCCTATCGTACGAAATCTGTATTATATGGTGATATATAATGTAATACCATCTTTGATCGAAACCATACAACAAATGGCCTCCAACACTTCCCATTACGATATCGACGTGAAAGGTCACAAAGGTCAATTGTTCAACATTTCCCTAGCTCTAAAAATGCCTTACTGGAAAAGCAATAGAACGTCGGCAGTTATAATGCGATCAGGTAACGTTTGCATGTTTAATTCATGATGATATAATTTTCACACCATTTTTCTACTGTTTTCCTCAACAGGTCATATCAATATTTCAGTAATCGGATATTGTTTCTATTTTAGATTCTTGTATTAAAGTAGATCATGCTTTTCCTTCAAATGGGTCTGTTTACTTGTTGATTTCATTTGCTACCGTACTAATGTTAGTTGTGTTTTATAAGCTCATGAACTACTGACATCTTAGGAATATTACAAGATGTAACCAAATTTTTATGTTGCCTTCCAATATTTCTTAATGAAAATTGAAAAAGATAGATATATGCATTGAACTGTACTCAGATGCCTTTACTTGACACTATGAGTGCCACCTGGACAAGGACAAATTCAGCATGATGAATCAAGTGCTCTGTCGACATTACCCTTATCCTATTTCGCGTTCACATTGCTATGAATGTCAACTAAAAAAGGTTCAATGTTTAAATAAAAGTTTACAGATATGTAGTAGGCGCTTATCTTCCGGAACACCTGGTCTTGCTCCTTAAAATCTTCCTTTTGTGCATAGCTTGCTCTAGATTTATTGATTTTGAGTTTAGATTAGGATTATGTTGGCATATTAGAATTTTCTTGATTTTGTTTTAATTTTATCGAATTTCAGTTTGGATTATGATTGTGTTGACATGTTGGTATTCTCTTGTTTCTTTTAATTCATTAATTCATATGTTTAGTCATGTTGCCATAGTAACGTTAAATATGTTGGGATAAATCCCGGAAAAATCATTACTCTACAAAGTTGTTTTTTTACGAATTTCGGGTATTGATATATGGAGTAACCCTGGAGTTTAAATTCTCACAGAATTGATGAAATTATGTTACATTTCGTGGTTCAAATTTTCAGTTTTATCAAACAGTTGAAGTAAAACGGCTAAATCTCTAATGGAATTCACGAAATGCGCCATGATTGATCTAATTGATCTATCTATTTAAATTATTTTTTCTATTACATTTGGTATATGTTATGATGTTATCCACAGAAAAAGCAAAAACAAATAGGGCACCCCGAAAATAACTACTTTAATATAAGGTTTGATGATTATTATGTGAAAGTGATATTATATGTAATAATCAAGTAAATAATTTCAACAGATAGTTAATTGTATATACATATGTAATAGTGTAATATGCAAAAAATAATGCAAATATGTACTGCCACTTTGTAACATAGATTTAAGAGTATTTTTTACATGTATTTCAGGATGTCACGAGGAATTTTACCTACAAGAAAGACAATCGATAATCCTGACTACCCCTAATTTCCCTCAGGATACAGAAAGTAATATCCTCTGTACCTGGGATGGGTCAACCTCTCCGAACGCTTTTCTTAGTATATCAATGATAGATACTGATGTATCATATGACCTTAACATTCCACGGAAAATAATTTCAGTGACATCACCTAATGAGACAATAACACATCTACTAGTCCCAAATAAGCCTCTGGTTATGGAAGGACATTATGTAACGGTACAATTACGAACGGACGGGTTAAGATATTCTGGATTTAGGCTGATGGTCAGATCAGTTGGTACGTATTACAAATTAATTTGGTTCTGTTGCTAAAACCCTTGTTCTCATTAGAGAACGTGACATTACTTACTTGGATTGGCCAAGTTTTACATGCGGGTGTCGTCGATGTTTTTATATATCATCGTGTGAAATGCAGTGCCATATCTTCGTTTTGTTTTCCTTCAACTTTGCACACTACGTACGTCAGTGACCATGTATTCATCGAAACGTCACATTTCAATCTTCTACTGGTTATGTCAAAAGAACTCATAGATTAGGTAATAGAAGGACGAAACAGCTGTATGAAATAGCATCACTGACGTGTCCTACAGGGACGAAACAGCTGTATGATGTAGTCCATGACAGACGAAGCAGTTGTAAGATATAGTGTACTTCATAGTTTGGCACAACTGTATCTAGATTTATACATTCGCATTACTAGGTGCTATTCATCCGTGTGTCTTGTACCGTCTTAGTGTAAACAGTCATTACAAGCAGTATATAGTATGTCCAATTTAATGTAAACAGCCATATTTGTTTGTTTACTTTAAACTATTGTGATTCAAATGTTTTAATAAGTTTTCTTTATTTGACTTTAACAGTGATGGTTTGATGGGAGTAGACAGTTAAATGTTCACGTTTGATGAAAAATTAGATACACAAAAATCCTATGTGAGCAGTAGTTAGGATCTCATACAAAAACGTTTTATGATTATGATAACGAGTTCTGTAGAATATTACATGTGATATATATGATATAATAGCAGATGAAATAAGATATCAGCAAACGTATTTATGTTACTGTAAAATCAGTTATTTTCATGGGGTTTAATTTTCACGACTTTTCAAAACCAACTTTTTCGTGGACACTTGAGATCGTGGATAAATAAAGCTCGATCACTCTATTTAGACTAATTTTAAAAGTTTATATTTACACTCTGGTTGTTGTGTCTCTTTATGAACTATCAACTGAAAAAACAAACATTAGACAATAAATACAGCGATTCACGTATCACTATCAGCTGATCGAATACACAAAATAATGTTATTAATCGGCGAATTAATGACAGAGGCCCAGTAACTAGGCCAAGATTAAACCACCCGATCAATGACACTTTTATCAATTAACAACCACACTGAATTAATCTGATTTACATTGAAACCAAACAATGTTGAGATTTCTAAATGACAGCAATATTGTATTGACTCCTGAGCGATTTCAAATACATCATTTATATCTGGTGTACAAATATTAACTGTAATTGATCTGCCTGTAATTGTGCTTAAGACCCCACTTCCTCCCCCTAACAGTGACAATGGAAAGAAAGTTAATTAATGACCAGTTCTATTTATACGATACAAACATGAGTAAGCTCTTATATCAACAACATCAACAAATGTAATAAAACCTTCCGTTAAGAAATAAATTCCACCAATTGTGAAAACAACCACCAATCTAGAACTAGAAAATTGTCATTCCTTTAAACATCAAGAGTTGCAAAATGACAGATCCACAGATTCACTTTTGTAATTTTATGTAAATATACGAATTTTTCATTATCATAGCTGCATTGAATCCGTATGTGGACATATGAATTTGCGGATAAAGATTACCCCTAAATCTACAAAAATAAATCCCCCACAACAATAAAGGACTTTTAATATTGTTTATGTTTGCTTACACAACAGCCCCTCCAACATTACCACCACAGCACGTGCAAGTCCAACTGACTGGACCCAGCATGCTACTGACCTGGAGGTCACCTTCACTTCGTGGCAGTGATGTCATAAAATATGTTATCTTATATGACGTTATGCCTGATGTTAAAGGTCAAGAGTTGAATGTAAATAAATCCACCAATCAGTATACACTGAGTACTCGTGCGTACAAGGGGAGATTATTCAGCATTGGTATTCAGGCTGTTACCGAAGGCGGCCGAAGTCACATATCCAGACCTATATACGTCAGAACACGTAAGAAAGATATAATCACATGAATAAATCATAACATATTATTAGGATAAAAATGAGATCAAAGTAAGTAAGTAGATTATGTATCAGAAAGGCGAGTAAGACAGCATGGAAAATCATTCTTTTGAAACGAAATTCTATGTAATATATCCTGTATGGTTTAGTGGTGTTTATAATTCGTTATATACATACATATATTCGTCAGCGGTTACTTATCTTGTTGTATGTTAATGCTCTGGTACTGCAAGGATTCAGTACAATTTACACATTACTCAGAGACTTTAAATGGCTCGTTATTTGTTTCTGAGCAGAGGCTGTCATCCAAATACAATGATCTTTAACTATAATATATGAATCATTTTTGTATCGTGTATTCATATTTTCATGTTTCTTGCGTTTTTTTAAAGACTGCGGCGGAATGAGATCACTAAAACATCACGATACGATGCTAATTATCTCCCCTGGAAACAAACAGGATGAATATCCGCCAGATGTCGTATGTAAATGGGCAATTTCAACAAATGAGTTACTTTGGCTTAAAGTTGACGTTGAGAAATTTGAATTAGAAAATTCCCTTAGTTGTGTCTCAGACTTTTTGGAAATCAATGGACGTCGTTATTGCGGATCAAATATACAAAGTACTCTTTTATACAAGACCAATTATATCGAGATGGTGTTTGTTACAAACGAACAAATACAGGACAGTGGCTTTATACTTACTGCCAAAGCTGTTGGTAAGTACAAGTGATGTTTTGCTATCTATTTATAGCAGTTGTCACGTGAGCAAGAATCACAAATGAAATAGTTAGTCCACCCTTAATCTACATAAATCAAATCATATATATCATTTCAAATTTGAATTTTTGGCGACCATAAAGGAATACTATTAGATCGGCAGTATAATAGAAAACAGACAAATAAGTGGACATTTATATCCTATAGAGATCTTAAGTTCACACTGAGTTTTGTATTTATCATCTTGAGCGTCCAGATATTGTATGTAATTCTAACGGAATTTTGTAGCACCCGCCCCGGACCCTCCAGAACAGATCTGGACGACGTCTTCTGAATATGGGCTTATTGTGAGGTGGACGATGCCGAATCAAAACCATGCTTACGTCATAGGATATAGAGTTAACTTCCGGTATAAGAACTTTTCTAGGGTTGAGGGAATACTAACATCCGGTGAAAGCATGCTGACAAATGAAAACAGCTGGCATAGCGTTGTTATCAACAAGGATACTTTTATTTACGTCATCAATACCCTTGCTAGTCCAGGTGCAGTGATTGAGATTTGGATGGAAAGTCTTGGTGAGGCTTCTAACAGTGCCTCTACTGATGTTATTACTTCACGTACACGTAAGTACAACAATGTGCACATTTTTGCTGTCTCATCCACTTCAATGTGTCGTATATATTTGGCTTATCATGGCCAGAAGGATCAGGAGGACAAAACCCTAGTCCGAAGTTGTGAGTCATCCAACATGTACTGTATTAACATTTTGGCAGCTTAGTTATTAGTGTGAAATTCATTTGTAACTTCATACCAACTAAGCAGAAAGGTTTTCATGTGATCTGACTTTGATAATGGTAACTTTGAAGATCCTGCTATTCTTATCAACCCCTTACACGGGTAAGGTGTCCATAAACATCGGTCGTGCATCAGCTGTTGGAAAAACACACTTCTTAACGGCTGATTAGATTGAAAATGTGTGACTGCACTGCAAAAAGCAATGTTAGGAACTAAACTAATTATTGGTACAGGTAGTGTTTGGCATAACCTGTAATTATTGTGGTCAATCCGAAATCTACAAAGTATTATGACGATATCGATAACGTAGGAGTATGGCTAAAGGTTTCTTCAGATCGATACTACAATACAATGACCATTTGAGGTCAAATGATATTTGATTATTTCTTCATTACTATGTATAATGCACTCTTTGGTCACATGTATAGACGTATGAGGCCGAGGAAGAAATCCTATCTAAAAATAATCTTTGTTTTGGTCTACAATTGTTTCTTCTGCTAGTACCCGGTTTGTAATTCTCATGAAGCCGAGAATCGGACCGATTTATGCTGAGGTGAATTTGTCGTTCGGCTAGACATTTTAATTGAATTACCTCGGATGCCAGGAAACGGGCCTCTCGTACATTGTTCAGTGAGGATGCTGCCAGTTGTGAAATTATTGTAGCTGTCCATAGGGACATAAATTCAGAAAACAAATTATCATTTTTTGTTTCGGTTTTTATCAATGTTGTGAGTTTATTGTTCGCACATCAGTGTTTTCTTGTTTCTTTTTTATTTATATACCACAGCTTATATGTCTACGGTCTTTTGTAATCTTACCAAGTCTGTAATTTCGTCGTAGAACTTTACTCCTGGACTAGATTTCGTTGAGAACTTAGGTTGTCCGTGCTGGCCTCCATTCAAGACGACTCCTGGATTTGGACTGATTTGTATATTGTTATTTTAATATAGACTTTATTTTACAGACCAACGGAATTGGGCAATATGTAAAGTCAATGAAATATTCTGAAAAGGACCAGTTCAGTAAAGTAAATATAACAAAGCTAAATCGATCGAAATTTCCATAACATCCAAACTTTATCAGTGTACCATAACTTAGACAATATAGAGATAAAAATGTCGAATACAAACATTGAACAAAACGCAAAGACGAAAACATTTTCAAAAAGATTTTATATATTCTGAAATGGGATATTTTTCATAAGTTATAATTTCTTCATTTCCAGATTGTGGTGGAACTATTAAATTTAAAAACAGAACAGAGTATATATCATCCCCCAAATTTCCTGATATGGACAATAACGACATATATTGTCTGTACCACGTCATAGGTGAAGTGGAAGTGAATCTAACCATTATTGATGTGAAATTTCAAAATGACGACCCCACCAAGCATTGTTCTTATGGATATTTACTTGTGGATGGAATGGAATTTGGATGTGGACAGCACACAAGCGACGTGACCACTTTTTTCTATGGATATGAATTCATTATCAAGTATCATAGTAATGATGGTCGTTCCAGATTCCTGCTGGAGCTCAAACTATCTAAACGTATAGAGAAAGTCGTGGATGATTCCTTAACTAATAATTATAGTTACATTACACTACCTAATATAATTCTTTTGATACCTTCTGTATTTTTGAGTCGTGTATTTTTCTAGTGCATGTAAAACTCAATAATACGACGCATTTGTGAGTATTTATTTAGTGGTGTGAATCTATTCAGTCAGTTTCATAGTACAAACCTATGCGAATACTGACACCTAGGAAGTATATCATCCAATGTATAGGTTCATATAGCTTAATTTCCATCAGCAATCCATTCGATAACTCTGTTTTACACAGATAACATTTTACATTATAAAATATACAATGTTGCTTTTCTTAAGATATTGAAAGATTTCGTATACCTTAAGTTTTACATTCAAATAAAGTATAATACAAAATTATTAACCTTGTTTCCTATGGGTTACTATACCACGGTTATCAACTGGTTTTTGTCATTGTGCCAGGAATATCCGTGTTCATATATATATATATATTGCCTTAGTATTAATAAATCTGAGATTGGATTATGATTACGTTGACGTGTTGGTATTTTCATGTTGTTCTTTAAGTAAATAGTCAACAAGCTTGGTATTCAAATGTCCTTTAAGTTATCAAGGTAAGCCGCCCTCACTGTGGGATATCATACAGTAGACAAATGACAATGACTTATCGAACCGTCAAATTAAGAATTTCTATCATCTTATTAAGCTTGTATTAGTAGGTTATTAACTATAGAATCAATCCACATTGAGGCTTTTAATATGATCACCTATAGTAGCTAGATGAACAATGTTTTATGTAAAAGGTATGCCATTGTTGTTGAATAGATGCTTAATGGTAAAGGTACACTCGTTTGTCGTTGTAATAAACAGACAATTCAAACTATGTGTTTTTTGTTTTTTCTTTACCATTGAACAAACGGGATGTGCTGCTTACAAGCTGCTATGCTTGAATGATAATACTTATGTTTTTATTCTGCCAAAATTCTCTGAGGGAAATAATTCCCTTTACTGACGACTGACAAAAGTGAAATATATTACGATATCTTAAAATAATTTCCTCATCAAAGCCATCCGATTAACTACAAATAAAACAGCACCGGTTCATAATGCGTTTAAATAGGTCATAGCAAAAGACACAAGTCTCAACATAGGATGCTGGGTGACTAAATTCTCGCTTTGCTTGAAACGAAAAATTGTTAAAAATGTGGAAACCTTAACATAAGATGTTATTCACCAAAGTGTGTTTAGAGATGTAAAATCTACAGAAAGTACCATTTGTATTAAATGTCGTGTGTTTGGAAGGGAGGTAAACTCAACAGAAAGTACCATGTGTATTAAATGTAGTGTGTTTGGAAGGGAGGTACAACCAATTGAAAGCAAAATGTGTATTAGATGTTGTGGGGTTTAAATAGAGGCTACACTGCTAGAAATTACCACATACGTTAAATTTCGTTTGACCGATACACAATGTGTTAGATCTCGCGTGTTTGAAAAAGAGGTTAGACTGAAAGACATTTACCTCGTACTCACCGAAAGACCGTCCTTGAATGACTGTAGCAGCTGTGGATAGGACGCGAACGACATAACCAAACCAATTTATTTCGTTGTTCCTTTTGAAGGTGGACATGTTTAATGCTCGTTATTTTGTATATGGTTCCATTTTTGTATACCTTGTTCTCATTTGAGAACGTGACCATTTTTTACTTTGATTGATCGAGGGTGGCATGGCGGATGTCGTCGATGAAGCAGAAGACGCTTACTTTTCCGGAACACTTGGACTTATTATTCTTGTACCTTTTCCAGGAGTCATCTTGAAATATTTCCTTTTCTACAGTTTGCTATGATTTAATTGAATGAAGTTTGGATAATGATGTTGATATGTTGGTATTTTAAATTTTTCATGTCAGATTAAGTTAAAACAATATTATCGCCACCATTTTGTTTTATTGTCTTGTACTTTTTCATTATTTCTTGTAAGTTAATATTATCTCGACAACTTAGCTGGGAGGGGTATTTAGTCTCGACAACTTAGCTGGGAGGGTTATGTTTCTCGACAACTTAGCTGGGAGAGTTATTTTGTCCCGACAACTAAGCTAGGAGGGATATGTGTCTCGACAACTTCATCTGGGGGTTATTTTGTCTCGACAACTTTGCTTGGACGTAATTTTCATGTTAATAATGTTTTGGACTTCGTAAAACATTAACATAGATTCTACAAAAAAGATAATTATTGGTAAGAAATGTGTCTTGAGACATTGAGATCCGTGATTTTCTAAATAAAATTATATTTACAACATAAAGAATGGATATGTACCTTGTAAATGTACTAGCTGACATGTTAACGAAACGGCCGTCTGGTGTATGAGAATGACTTGATGAAAACCGATTTCCTAGATCACTTCGCCTCTATGGCCATAATAATATTGTGAATAGGTCTGAAACAGAGTCTGTCCATGAAACAGTAATTTGTTGTCGTATATGTGAGTTTACACAATTTCACAGAACATTTTGGCCTTGGCTAATCAATCGACGGCAGTCATTACACATGTATGTTAATGTTGCCCCTGAAACTTTACTTATTAACGTATTCATGCAAAGTATACATTGTAACATATTGTTGACTTCCCGATATTTTACGACGCTGCGATGTTGATGAACGGGTTGACAGGAGTCGCACAATCATATCTCAAATCTTATTTCTACAATATGGGACGAAATACATAATTAGCCTTGTACAATACTTTCGTATAAATACCCATGTGTATTATGTGTTTGATTTCCATCATCACCAATATGTTAGATGTTGGCATTTTCTATCCAAGAGCAACTCGTCGCTATTGATGCAGTCAAGTTCTGTTGATGGTACCTGATGGGTATCTCAAGATAAATTTCATTTATCTTTACTGCAGCTTTGTTGCATATTTGAATTTATAGCACATTTCTAGTATCACATGCCTTTTTGAAACGACTTTCGAAGATTTCTATGATTAAATACATCTTCTAACATATTACTAAGGTCGTTGTCACAGACATTGTACAACTTTGTAGCCTTTATAGAAGTGGAAACTTTTGTGCCAATAGTAGACGGAATAAATCCAACAATCTGAATTCTAGTGTCCATCTGAAGAATATCAACAATAGGTCATTAAAATATCTCATTCTAATGTATTGCCGTAACCCGTTCCATCGCTTGGTTTAATCGTCCTTCAAAAATCAAATAACGAAAACTATTCAGATGGACAGTTCGTGTTTAACAGTTTATACAATGCTCTTTCTGGCAATATCAATTTGGTTCCACATTAATGTCATTCAGAGGTTGTTTTTTTCGAAATTTGATGTCGAATTTCATATTGCTTCAACTTCCTGTCACGTGTTTATGAACCCAAAACGTCGCCATGAAAAAAAAAACCGACAGTCACCTTTGAAAATTACTAGTTTGAGTTTTATCTCTGTTAGACTGACGTGCTATCTTTATTAGTGACATTATCTGAGTAACATGGATTCCACATACACCACAAGGTACTGTATCACAATCATAAGTTCATTCAAAAACTACATTTGCCCAATAACACTTTGATGTTTGTTTATAGAAAAAAAATCGGATTCGAGAATTTCAGATAAACCCAGTGACATAATTGTCCATATAAGACATATGGTATCATAATTTCTTGTAACAACCAGTTAATCGTGTAATAATTACTTGACTCCTTTTAAGGGAACATTCAAATTTTTATTTCAATCATCAAAAATGATTTACCTTATTTCAATCATTAAAATGATTTATCTTATCTCGTTGTTTTACTTAAAACAAATCATGGTCTATCAATCTTCATTTAATTAACTGGGTCAGCTTTCGATATATAAGAACATCTGGCATTATCGTAATAACAAATCTCTGATATTTACGTATGCCACCACAGGGTGTTATTTATATTATACAGTGTGCATTGATTCCTGTACGGAAATTTAAGAGATCCTTGTGTACATAAGAAACGATGTATTTGTATTTCATTAATATCTTACCCATGACAGGTTGATTCTATCAGTTTGCGTGTTCGGAGCAATTTACTTCTCAGGTAAGATTTGGTTTCATAACTGATAAAAATTATTATATGTTTTTCAAAAAAGATTTATAATCAGAATGATTTTGTGTGGATTTTCTCTTATCAATGAGATTAGATTATTTTTTAAATGGCGAATTATAACCGAAAACTGTGAGGGGTTTGTTTTTTCATTGGACATATTTACAGATTGTATGCATACAGCGTGAACGAAAACACAAGCCATTATAAACTACTTGTATCACGATTTTTGCAACAGCAAACATCACGACATGTTATCATTAATTGTTATGAATAACAGATATTCGTGATAATTGTTATGGCGTTCGAATAATAAAATTTCTAGAATCATACAATGAATGTTGCTAATAAAACAGAAGACTGTATTTTTCTTATGAACTATGTACTCTATTCTCCGTGTATCTGGTTAATGAAATCCTTATGAACTAGGCACTCTATTCTCTTTGTATCTGGTCAATGATATCCTTATGAACTAGGCACTCTATTCTCTTTGTATCTGGTCAATGATATCCTTATGAACTAGGCACTCTATTCTCCGTGTTACTGGTAAATAATATCCTGATAAACTAGGTATTGTATTGTCCGAGCATATGGTAGATGATATCCTTGTCAGTTCTTTTTCAGTTAGAATTTATCCTCTTTTCTATCAATTTCTCCCGTTTTTACTACAAATAATTGTTTTCAAGTAGGTATCAGTCTACAGTTTCTACAATTAAGACACAAAAACAGTATATATATATATATATATATTTATATATTCATTTCTTGAATATTTCCCAACTTAGAGACATACAGTTAAATACGTATTACTACGGTTTGACGATACGTTGCTACATCCATACAGACGGAGGTCAGTTATGCGGCATCTGTACACAACTAATTGACCCGCGGGACTGTGACACAGTAACAGAATGTTCAAACGATCAGGTATAGTCACGAGTCTTATACGCAATTAACATCATTTAAAGAGAGAAATAGACCAAGAAATCAATTCTTTTAAGCAGTTTTCGTTGAAAACATACATTTAATTAACCACAGTTTAGATGTGTTATATCTTGGCAAGGAGATTTTCTCTGATTAAGATTAAGGACTCAAGATCTTTCAGATGTGACACGAATTTCTTTACGGATAGACAATAATAAGTATGATTAGAAAAATAAAAATCCCGCCAAAATTACTAATTTATACTGATGTCTTGTGACCTGACACTCATGACCTCATGAATGTTATCACTGACTAATTGTTCATTTGAACTCAATATCAGCAATGCAGTGTCGAAGAGTACCTTACTGCTACGGGACACATACTTTATGACGTCGGTTGTCGGTCCTCTCACGTACGTACATGTTCATATACATATAACTAATTCCGAATACTGACTTAATGTTGTTTAATTTTTTACAGCGAGTAAGCGTTTAATGTGAAATGTTGAATAAATTTGTAAATTTGATATCATTTCCTGACCAATTAATTATCACTTTTAAGCAGACACATCTATGATTCAACTTAACGGAACAATATTATAAACGGAAAAATAAATGTGCAATTATGAAAAAAGTATTTGATTACCTCATGTTTCGTGACGCACCATAGGAAGAAATATCGAGTGAAATTCTATTAAATGGTGATTTTCTAGAAAACATAGAATTTCTGTGATAATATGAAGCCTAAATTCGTTGTCATGTTTATATGGGGTTTATAAAATAAGTCACACATTGTTCATTGAACCACGCCTGAGGATGGTAAACCGAAATATTCTAAGATTCATTTCATAAATCACATATGAAATGGAAGTTCTTGCAAAATACTGTATACAAATATTGCTAGGATTGAAATAAATACACCAACGTTATCAAGAATTTCATGGTAGATACGTTTAATTGTAATAATATTTAATAAACATGATACAAATGTCGATATATTGGATAGAAACTTTTTACTTCTTGTAAACCTTACTTGTTTTACTATAGTTATGTGTTGCTCTGACGCCTTTGTAAGGATGTGTTTTACTTTTAAGTCTTGTCTTGGGATCGGGAAGAGAGATGTTCGTGTATCCTCCTCGATGGAAAGAAATGGCTATATCCCATTGCGTTCGTCATGCTGTAATGACACAAAACTTTGCAATATCATCAATGGCCACTTTGGTAGTCAGGGTAAACCGTCAATTGTGTATTGCCTATGTGTGTGTGGGAGGGGGGGAGTAACACAGAAGTATTTTAACAGTTTGTATTTGTTTATTGTTGTTCTATAGTGTTATTTACAACTGATACAAAGATCCACTTTGTTTATTTCAAGTTTGTTTATAACTTAGTCGTAATCAGATTCAATGAATATACTTTTATTTGCCATTCACCATATAAATTACGTCCTAAATTTGTAAAGACTTAGTAAAGTTCTATTGTCTAAATATTACTTAGACACTATCTCCCATTGCATTATACATTTTCCTCTCCACTCATTTCTCTGACTTTTCTCGTCTGATCAATAGGAGGAAGTTAAACCGATTATATATATATAATACTAGTAGGTATATGCATAGTACCATGGAGTAAATTTATCAGAGGTCATCAAAGAATATATACCTAACTCGAAAGGGAACTTTTTTTTTTAAATAACGTTTTTTCTGTCTCCATAACAATCTAACAGGATTGAGTATATTTTTCTTTACTGCTATATGATATTGGTTTCTAAAGCATTGAATTTGACTGGATTGGTAATCTGCTACAACTGTCAATACATGCACAACCCTGACCAGTGTGAACAGATCAGGACCTGCTCCATACATGAGGTAATCACATAGAGAGGAGAGAGAAAGTCAGGGTCAGGTTCTGTCCTATACATGAGGTTGTTACATCGGAATCGAAAGTCAAGACCTGTCCTATACATGATGCTTTTACATGGGGAGAAAAAGACTAGACCTGTCCTATACATGATGCTTTTACATGGGGAGAGAAAGTCAAGACCTGTCCTATACATGATGCTTTTACATGAGGAGAGAAAGTCAAGACCTGTCCTATACATGATGTTTTTACATGGGGAGAGAAAGTCAAGACCTGTCCTATACATGATGCTTTTACATGGGGAGAGAAAGTCAAGACCTGTCCTATACATGATGCTTTTACATGGGGAGAGAAAGTCTAGACCTGCCCAATATCCGATGTTTTTACAAGGGGAGAGAAAGTCAAGATTTGTCCTATATATGTTGTTTTTACATGGGGAGAGAAAGTCAAGACCTGCCCTATACATGATGTTGTTACATGGGATGAGAAAGTCAAGGAGGTTATTCATCCTACCACCCGAGTCTGCTTATGTTTAAGTGGATACGCATATCCGACCTGTTGCATGTTGTATCATGTTTCTTTTGTTGTTAGCAATGTTACATAGGAGAGAGAATCAGTGGCCTATCGGGTTCTCGTATATGGACAAGTCGGTGTGGACACGAAACAGTGGTGAATATGTTTTTTTTCTGTTGGTCATCTGTTGATGCAAAGTCGATACGGAATCACTGAGTTCGGCAAGTTTCCTTTCAAAGAAAGTATTAACCACATAAATCATTGTGAGTTTATAGATTGACGAACAATGAATTTGCTTTCTCTATTCATGGTCGGTTCCTATGCCAAACATCAAACTTTACCTATAATATAGCGATAGGATAATATTAAATCATTATCAATTTGGTATGTCAGTTCGTAGATTGACCGTTTTACATGCATAGTACAAGTATACTGAATTGTTCTATAAGTACATCTTAATTTGATTATGTACTTTACATTGATGACGTACAAAGTCTGGTAGTTTTGTCATTATCATCTAAATACATTTTCGACATGCTGACTTTATCATGACATATGTTTATTGATTATTAATAAGAAATTAACTGATTTTAAGTTTTTCCTAACCACTATGAACTTGTAACAAAAACAACTTGTTTGTTAATTGCAATGAATTGATATCTTGCCCTACAAAAGGACTGCCAAGTACCCGTTGTTCCCGTCGATAGTGTGGTTGGTAAAAGGCAGTCCTCAATCTGTCACAAGTGTTGTAAAGATAACCTCTGTAACAACAACTGTGCTTCGCCAGGTAAATTAAGATAACGAAACTATAGCAAAAATTATGTAACTTGTGCTCCAATCCCATCGAGATTACGACATCTCTTTCCATTACTTTGGATATTTTTCACTAGCTTATTTTTTTCATAAAGTATGCCCCCAAGAATCACTGACGAAACTTAACGACATTATCTCCTGCATATATTCGAAATTGTGTTAAGCTGTATGTGTGTTGTATATATCTAATATCACCTACTGAACAGTTTTTTTCCATTTTTATTTACGTTGGCATTCTGAAGCTTCCACAACGGTCACCCCGTTAACCACTACATTGCCACCACGTAAGAAATACTTGTCCACTATTTATGATTGTAAGCTCGTGGTAGGTCTTAATGATATTTTTTCAATAAACTTACAGCTGTGTAATAACAGTTACACTATATTCACATGAAATCATAGTTTATATTGATGACGTCACATCTAACATTGACATACTTTGTGATAGAAGTCTAAGTTAGATATTCTGACCTTATATTTTAACCATTAAACCGATCATACGATGGCATTTATAGTTAGTATGAAAGCAATCTGGGTGGCAGAGAATGAACTAACGTCATAAATGTCTTGTTTCTTATTCTGTCCGCCCGCAATCCCTTCATATTGACATCAAGTATCATGACCGAGGAGTCCTAGAATGACCACACAGCTGAATAATGCAGTATAATTGATTTTCTGACACTTATGTACCAAATTATAAATTCACATGATAAGAAGGTGATGATAAATGTATGCTCTTATGTATGTACTGCGTGCATGCATTATGATGCTGTTGATTATTCTATAACGATGACGATTTTCAAGATAATATCACAACAATATTGCAAGTGATTTCCATGATAAACAAGCGTGTTTGTGAGATGACTGATGTTGACTTCTGTATAGATATATATTTACATAGAAGATCAATGAAAACTATTTATGTTTTGTTTGTTTGTTTTTTTTTTTTATTTTGTGCCTTCGGTGCAATCTTTTGCAAGTCTCCCTCCCTCCCTCCCTGTTTTTATTTAAGCACTCGCACTTCAGTACAAAAAAACCAACATGTCAATATAGTCATAGTCCTAAATCAAAGTCAATATAACTAGGTTAAATATTAACCCAGACTGAAAAAGTACAAAAAGAATAGGACCAGGTGTTCTAGAAGAGTAAACGTCTTCTGATTTATCGACGACAGCCGCCATGTAAACCATGGTCAATCGAAGTAGGCAATGTTACGTTCTTAAATGAGAACGGAGTATACGATAACGGAACCAACAGATAACGTAACGAGCATCAAATACGTCCAGCGTCATGTCGCTCAAAGAAATTGAACTTATATCAAACACATTGCGATCCATATAACGACCGTAAAACTTCCTTATCTTCAATCTTTATCTTTTGAAAATAATTCAGATGTAATAAAGTCAGTTTTTAGTATTGTACAGCTGCCTCATCATACTAGGACTCGTTATTGATATTACAGGTATTATATGCTGTAATAAGACAAATGTATTAATCAAACCACAATCAATAAAACGGATAAGGAGATTCACTTATGATAAAAGTAATTCATTTCATGATTTTCAAGATTGCATGGTTTCAAAAGAACAAATGGCAGTAAACTGAGGGACTCGTACGTATCATATGGTAAACAATGATATAACTTGTATAACGTGTATTATTTCAGTGAAGAAGCCAGTCATCATCTATGTAACTAGACCACGTGATGTTAGTAAAGGAGCTTACCTACATCTCACGTGTAGGGCGAGTGGAAACCCAACTCCAATTATCTCGTGGAGTTTTCTAGTAAGAAAAATATTTTATGTTCAAAACAAAAGAATATCAAAATGGTAGACGATCAACTAAACTAGTACAAAAGAACTATTTATATAATACTCACGAAAATTCCTAGATTGTCAAATAGGTCTGAAATGATGCGCCTCTTTTTATTTCTTTAAAATCGAAATAACCACGTTAAGTGCATGAACGTCATCTGATCTATTTCGTTCACAAACATATCCCTTTTCAAATACATTGCCATCAACTATCTGGATTGTGCGATCATATCAAGATACGGGAATACTTTAATAAACATTTAACATAGCCGTGCGTCTCTGATATTTACCTGAGGTTACATAGGCCAAATCTCTGCGTTTTCTCGATTTTGCTTACATCTGGGAATTCCCTCACAAAATAAGCACCTTCTTGACTCAATGCAAATAATCTGATAAACTGAATCTTATACTGGCATGTCACCTACCTTCAGTTTTGTTGTTCTGGCTTTGATTTCACTCGTGTCAGTTTGCTGTGAGCTTTATAGAATGATTCTAACTTTCGATAATTCTCACAGGAAACTGACATGGTTTGATTTTATTCAATTATTGATAGTTATGATTATTGTTATATGAATTGACTTTAGTATCCTGTAGAATGGAAATATCCTCATTGAGATTAACAAATAACGCATGAAAAGAAAACTGCTATGTATGTTTCTACGAGTATAGAAACAAGTGTTTTTATCATATATTTTTTTCTACAGTCAATATCCAATACACTACCAACTAATGTCAAGGTATCAAACCATGGCGCCGATATCCTTATAAATCAAGTGACTGATCAAAACTATGGTGACTACGCTTGTAAAGCCCAAAACTCACAAGGAGAAGACGTACGATATATTCAAGTTTTGGAGCATGGACCAAATGGCCAATGAATGACAAAATAAAATTGTCTTCTCAACAAGAACCTTGCCTTACTTATTATTGATTTGCTTTTAAACGGAGCGTAAAGTACTTCATACATCTCGGTGAACGAGATCTTAGGTACGTTTCAAAAACAAAACACAAGTTTAGAAATTTGATAATTCAAAGAAGGATTATATATAACACATCACTACGCCTAAGAGCTTGAATGATATGACGTAACGTCATCGAAACCTAATTCACATCATATCAGTCATTCAATATGTAAAGTAACGAGCATAGGGGAAAAATAAGCTGTAGGAACCGTGACACAACCGATAACGTGTCGCTGATGCTTGCTAGATTCTCCACTAATTCTCAATTGAAAAAGTCATTTTCCGCATCAAAGCTACAGACAATATCGAGACTGACATCCATCCTGTAAAAAACTAACCACCACGCCCCCTTCCCTCCCATCCCTTAGAATCCGTTTTCTATTTGTCGTCATATCCGTTTACATTGTAAGATATATATATATATATATATCTCATTCACAGCTAATATTTTACATAATATACGTTAAATTTAAAATAAATACACAATAAAATGTAAAAAATAACCTTTTGAAAATTATTAATGCTTCGAGAAATTCACTTTTAATTAGTTATTGTCAATGGCGGACATTTTGAAACTTAACCTTAAATAGAAAAATATGAAAGTGAATGCTTGACTCTAGGACTAAACGTATCTTATATATCATTAACTTGAAATTGCTTCAAAAATCTTTTGCACCAAGATGAAATGATCCCCAATAGTACAGGTCGTTTTAAAAGCAAATGATTATGAAGAGCTGAAAATTATTGTAAACGATGATATCTGTTTGTTTGTGTGGAGAAAAAGTTTGGCAGATAGAAATCACCATGTGTAAATTCCCATAGTGTTATCTAAGTAGGTCATACTAAAAGATAAGAATTGTAAGCTATTTTTATAGTCTCACTCTACGGCCTTCCAAGCATTAACTGATATCGTTAATTTTTAAATATCTCTACTAATGCAAGTTTAATACATTTACAAAATTAGATATTTGCTGGTTTCCCATCTTTAAAATTACAAACCAAATATTAATTAAATATTGTCAAAAAAAGCCAAGTCAATTTTGAAAAGCAATTATAATATATTTGTATATTTTATAAACAGTGACGTTTTAAAGTCGTTACTACATAGACAGTAGAAATCAGTTTGTGATCATTATTTTACTGTGGTCCATTTTATTGTTATCTTTCATACGACTTCGGTGCTATCTTTATCGGTGTCTAACATGGAACCCACATACATAGGAAGGTAACGTACATTCAGAGTGATTTCATTAACACAAATTGAATACCTTAGCGGATTTTGTCTTTATAAAAGTTCTTAATGTTTACAGTATGGCACTTGCAGCTGTCATTTTGAAGTAAAATGAATTCGGATAAGCACTTATGTAAATTACCTGAGTGACGTAAGTTTGCATTTAAGGTAACATATTTAGTCTGAGAACGTTTGCCACTTTACAATGGGTTAACTGCCGGATGACATTTTGGTTTCTTTCTGTATCAACTTAATTCGAATTTAATTTTTTATTTGTTTAACGAGGATTGTGAACAGCCTTACGGCTACGAGTCACTTTCGTCACATTTAACATTAAAGCGTACAACGTAATACATTTGTAGGACATGCACCAAACGATAAAGAATATTAATAACAGACACAATACTGTTACACTCACGCATACACACATATTCTCAATCACATACACATTAACACTCATGTTCACTTGCACCTGCTCACACATCTCAAGTATTCACATACGTGTGTGACAATAGGAGAAATATTTAGATGATCGGGTTACGTGAGAGAGGGAAGAGGAAAAAAGGGGGAGGGGTGCAACCAATAGATTCACTGGAATCTATTAGTTGCTTTAATGTACTCTAAGACAGAGTCGAATATTTTAGTATTTGTTTTGCTATCAAGAGTGGCAGACCCATAGAGAAGGATAGAAGAGAGTTGGTGTGATATCAGGTGTAGAACGGTTGGTGTATCAATGTTATAATTTTTGTGTGTGAATAGGATCACATATTTATGTCTATCAGAAGGAAAAGTTTGATAAGTTTATAAATCTGCAATATAGATAATGAATCATATGTAAATGTAATGAGGTAAATCAATCTACATCTAACACTGTAGTTTGTAATTCAACAATATACGATCAAGGCTGCCATTCACACACAAATCTTATCTTTATTACCCAATTAATCGACCAATTGGCACAGAAAACATTTTTTCGTAACCAGATTTGGCAAACATAAAAAAATTAAAACAAAATACAAACAGTTTCTGCAAATAAGTATAGGTACACACATGTATATACAATGTACAAGGCGATGACGTCAGTTTGGAAGGTATCCGTCACATTTATACGCATGCGTGACTTTATTGCTTGGGTGGTTGTGTAATGCAAGAACAACGAACCTGTGTGTATTGCCCTGGACAGACCAATATTACACAGTGTGGGAAAAAATTTTTACTATACAAATGAGTGGAGCATATTGTGTCTGGGAAATTTCAACTTATATCTCAACTTAAGCTGGATCATCTTAAATATTGTTTTCATTTAAGTATTTGAGATTTAGCAGTGTATCTGTATGTATATGATTTCATATCAAATTTTGTCTGTTTTTTTTTTTTTTCTTTTTTCCTAGCTTGATACTTTTGGTTTGTGTTTTCGGAGCAATTCAGTTATCAGGTAAGTTATGATCTCGGTGGAATCTGCAAAACATACAGAAAAATATGATCATAATTTTCGTTTGATCATGTTTAGTACAAATAATGATTTTTTCAGGAACTTCAGAAAAGACAACTGATCTGGAAGTACCTGTTATTCGTTACATGGTAACATAAACTAAACATTGGCCCTATGACTGACGGAACTTCTGGCGGATCTGTCAGTCGTTGTTTACGTGTAGGAATATCGTTGTTGTACAAACTAACGGTATCTCGACACATTTGAGTATATCTGAGTGGTTAACATCCTCGCCCTTCACTCAGGCGTCCAGGGTTCGATTCCCGGAACGGAAGTGAAAAGGTAAGGGATCGCCTGCCCGACCACGTTAGTTTTTCTACAGTACTGCGGTTTCCTCTTACAATAAGACCCCTCGAGCTCTCAAATTCGAGCCAACAAGAGTGATTAATAATATAAGCTGAAATAGGTTTTTTCACATTTGTTGTAAAGTTTACATCTTGTATTAGTACGAGCAAAATGTAAACAAATTCAGATAAGCATGTATAAAACCGTTTAATATACAAATAATACAAACTTTGTCTATTTTAAAACAATTATTAAACAAACTGTATGCTTATATCAATAACTCTTTTTGACGCGGATAAAAGCGCGAGGGGGATATTCTGTGGAGGAAATAGGAGTATCCGGGGGAAAACCCACGTGGTCGAACAAGTGACCGCATTCCTTTCAGTCAAGTTTGTTTCGGGAATCGAACCCTGGACTGCTAGGTGAAAGGTGAACTGCGCAACACCACCACCCGAGGTAGAACGTTGTAAATAAAATCGGGTGTTAAAACCTGAAATGCATATGATAAGAAATCATTTTTCGAATTTTTGATGATTTTCAGAGGGAGGTCCACTATGCGGTTCATGTACACATGTATCCGACCCCAGACATTGTGATCACGTGACCAGATGTGGAGATCACGAGGTGAATTATAGTTTTTGAGCTACTCATCTCTATCAGATATAGTTTCTTGTTTTCAATCTTTCAACATTTTCTATTGTGTGTCTTCTGTACAGTGGTAAATTTGAGACATCGTAGATATTTTAACACGTACTATGTTGCGAAGTGGGGAATTGCCGTTATCTTGATTTTTCATAATTGTATTTTTTTTTCAGGAATGCATGACATCACAATATGTTACTCTTAGTGGACATGTGATGTATGACGTGGGCTGTATATCGTCGTTTGTAAGTCAAAAACCTTACATCTTAATTGTGATATGTAAGGCATTTGTTATGATATCAGTCAAGTGCATCTCTACGTCGTGATATTGATATTTGTTTGTTATCGCCCTGGATTTTCATCATCCTAGCATTTAAACTATATACAATCAATAACGAGTCCTAGAAAGACGAAACAACTGTATGATGCAGTATCACTGACGAGTCCTATAAGGACGAAACAACTGTATGATGCAGTATCACAGACGAGTCCTATAAGGACGAAACAGCTGTATGATGCAGTATCACTAGAAGGACGAAACAGCTGTATGATGCAGTATCACAGACGAGTCCTATAAGGACGAAACAACTGTATGATGCAGTATCACTGACGAGTCCTATAAGGACGAAACAGCTGTATGATGCAGTATCACTGACGAGTCCTATAAGGACGAAACAGCTGTATGATGCAGTATCACTGACGAGTCCTATAAGGACGAAACAGCTGTATGATGCAGTATCACTGACGAGTCCTATAAGGACGAAACAGCTGTATGATGCAGTATCACTAGAAGGACGAAACAGCTGTATGATGCAGTATCACTGACGAGTCCTATAAGGACGAAACAGCTGTATGATGCAGTATCACTGACGAGTCATAGGAGGACGAAACGGCTGTATGATGTAGTATCACTGACGAGTCCTATAAGGACAAAACAACTGTATGATGCAGTATCACTAGAAGGACGAAACAGCTGTATGATGCAGTATCACTAGAAGGACGAAAAATAAATTATTTACTTTTATTCTATCTTACTCTTCATTTATAGTAATTGGCGCGTTTCTCATGTATGTACACATCCTGATTTATTGTAACAGTTTTGGAGTATATTTATTGCTTGCTATTACAGCGATGTAACAGATTTGGAGTATATTTATTGCTTGCTATTACAGCGATGTAACAGTTTTGGAGTATATTTATTGCTTGCTATTACAGCGATGTAACAGTTTTGGAGTATATTTATTGCTTGCTATTACAGCGATGTAACAGTTTTGGAGTATATTTATTGCTTGCTATTACAGCGATGTAACAGTTTTGGAGTATATTTATTGCTTGCTATTACAGCGATGTAACAGTTTTGGAGTATATTTATTGCTTGCTATTACAGCGATGTAACAGTTTTGGAGTATATTTATTGCTTGCTATTACAGCGATGTAACAGTTTTGGAGTATATTTATTGCTTGCTATTACAGCGATGTAACAGTTTTGGAAAGCGTGGAAATGTTGCTGAGTTAGACCTGAGAGAAAGGAGAAGTAATGGACAAACTATCTTTTGTCAAAACTGTTGTAACACCACTGCCTGTAATACAATGTCTGGTCTCTGTAACACAAAACGTACGTAGGTATTACTGAGTAACGATATACTCATAATCAACCCGCCATCAATGTGACGTAACTAATGAGTCACCATGGCTACATGACACTGAGTCGTGATAGCACGGTAACTACTTGTTACAGAACTGGTGAATGATCAATGTGACGTAACTAATGAGTCACCATGGCTACATGACACTGAGTCGTGATAGCACGGTAACTGCTAGTTACAGAACTGGTTGATTCCCATTGTCAAAAAAGTTGGCATAGCGTACATTTTTGTCAGTATAGTAGCGTTACTAACAAGGTGCCATATTTAAATATCTAAACTGACTGGGCCATTATGGTGAAAAGGATATTCACAGAAAAAATCCTGATAGATTCAAAAGCAATTTGAGGTTTTATTATTGTTTTTAACATTTCATTAAATGCTGAATTGAGTGTGGAGTTATCGTTATTTGCTTATTTAGCAAACAATTTACAACATACTTACCATACGATAATTTTTTTACAATTACATCTTCTCTTTGCATTACCAAATGCAAATATAATACATTCCTCACAAATGTGTTTTCGTTATTGATGTTTTGTATCATACTTCTAACCTTATTTTAATTTCACTTTCATTCAGCATTAGACACAAACGGCTATATATTATGCTATAATTGTGACCAGATGACGTCACCATCCCAGTGTGACAAAATAACTAGATGTCCTGCCAGTCAGGTGAGTTCAGTTAAATGTAATTAAATCGAAAAAGGTGCCTATAGCTACATTAAATAAATATTTTCCTTAATTATTATTTTCGAGGGGGTTAATTTTTCGCTATTTCGAGAATGACATAAAAAAATAAAAGAAAAATGTCTGTATATCTAGTTAATGTCTAATAGATGTTGGTAGTACAGTGAATATTTGAACCATCGAAAATAGGAACATTTACCGTAATATTATTTAATGTACATAGTATTATCTTGTAATCTCTGTGGCATACATGCACATATGATTTCTTTATTTTACATACAAAAGTATTATGTTTACATAAATTTATTGCAGATATCACATTGATGTTTTCAATTACAAGAAAAGTTTGTATTACAGAGTATGACAATGACTTATTTTTGAATCGACTTTGATTTTTCTTTGTTTTTCTTTCAGAAGAAACAATACACATGTAAATATATCATTCATATATATATATACTAAAACGAAAAAGAAACGCCGTGTAACCTAAAAAGATTCTTTTAAATGATACAATTTAATGTTACATTATTTCATTCATTTTTGTATACAATTTCATCTGTTTGGAACCATTTGTTGAAGGTTCTATCGATTATCAATGCTAATTATGTCAAAAACCTATCCTGCTCAGCGAGGCACGCGTCGGTGTAACGTTCCCCTCGACGTCGATATACACGACGTCGCCCGTCAGAACGGTAGAGAGTGAACCGGGATTCGTCAGTGAAGAATACCCGTCTCCATTGCCTCATAGGAAAATTTCTGGGCGAGTGTGCTTGTAACCAAGCCAATCGGCGTTGGCGACACGCAGGAGTTAGGGGCAGACCAACATAGGGACGTCGGGTTCTTAGGCCATTAACGCGTAATCGGTTTCGAACCGTATTAGGATGAATATGGCGGTTATGACTGCCTATAGTGTTATTTGCAGTTTCGGTAGCTGTGAGATGGCAATTACGTAAGTGAGAAAGTCTTATAAACCGATCCTGATGTGGCGTCGTGACGCGCGGACGTCCAGTTCGCGGTCGGTCGATGACCCTCCCCGTCACTCGCACACGTTGGACAAGACGTTGAATTGTCCGAATATGCACACCAAAATGTGCAGCAACCTGAAGTTGGCCCTGACCCTGCAAAAGCATTCCTATAGCCTGTCCCCGCTGGACTTCTGTCAATCGTGGCATGGATGTAAATTGCTTAATTCAAATCAAACTTTGAAAAATCAATCCGAATACTTGAACAGTATCAAATAGACTGAAAATTTCCATTGGCGGACTCAATGACCTTCCCCTGCACGGGATTCTTGTATTTTAGCACGTGCCTCGCACGGAGCGCGGAGGTCAGGTATTGTGTGATTTTAAACATGTGTACCTAGTGACCGCGAACAACACATCAACCTGACCGAGTGTCATTATTCTAGGCCAAGCAATAAATCATTTGTAGTATATTTAGTGTACCCGGCGTTTCTTTTTCGTGTTAGTATATAATTGCAATCAGTGGCGTAGCAAAACATTTTTAAGAGTGTATGCTTTCAAGAGAGGATCCAAGGGCGAAGCCCCAGTTAAGGGGGTCTAGGGGCGCAGTAAGGTTAAAAAAAGTAGGGCAAATGTTTAAGCATACAAGCATACATTATTGCTACGACTCTGGCAATACTTAAGCGTTCAGTGGAACAAAATAATAAAATGTCGGATCAGTTTATACTGATGATAATAAACCTCATACGTTCTGTACTGTACTGTTAGCACCCTGTATCTTACTAATAAACTAGGATTGTTCAGTTTAAGTCAAATGTGTAACACGTGTTAATCATTGGCATAAACACAAATTTCCTCAGTGACGAAATGAACGCGACACTGTTGAGATTGATCAATTCGCGGATTTCTTGTTTTCGCTATTTTAATGGGCGGGATGAAATCGCAGAAAAATAGCTGCATTTAAATGGTAATTACTCAATAGATCACATAGCGCATTTCCTGATCAGCTTCATGGTTGTTTTACCGTAAAAATGAACTTTATATATTTAAGTATAATAGTCAAGCATAAATACAGGTAGTAGTTACAGTTTATATGATAATGTCCTTATAAGGAATTGCCGTAAAAACTTATTTCGTGAGGATCTATTTTCGTGGTTTGTCTCAACAAAAATTA